>NC_052161.1:140010141-140337271 GCF_902713615.1 Scyliorhinus canicula
GTGTAGAGGGGGCGGTGAGTGTAGAGGATGCGGTGAGTGTAGAGGATGCGGTGAGTGTAGAGGATGCGGTGAGTGTAGAGGGGGCGGTGAGTGTAGAGGATGCGGTGAGTGTAGAGGATGCGGTGAGTGTAGAGGATGCGGTGAGTGTAGAGGATGCGGTGAGTGTAGACGGTGCGGTGAGTGTAGAGGATGCGGTGAGTGTAGAGGGTGCGGTGAGTGTAGAGGGTGCGGTGAGTGTAGAGGGTGCGGTGAGTGTAGAGGATGCGGTGAGTGTAGAGGGTGCGGTGAGTGTAGAGGATGCGGTGAGTGTAGAGGGTGCGGTGAGTGTAGAGGGCGCGGTGAGTGTAGAGGATGCGGTGAGTGTAGAGGATGCGGTGAGTGTAGAGGGTGCGGTGAGTGTAGAGGATGCGGTGAGTGTAGAGGGTGCGGTGAGTGTAGAGGGTGCGGTGAGTGTAGAGGGTGCGGTGAGTGTAGAGGGTGCGGTGAGTGTAGAGGATGCGGCGAGTGTAGAGGGTGCGGTGAGTGTAGAGGGTTCGGTGAGTGTAGAGGGTGGGGTGAGTGTAGAGGGTGCGGTGAGTGTAGAGGGCGCGGTGAGTGTAGAGGGTGCGGTGAGTGTAGAGGGTGGGGTGAGTGTAGAGGGCGCGGTGAGTGTAGAGGGTGGGGTGAGTGTAGAGGGCGCGGTGAGTGTAGAGGGTGCGGGGAGTGTAGAGGGTGCGGTGAGTGTAGAGGGTGCGGTGAGTGTAGAGGGTGCGGTGAGTGTAGAGGGTGCGGTGAGTGTAGAGGATGCGGTGAGTGTAGAGGGTGCGGGGAGTGTAGAGGGTGCGGTGAGTGTAGAGGGTGCGGTGAGTGTAGAGGGTGCGGTGAGTGTAGAGGGTGCGGTGAGTGTAGAGGGTGCGGTGAGTGTAGAGGGTGCGGTGAGTGTAGAGGGGGCGGTGAGTGTAGAGGATGCGGTGAGTGTAGAGGATGCGGTGAGTGTAGAGGATGCGGTGAGTGTAGAGGATGCGGTGAGTGTAGAGGATGCGGGGAGTGTAGAGGGCGCGGTGAGTGTAGAGGGTGCGGTGAGTGTAGAGGGTGCGGTGAGCGTAGAGGGTGCGGTGAGTGTAGAGGGTGGGGTGAGTGTAGAGGGTGCGGTGAGTGTAGAGGGCGCGGTGAGTGTAGAGGGTGGGGTGAGTGTAGAGGATGCGGTGAGTGTAGAGGGTGGGGTGAGTGTAGAGGGTGCGGTGAGTGTAGAGGATGCGGTGAGTGTAGAGGGTGTGGTGAGTGTAGAGGGTGCGGTGAGTGTAGACGGTGCGGTGAGTGTAGAGGGTGCGGTGAGTAGACGGTGCGGTGAGCGTAGAGGGTGCGGTGAGTGTAGAGGGTGCGGTGAGTGTAGACGGTGCGGTGAGTGTAGAGGGTGCGGTGAGTGTAGAGGGTGCGGTGAGTGTAGAGGGTGCGGTGAGTGTAGACGGTGCGGT
This sequence comes from Scyliorhinus canicula, assembly GCF_902713615.1. Lineage (NCBI taxonomy): Eukaryota > Metazoa > Chordata > Chondrichthyes > Carcharhiniformes > Scyliorhinidae > Scyliorhinus > Scyliorhinus canicula. The sequence goes on from NC_052161.1 coordinate 140,011,596, forward strand.
GAGTGTAGAGGGTGAGGTGAGTGTAGAGGGTGCGGTGAGTGTAGAGGATGCGGTGAGTGTAGAGGGTGGGGTGAGTGTAGAGGGTGCGGTGAGTGTAGAGGGTGCGGTGAGTGTAGAGGGTGCGGTGAGTGTAGAGGGTGGGGTGAGTGTAGAGGGTGGGGTGAGTGTAGAGGGGGCGGTGAGTGTAGAGGGTGCGGTGAGTGTAGAGGGCGCGGTGAGTGTAGAGGGTGCGGTGAGCGTAGAGGGTGCGGTGAGTGTAGAGGGTGCGGTGAGTGTAGAGGGTGCGGTGAGTGTAGAGGGTGGGGTGAGTGTAGAGGGTGGGGTGAGTGTAGAGGGGGCGGTGAGTGTAGACGGTGCGGTGAGTGTAGAGGGTGCGGTGAGTGTAGAGGGTGCGGTGAGCGTAGAGGATGCGGCGAGTGTAGAGGGTGCGGTGAGTGTAGAGGATGCGGCGAGTGTAGAGGGTGGGGTGAGTGTAGACGGTGCAGTGAGTAGACGGTGCGGTGAGTGTAGAGGGTGCGGTGAGTGTAGAGGGTGCGGGGAGTGTAGACGGTGCGGTGAGTGTAGAGGGTGCGGTGAGTGTAGAGGGTGCGGTGAGTGTAGAGGGTGCGGGGAGTGTAGACGGTGCGGTGAGTAGACGGTGCGGTGAGTGTAGAGGGTGCGGTGAGTGTAGAGGGTGCGGGGAGTGTAGACGGTGCGGTGAGTGTAGAGGGTGCGGTGAGTGTAGAGGGTGCGGTGAGTGTAGAGGGTGCGGGGAGTGTAGACGGTGCGGTGAGTAGACGGTGCGGTGAGTGTAGAGGGTGCAGAGATTCAGCCGCCTGTTTCTCTGACATGAGGCAGCAGCAATTTACAGGCTGTTTCTCATTAACGTGCTGACATTGAGCTGGAGACCCCACACAAGCTTCCTGCTGCTGCTCGCTGCTGTCAGGATCTGCTCAATATCACACAGCCTGGAGGTTGAACAGGATGATATGAAGGTCCATCCAGAGTGGGCACAACACAGGGACAACTCTTATCCTTTTAGCTCCACACTTTTGATTTTCTCTTTCGAGACCTGTCCTTCTCATCACTGTCACAGAGTGGCCATCTTTACCCTGTCCATGGAATCCTTACAGTGCAGAAGGAGGCCCATCGAGTCTGCACCAATCCGTTGAAAGATCTCCCCATCTAGGCCCACACTCGTGACCTATTCCCATAGCCCCACCGAACATGCACGTCTTCGGACTGCGGCAGGAAACCGGAGCACCCGGAAGAAAACTACGCAGCCACGGGGAGAAAGTGCAGACTCCGCACAGTCACTCAAGGCTGGAATCGTCCCCAGGTCCCTGGCGCTGTGAGGCAGTAGTGCTAACCACTGTGCCACCATGCCGCCCAGTAGCTGTGTTTGGGTCTCATTCTTGTGTTTGGACCCAATGTACATTGACTAATGAGACTCCTTTTTGATTCGTGTTGGAGGATTAGCCAACTAGTTCCCGAAGGACGCAGCAAAGGAGGGATTTATCTCATTTAGCATTTTACCTGGGCCAGACAGAGGAACTAAAACTTGCACCGATTATCTGTACTGAGCATTCATATATCTAATACAGGTGTTAGTTGGTAATATTGTGTTGGGAGAACAACTGTCACAATAGCAACCTGCCAACACCTAATGGCATCAACAGAGTCAATCGCAGAAGGTGAGCATTTCCTTTAAGAATGTTCTCATCCTTGTTTTGCAGATCCAGGGCTCCAAGTTTAATGGACAGTGTTGGCCCATTTCAATTAGTTTGGTTACTGAAAGAGAGAAGGGTTCACCTTTTGGAGGGTGCTCAGAATTCTGTGTTTACAAAGAAGCAACACACAAAGAACATGAACACTCACAGAACATGAGTGGAAAGCAACAGCCAAACACAATAGCACAGTTATCAGATGGAATGTAACAGAAATAAAACACATTAATATATTCACCAACCTGTCATGCTTTCATTGTAGAGAAAAGAATGTGCCAGTTATCCAGAAGTAAATCCAATGGACGACATGCAACATTTTTGCAACAATTTTTATTTACAAGTCCTCCCCTTGAACTGAGTCAAGCTTCTAAAGCACTACCTGGGAGCAATCCCTCCCTTCGAACCTTTCAGCAGGAGTACAGGAAGTTCTCTCAACGCCTTGGCCAATATTTATTTCTGAACCAATGATCAAAATAGATAAATTTGTTATTGATCACATCGATCTCGTCGGCTGATATGAGAACATTGGTTACCAAAAGTAATCGATCTGCTGTGAAATGTGTTGGAACGTTCAAAGAACATCAAACGAAAAGACTTGCATTTACATAACTCTTTTCATAACCACCCGCTGTTTTAAAACACTTTACAGTCAGTGACATTTTTTTTTAAGGTTTGTTGCAATGTAGGGAATGTGGCAGCCAATCCGCTCACAGCAAACTCCCAGAAACAGCCATGTGACAATGACCAGGTAATCTGCTTGTGTGATGTTGATTGAGGATAAGTATTGGCGGGGACGCTGGGGAGAACTCGCCCACTCTTCTTCAAAATAAGACCATTAGATGTGGGAGCAGGAGTAGGCCATTCGGCCCATCTAACCTGCTCAACCATTCAACACAATCCTGGGCTTGACTCAATTTTCCTGCAGCTCCCCACATCCCAGTCACAAAGATCGGGAGCTTTTAGCAGTAATGCTGGTTTTTAATGTTGAGCATTCAACAGCAAAAATCATCAGTGAAACGCCTACTGGTCGTGTGAGAGAAAACTCACCCTCCGCAGCACCTCACACCACAACCCCTTCTCCAGCACCATCCCCAGCAACTCCTCCTGTTGGCCTTGACACCCCCCCCCCCCCCCCCCCCCCCCCCTTCCCTGCAAGGACACCGTGGACAGAATTCTCCGTCACGGGAGCCTCTGCCCCACCGGCAGCACACACACACACCTGTTTCCCGACAGCGCGGGAAATCCCATTGGCCGGCTGCCGGAACGGAGGGGTCCCCCTCTTGGCAAGGGCGCGCCGCACTGGAAAACGCAGCAGGCAGACGGGAGAATCTTGCCCTGTTTCCTCTTCCAAAATCCTCCCATAAATCGCCAAGGCGACCCCGCCCTCCAACCCCATTAACGGCAACACCTCCTCCAGCAACAAAGAAAAATGTGCTCAAACAGACCTCTTGGGCCAAATGTTTGGTCACCTCCTCATTCCTCTCTATGTGTCTCCGTTTCAAATCTGTTCGATAAACTCCTGGGAACCTGGAAGGGTTTATTCTGGCAATAAAGCAACATCAGTGATCTTCCGGTGGCGGCTATGAAGGAGTGAGTCGCACATTTTGTGGCTCCCGCTCGGGTCGGACTTTTGGACCTTTTCCCCCGATTTCCTACTGGACTTGAATTGTAAAACTGAAGACAAAGGCAATTGTGTACTGAATTTCCACATCGGTGCATGGAGAGAAGGACTAAAAGTGCTCATAAAGGCGGAAACAGAAAGACAGAGAAGGCTTGGGCTGAAGCTGCAGCAGAGGACAGCATGGGGGAGGGCCGGACCTCTGGGTTTGTCGACCCAGCGGTCAACGGAGCAGCTGATGCAAGTTATTCAGGAAGGCTTTGCTAAGCAGAAACGGGAGTGCTTGGACCCGATAAAAGAGTCGATTGAGCGGCTGGAGCTTGGATTGGACGCCCAAGATCGGGCGATCCAGAGGTGGAGAAGGCGTTGGCTGAGCAGGAGGAACATCAAACTGCGGTGGAGTTGGAGGTAGGGATGCTGAGAGACCAGCAGAAGGCGCTTCTGGAGAAGGTGGAGGACCGAGAGAATAGGTCCCACCGGCACAACTTGAGAATCGTTGGGCTCCCGGAGGGGTCCGAAGGAGCGGACGCTGGGGTGTACATAGCGGGCATGTTTGAGAAGCTGCTGGGGGATGGGGCATTCTCCCGACCCTTGGAGGTAGACAGGGCTCACAGAGCACCCGCGAGGAAGCCACGAGGGAGACTGTTGTATCCGGCCCATCTCTGGGTCACGTATGAGGACCAGCACTTTTATTTCAAGTTGCCTGAGGACGCGCTGGACATCGTGAAAAGGAAAGGACTGGTGGTGGACTGAGAACTTTGGAACTTTGCTGCAACGTTCATGGTTTTTTTTTTCTTTTTGTTTCTCTGTTCTTTTAAAAAAAAGTTTCTCATTTTTCATTTTGTGGAAGCTATTTCTAATGCCTTCTGTGTTGATTTGGGACCAGTGGCAGAGCTGAGTGAGTTAAGGTTTTCATTTGCACTGTTGGGAGATGGAGGTGTTTTTCTGTCGGGCAATTGTGTGGGGATTGTTTGATGTTGGAGTATGTTTGTATGAGCGGGGGGGAGGGGAGGGGGAGTGAACAATAGGTGGGAGACTATCCAGCACCAGGGATGGGGGCCACCAAGCTAGCTGGGCGGGCTAGCTGACGGAAGCGCAGTGGGGGGTGTGCATATGTTCGGTTTATCAAAGGACCGGGTTACAGCGTGTTGTTACTAGGGGGGAGGGGGGGGAAATGTTCTGCTGACAAGGGAGGGCCAAGGGACAGAGAGGAGGTTGGGGGCGGAGGCTGCCTGGGGACGGGCCGGTGGAGGCGTGGAGCATGGGCTGGAGGCAGGCCCAAAAAAGGGGATGGCTGATCGGTGAAGGGGGGGGGGGGGGGGGAATAAGCCCCCCAACTAGGCTGATCACCTGGAATGTTTGCCGGTTACATGGGCCGGTCAAAAGGGCACACGTATTCGCGCATCTTAGGGGACTGAAGGCGGACGTGGTAATGTTGCAGGAGACGCACCTTAGAGTAACTGACCAGATTAGATTGAGGAAAGGCTGGGTCAGTCAGGTCTTTCACTCGGGACTGGATTCAAAGATTGGAGGGGTGGCGATCCTGATCAATAAGTGGGTGGTGTTTGATGCGGGTAGAATAGTTTTGGATGTGGGAGGTCGGTACATTATGGTCAGTGGGAAACTGGAGGGGGTGTAGGTGGTGTTAGTGAATGTATATGCACCAAATTGGGACGATGTGGCGTTAATAAAGAGGATGCTGGGGAAGATACCGGACCTGGACTCGCACAGGTTGGTCATGGGAGGGGACTTTAACACAGTTATTGACCCTGGCTTGGACCGGTCAAGCTCAAAAACGGGCAGGGTGCCAGCAATGGCGAAGGAACTAAGAGGGTTCATGGAGCTGATGGGGGGGGTGGACCCATCAGGTTTGGGCAGCCAAGGGTGAAGGGGTTCTCCTTTTACTCACATGTGCATAAAGTGTACTCCCGGATTGATTGATTTATTCTGAGCAGGGCCTGACTGGCAGTGGTGGTGAACACGGGGTACTCGGCGATCACAATCTCAGACCATGCCCCGCACTGGGTTGACCCTGCAGGTTAGTAAAGACAGTAACCAGCGCCCTCACTGGATGTGGGACTTTTGGCTGATGAAGGGATGTGCGGGCGGCTGAGGAAATGGATTCAGAACTACCTGCAGGTCAATGACACGGGGGAAATTTCAGCAGCGGTGGTTTGGGAAGCACTGAAGGTGGTGGTCAGAGGGGAGCTGATCTCAATACGGGCCCATAGGGAGAAGGTGGGCAGGGCAGAGACGGACCGACTGGTAAAGAAGATACTACAGATCGACAGGAGGTATGCGGAAACCCCAGTGGAAGGGCTTTTAAGGGAATGGCGGAGGCTACAGGCTGAGTTCGGGTTGTTAACCACAGGGAGGGCGGTGGAGCAGCTGAGAAAGGCGAGGGGGCGATATATGAGTATGGAGAGAAGGCCAGCAGAATGCCTGCACAGCAGCTTAGAAAGAGGGAGGCAGCCAGGGAGATAGGGAAAGTAAATGACAGAGACGGGAACCTGGTTGGAGATTCAGCAGGGGTGAATAAGGTGTTTAGGGATTTCTACAGTAGGCTGCATAGGTCGGAACCCCCTACGGGGCCGGAGGGGATGAGGCACTTCTTTGGGGGGGTGAATTTCCCGAAGGTGGACGGGGAGCTGGTAGGAGGGCTGGGGGGCCCCGATCGGGTTGGAAGAGATAGTGGAGGGTCTGAAGGCCATGCAGTTGGGTAAAGCCCCGGGGCCGGAGGGGTACCCAGTGGAGTTCTCTGAGATATTGGGGCCGGTGTTGATGAGGATGTTCAATGAGGTAAGGGAGAGAGGGGTGCTGCCCCCTGATAATGTCACAGGCCACGATTTTGCTGATTCTGAAGCGGGACAAGAACCCGGAGCTGTGTGGGTCCTACAGGCCGATATCCCTGTTGAATGTGGATGCCCAATTACTGGCCAAAATTTTGTCCTCCAGGATTGAGGATTGTGTTCCGGACGTTAATGGGGAGGATCAGACGGGGTTTGTTAAGGGTAGGCAGTTGGTGGCCAATATAAGAAGTTTATTAAATGTGATCATGATGCCCCCAGAAGGTAGGGAGGTGGGGGTAGTGATCGCAATGGACATAGAAAAGGCTTTTGATCGGGTAGAATGGGATTTCCTGTGGGGGGTACTGGGATGGTTTGGATTTGGGCGGGGCTTTATTGACTGGGTCAGGTTGCTGTATCAGGCTCCTGTGGCAAGTGTACGGATGAATAGAACAACATTGGGCTATTTTAGACTGCACCGGGGGGCGGGAAAGGGATGCCCCCTCCCCCCACTGTTGTTCACGCTAGCTATAGAGCCATTGGCAGTTGCTCTGAGAGCCTCAAGGGGCTGGAAGGGGGTGGTCTGGGGTGGGGGGCGGGGGGGTGGTGGAGCAAAGAGTCTCGCTCTATGCAGACGACCTGCTTCTGTATGTATCGGAACCATTAGAGGGGATGGAAGAAATCATGAGGATTCTGGGGGAATTTGGCCAGTTTTCGGGGTATAAGCTAAATATGGGGAAAAGTGAGATGTTTGTGGTCCAGGCGAGGGGCCAGGAGAGGCGATTGGGGGAGTTGCCATTTAGATTAGTAGGGGGAAGCTTTAGGTACCTCGGCATCCAAGTGGGGCGGGAATGGGACCGGCTGAATAAATTACATCTGGCCCGGCTACTAGACCAAATGAAGGACGGTTTTCGGAGATGGGACGCGCTCCCGTTGTCATTAGCTGGGAGGGAGCAGATGGTGAAGATGTCTGTTCTTGTTTCAATGTTTCCCCATCTTTATTCCGCGATCCTTTTTTAAACAGGTCAACAAAGTGATCTCAGGCTTTGTTTTGGGCGGGCAAGACTCCGCGGGTAAGGAATTCTCGGGGAATTTGGCTTGAGTGGAGTCGGGGAGAGGGCGGGTTGGAGCTGCCAGATTTTAGTAACTATCACTGGGCGGCGAATGTAGCCATGATCAGGAAGTGGGTGGTGGGGGAGGGGTCGGCATGGGAGCGGATGGAGGCGGCTTCATGCAAGGGCACCAGTTTGGGGGCGTTGGTAACTGCGTCTCTGTCGTTCCCGCCGGCACGGTACTCCACCAGCCCCGTGGTGGTGGCGGCCCTGAGAGTCTGGGGGCAATGGAGGAGACATGTGGGAGCAGAGGGAGCATCGGTCTGGTCCCCAATCTGTAATAATCACCGGTTTGCCCCGGGAAGTATGGATGGGGGATTCCGGATATGGCGGAGAGCAGGGATTGAGAGGATGGGGGATATGTTTATAGAGGGGAGCTTTCCGAGAATGAGGGCACTGGAGGAGAAGTTTGGGTTGGCGAGGGGAAACAAATTCAGGTATCTGCAGGTGTGGGACTTCCTTCGTAAACAGATGTCAACCTTCCCGCTCCTACTGCTAAAGGGGGATTCAGGACAGGGCAGTTTCCAGAGGGTGGGGACAAGGAACTTATGGGGTCAGAGGAGACGCAGACCGAGGAGCTGAAGCACAAGTGGGAGGAGGAGCTGGGAGGAGAGATAGAGGATGGTCTATGGGCGGACGTGTTGAGTAGAGTCAACGCGTCCGCAACATGTACCAGGCTCAGCCTGATACAATTCAAGGTCGTTCACCGGGCTCACATGACGGTGGCCCGGATGAGCAGATTGTTTGGGGTGGAAGACAGGTGTGCAAAATGTGCGGGAGGACAAGCGAACCATGTCCACATGTTCTGGGCATGTCCGAAGCTGAGGGGATTTTGGCAGGGGTTTGCAGATGTCATGTCCGCGGTGTTAAAAACAAGGGTGGCACTGAGTCCAGAGGTGGCGATTTTCGGGGTGTTGGAAGACCTGGGAATCCAGGAGGAGAAAGAGGTAGACGTTCTGGCCTTTGCTTCCCTGGTAGCCCGGAGACGGATACTATTAGCTTGGAGGGAGTCAAAGCCCCCGAAGTCGGAGACCTGGCTATCGGACATGGCTAGCTTTCTCTGTCTGGAGAAAATCAAGTTGGCCTTGAGAGGGTCAATGTTAGGGTTCGCCCGGAGGTGGCAACTGTTCGTCAACTTCTTTGCAGAAAATTAATCGTCAGCAGAAGGGGGGGGGGGGTTAGTTTAGCTTAGAGTAGGGGGTTAATAAAGGTGGGACCTGTAAGGGAGGGAGACGGCTTTTGCACTCTGTTTATAGTTTCATCTACATTGTTTATTGTGTTGTTGTTATAATACCAAAAAATACCTCAATAAAATATTTATTAAAAAAAACCGCAACATCAGTGTAACTTGCTGTTAAATTTAAATGCAGATCAGCAAAGTGCAAAGGCGGGTTTATAAGACTCTGCCACTCAGCTCATCTTCTTGATGTACCTTTGGTTGTTTCGTTACATCCAAGGAAGCAGAACAATAGAATATTCCATTAATGCCTTGAGACACTCAATAAACCTCCACAGCAATATCTCAAAATGCAATGTTTATTCATAGGACGCAGTTAAATAAAATATAAATGTTACATTTAAGACAACCTTTGAGACTGTTCAGAGTTATTCCAATTCCCATTACGTGGATATAGCGAGGGTACTGGGAAATCAGGGACCCGTGTACTGTTTTAGAAAGTACAAACTTCTCTGGCTTAACGAATGGAACTGAGTGTGGAAGAAAGAGGTGATTTACTGGCACCGTGTGGCCAGTATGTACAGAGCGCCACATGTCACTTCAATTTGGAAAAGCTGGCAGACAAAGCTGCGGTAACAAAATGAATAACAGATTGTGCAGTGAAAAAGAAAAATGCCTGCGGAAATGATTTTCTGCTGGTTTTGATGTTTCCCTTCACATTGTTCTGCGTGATGTTGGTCCAGAGAAGTGCCATCAGCATCTTTGCTCCATCCAACACCCCTTTCCAAACTCAAAACTTTGAGGGAGTGAATCCAATTTTATTGTGGCCACATGTCCAAACATCTACAACCGCCTTACTTAACGCACATCATGGGGAAGTTGGAATGCGGCACTGTACAAAATATGGAAGCGTAAACAAGTTATTTGACCCGGTTTTTGAAAAATGTCCTTTCAGATGTAGAATTATTGCCTATTTTTAAACTTGGAAACATTGAGCGTGAAACTCAACATTGGAAAGAACATAAAACATACAGTGCAGAAGGACGCCAATCGGCCCATTGAGTCTGCACCAACCCACTTAAGCCCTCACTTCCACCCTATCCCCGTAACCCAATAAGCCCTCCTAACCTTTGTTTTTTGGTCACTAAGAGCAATTTAATCATAGATCATAGAATTTACAGTGCAGAAGGAGGCCACTCGGCCCATCGAGTCTGCACGGCTCTTGGAAAGAGCACCCTACCCAAGGTCAACACCTCCACCCTATCCCCATAACCCAGTAACCCCACCCAACACTAAGGGCAATTTTGGACACTAAGGGCAATTTAGCATGGCCAATCCACCTAACCTGCACATCTTTGGACTGTGGGAGGAAACCGGAGCACCCGGAGGAAACCCACGCACACACGGGGAGGACGTGCAGACTCCGCACAGACAGTGACCCAAGCTGGAATCGAACCTGGGACCCTGGAGCTGTGAAGCATTTGTGTTATCCACAATGCTACCTGTAGTGATCCTCGCCTGAGTGTGTACAGAAGGGGCTGATACACTACCGTGCTGCCCTTTAGCATGGCCAATCCACCTAACCTGCACGTCTTTGGACTGTGGGAGGAAACCAGAGCAGACACAGGGAAAACGTGCAGACTCCGCACAGACAGTGACCCAGCCTGGAATCGAACCTGGGACCCTGGCTCTGTGAAGCCACAGTGCTAACCACTGTGCTGCCAAAACTGACCTCAGCAAATCAGCCAGCCTGTTAGAAATCTGCCCAACTATCCTACTCATAAAAGGCAATCAGTTTGGTGTATAATTGGCCTCATTTGCATTCCCAAAATTGAATTTCGCCTCATCGTTCCTCAAACCTCTTTGACAGCCATTTCCACCTCCAGAATCATTATGTCTTTGGGTTCAGAAAAGGTTAAAATAAAGTTAGTTCTCACTGGGCGGGAAAACTGATGACAGACGGAAATTCCACATGATCAGGAAAAGGATGAAAAGAGAGCTCAGGATAAGTTCCTTTCCACAAGAGGGGGGATTACCACATGGGGTCCTCTGCCCCAAATTCTAATTGAAGCCGAGCCCAGAGTCTTGATGAATTGGATAGCAGCTTGATACAGTGAACAAGCCTGAGACTGGGATTAGCCACTGTGGCTGATGGTGGGGGGGGGGTGGGATTAGCCGATGTGGCTGATGGGGGGGGGGGGGGGGGGGGAAATTAGCCGATGTGGCTGATGGTGGGGGGGGGGGGGGGGGGGGGGAATTAGCCGATGTGGCTGATGCTGGGGGGAGGGGGGGGGGGGATTAGCCGATGTGGCTGATGGTGGGGGTGGGGGGGGGGGGGGGAATTAGCCGATGTGGCTGATGGTGGGGGGGAATTAGCCTATGTGGCTGATGCTGGGGGGAGGGGGGGGGGGATTAGCCGATGTGGCTGATGGTGGGGGTGGGGGGGGGGGGGGAATTAGCCGATGTGGCTGATGGTGGGGGGGAATTAGCCGATGTGGCTGATGGTGGGGGGGAATTAGCCTATGTGGCTGATGGTGGGGGGTGGGGGGGGGGGGGGAATTAGCCGATGTGGCTGATGGTGGGGGGGGGGGATTAGCCGATGTGGCTGATGGTGGGGGGGGGGGGAATTAGCCAATGTGGCTGATGGTGGGGGGGGGGGGGCACAAGTGCAGATTTAATTGGCGAATGGACTGTTTTTAAGCTGTAACATTCTATAATCCGAGGCAAAACTCTCATTCCAAATACAGTAAATGGATTCTGCCAAAATGACTTCTTCTCTCGTTTAAAAGTCAGCTAATTCTGCAACTATACAGAGAGGACAATCTAGTCATGAAGGCTGACTGTCTGTAGCGCCTCTTTGACCAGCTTGCCTGAGGCAAACTCACTCAGCGCACACTCAGAATTCTGACTTCAGCAAACTGGAGAGAGGGTCTGCCCCACTGGGGAGGGAGGCAACAGCCCCACTGGGGAGGGAGGTAACAGCCCCACTGGGGAGGGAGGTAACAGCCCCACTGGGGAGGGAGGTAACAGCCCCACTGGGGAGGGAGGTAACAGCCCCACTGGGGAGGGAGGTAACAGCCCCACTGGGGAGGGAGGTAACAGGTCCAGTTTGGAATATGAATGTGGAAAATGTTTGCCTCGAATCCCAGATGGATCCAGTAGTTGTACATCAATCTAATATACATTCCACACATGGACTAATAAAGCCAGATGCTGTTTGCTTTATTCTTTATTTTTATAAAGTACAGCTGATAGTTTAATTGACATTGTGGCTCAATTTCCCTTCCACACCTCCGTCTGCAATTTAATTGTGATAGGTGGATTTTTGTACTTTCTATGTTCTGTTTTATATTTAAACTCCATAGTCCAGAACAGGCATTTCTGGCTAGCCAACTTCAAAGGTTTCCCTTAAAGAGGGCAGCACGGTGGTGCAGTGGGTTAGCCCTGCTCCTTCACGGCGCCGAGGTCCCAGGTTCAATCCCGGCTCTGGGTCACTGTCTGTGTGGAGTTTGCACATTCTCCCCGTGTCTGCGTGGGTTTCATCCCCACAACCCAAAGATGTGCAGGGTAGGTGCAATGGCCACACTAAATTGCCCCTTAATTAGAAAAAATTAATCGGGTACTCTAAATTTATTTTTAAAAAGATTTCCCTTAAATGTTTAGTTTACTAACTCTGATGGTGTAATGGGAACTGATAAAGTCATAATCACAGCAGCTGTAAGTTTACTTGTGCTCAGGGTGGCATTGTGGCGCAGTGGTTAGCTCTGCTGCCTTAGGTTCGATCCCCGGCTGGGTCACTGTCTGTGCGGAGTCTGCACGTTCTCCCCGTGTTTGCGTGGGTCTCACCCCCACAACCTAAAGATGTGTAGGGTGGGTACTCCAAATTAATGAAGAAAGAAAAAGGTCACTTGTGCTTTTCTTGGGTCATCAGTGATTCTCAAAAAAACTCACGAAGCGAATTAATGAAAAATTGTGCAAACAATTGTAAATTCAGGGCACAATTTCCAAATAAAGGGGAATCAGATGAATTGGAATTCTCTTGGAGCTGTGGAAGCTGAGTCATTGAATAGGTTGAAAGCAGAGATTGAGAGATTTCTAAATCCCAATGACACAGAGGGATGTGGGGTAGTCGGGGGAAAAGGCATTGAAGTGGATGATCAACCACGGTCACATGGAATGGTGGAGCAGACTCGATGGGCTGAATGGCCTCCTCCTGTTCCTATGTTCCGAACTGTTGAATCATTTCAGAAGGAATGCGATGATCCTTAGACCAAGCGTAGACTGATTGTGTTCGCAAGATTGGAGGTGTTAATACCTATGACATCATTTTCCCTTTGTTGAATGTAAAGGTTTACCTGGTAAGGTTGTAGCTATAAGATCTGATCGTTAAATAACTTCAGATGCCAAAGGAAATGCTAATCAGGGAAAATACAGAATTGATCAGTTGTGGGCTTCAATTTACAATTAAGTGGATTAGACTCTGGCACTTTACTCCTGGGACCAGAATCAAGCTAGGTGAGAGAAATGAGAAGATGGTGACCCTCTGGCCTGATGTGTATTTGGACCATTCAATCCATTTGTTGTGGATGTGGACTGATTGGTCCGAACTGGTAATCTCACTCATGGAAGCCAAGCTGATGTGGGAGATGAGAATCTGTCTGTCTGTTGTCGTTGAGGTTCTGCTCTGAGGTTGAGCCAGGCATTTGTATACAAGGGTGCTCTACCTTTTCTGGGACACTTAGAACATAAGAACTAGGAGCAGGAGTGGGCAATTCAGCCCCTCGAGCCGGCTCTGCCAGTCAATACGATCATGGCTGATCATCTCTCGGCCCCAACTCCACTTTCCTGCCCGTTCTCCATAAACCTTCAACCCATTGCTGATTACAAATCTGTCTAACTCCTCCTTATGTCCCTGAATCCACCACACTCTGGGGTAGTGAATTCCGCAGGTTCACGACCCTTTGGGAGAAGTAATTTCTCCTCCTCTCTGTTTTAAATCTGCTAACCCTTGACGCCAATATCGGAAGCAAAGAAGGGAATAGTGCCATTCTTCAGTAATAGCATCCAAAATCACATTGAAATGCACAAAGGTTTTATTTTAATTACACTCAATTGTTCAGGTGATGTCGACCTTCATGAGATCCTTCTATCATTAATATCGTCTCAGTGAAGATCATCACTGCGGTCTGCACTCCAGGAGGTTTTCAGAATATTTCTATATTTAATCCAATATTTAGTGAGGGAACATCAAAGACCTTGAGATTCTGCTCTTTGGAATTTAGAATACTTTATCTTTTCATCCTAAATTCCTTTGTCCTCCATTTTGAAGATGTTATTTTAACTTATTTTAACAATTCCTTTCTTACTCTTCACAGAACATAATTTCAAGGCCTAAGTGTTTGCTTCAACATTTAATATTTAGTGATGTCATGTCTTGGCGAATTATTGCTGTCATGAGCTTCAATTTAACGTTTTGGATACTGTTGACGTGTTGTTAATTTTACAATGCTCTGTGGGCAGCTTGAGATCTGACAGCTCAGATACTTTTCCGGTGCATAGTATCTTTTAATTTTCCTCTTCTCTCCATCTAACTGAACATTTGGACTAGATCCTCTTAACAGAAAGTTTGGTGAAGAAGATTGTACAACCATTCCAGTAGCTGCTGTACTTCAGAATGTTAATGAAATGAAAATCGCTTATTGTCACAAGTAGGCTTCAAATGAAGTTACTGTGAAAAGCCCCTAGTCGCCACATTCCGACACCTGTTCGGGGAGGCTGGTACGGGAATTGAACCCGCGCTGCTGGCCTGCCTTGGTCTGCTTTCAAAGCCAGCGATTTAGCCCCGTGTGCTAAACCAGCCCCTGGTGCAACAAGAATGATGTGAATAATGTTGTAGAAACCAACTATTTTCTAATGCACCTGATAGGTAAAAGGTGGCTATTTAGCGTAAAATATTAAGCCCCAGTTTTAAATACCCATTTTAAATTCACTCATACCCTCAGGTCATCTCAAAACATATAGCTTCAATAGAGACACAAACCAGCATGACACAGCATAATTCGTTTTTACTGAGCTCCATTGTTCTAGCAAATACATTTGCAAGACAGTGTGACATTAAAACACAAGCCGTACCAGATATCAATCCAAGGACAGGGCAGGCACCATAGCAACATTAAGGCTCTATTGTCTACAATGTGGGTAACATCTAAATCAGCAGAAGTCCAGTTTAAACTGGTTGTGATAACAGCACAGAATTGCATTCCATAACATGCACAAGTATTCAGACATGAAACATTTAAAGCTAATGTTGCACATTACAGATTGACAGCTAACCGTCACATCAAACTCATTTGATTCTAACCCAAACTAATTAGGATGACTTAGAGGTGTCGATAGATGGCTAAAGACTGATATGATTTCCTTTAACCGTGAAGGTCCATACGGCCATTTTTATCCAGATCATTCTATACTTTGATCTAAACTATTCGCTATCTCTATTTTTCACTTTTCCACTCTAACTCTTGAAGTAAATGCAAGCTGTTGTGCCATAAGCAAGAAACCATTTCTGTCTTATTTTTAAAAGATAAATTGTGTACGAGTTGCTTCTCTTTAAGTCCTTTTTGCTAGCCTGACTTAGAGAATAAGATTTAAGTGACTCTCAATTGTAATCAAATAGAGGCAATAAAAGATTCTTGTTTGCATCCGAGAAGTTTTAACTCAAATTTCTACTGAGTTTTAGATCTCTTACAAATATCAAAGATTTGCCAGAGGTCTAACTGTTGATGTCAGGCTTGAGCAGCATACTAGAGGGGCTGTATGGCCTTCTCCTGTTCCTACGCCAATGGGCTGGATTCTCCGATCCCCCAGTCGTGGGGTTATTGATGCTGAGCTGTTCCCTGACGGCAAGATTCTCTACTCCCGCTACTTGTCGATGGGATTTCCCATTAAAGCCACCCCACGTCACCGGGAAACTTGTGGATGGGGGTGCACTGCCGACAGGAACAGAGAATTCCAGTGACTGGAGAATTCCGGTCAATACTCCATGATCTTTCTTCATGATGATGGGTGAGATTTATTGGCCTCGTTGTGTCCGACTTGGTAATGCGACAAAGCCGTTGAATCTTGCAGGAGGCCTCTTGGGGGATTCACGATGCTGGGCTGAGCTAATAGGCTCATTTAAATGTCTACGCCGGATTTTCCCGGGGCCCGGTAGCTAAAGGCCTCGCCTGGGAGACCCCGCCAGGGTGCCGTTTCGCACTGGTTTCCACCAACGTGCCCTGAAGAGGTGGGATAAGGGGGAGCTCGAGGCCCCAGTAAGAGATACGTTGGGTGCAGTTGGGGGGGGGGGGGGGTCCGGGGGGCACGATGGGGTTGCTGAGGGTGGTGCGAAAGATCGGGGCAGCATTTAAAAATAATGCCCCGATCCGTGAGAATGCTTCCTGAACTGGCACACTGAGCTTGCAGCTTGAACCTGGTATGTTTTGCAGTTCACAGAGAATCCCTGGGAGCTGTGAGCAAGCTCTGGCCAGCTAGGATTCAACAAAATTGTGAGGGGCTGAGAAGGTGGTGGAGGGTCACTGGTTCCATGCTGGTGAGGATTAGGGCTCAGAGGAAGTCCTGAGAGCTACTTATAGCTTGGTGCTGCCAGCAGACTAGAGTTCTGAAAACCACGGGGCAGGGCCAGTTTAGTGGAGCGAGCGGTCTGCAAAAGAGTTGAAAGTGTGCTGGTAATTAGAGGCGGGATTGAAGCTTTGTGAATCCCATGGAACACAATCTCAAGACTAACCACCAGGGGGTGAGCAGTCATTGAAGCGGTGTGAGTCAGAGCAGCGTTTGAGGGAATTCAGAGGCATGGGGTGGTATTTTCCAACCCCTCTCCACCAGTGCGATCTTCTGATCCCACTAAAGCCAAACCCTCACAGTGGAGAGGTCGGCGAAAAAGCCTGTCGGCTTTGCCGGGGCCAGAAGAGCTCACCGGCAGACTCGCTGCATCCGCCATGGGAGAACCCACCGTGCTAGAAAATCCCAGCCTAAATCTTAGAAAGTGCAGAATTAAAATCCCTTGTGAGGAAGACAGAGTTTTATTGAGATGTTGTGACTCACAGTGGTCACTGATGTGTGGGTGGGTTGCTGAGAATACCTGGTTGCAGCTGTCATTTAATGCGCAGTATGATGTGTTTGACCACAGTTTGCCTGTTAGTTCATATTTATCTCATGTTAATTTTGCATGTTAGAAAATAAGATCAATGTTGTAGATTGTTTATTTTTTCTGAATTGCAGAGTTTATTTTGTTTGTTGTAAAAGAGCGGAATCTCGTGGCTTTATTCTCTTAGCGAGTAACTGGAATTTCAAACCTTGTCGACATTAAATTAAAGGGCCGTGATTCTCCGCTCCCCACGCCTGGGGGGAGAATCGCGGGAGGGCCGGGCGAATCACGCCACGCCACCCTGGCACCCCCCGCGATTCTCCCACCCCCCCCAAAATGGCATGTCGCGTTTTGCGACACGCCGCTCGGAGAATCACGCTCGCCGTTTTTCCCGGATGGGCCGAGCGGCCTGACGACCCCGACCGGTTCACATCGGCGGCAATCACACCTGGTTGCTGCCGGCGTGAACATCGCGCGACAGGTAAGTGTGGGGCCTGTGGGGTGCGGAGAGAGGATCGAGCACCAAAGGTGTGCTCATCAGATGTCTGGCCCGCGATCGGTGCCCACCGATCGTCGGGCCGGCGTCTCTAAGAGACGCACTCTTTCCCCTCCGCCGCCCCGCAAGATCAAGCCGTCTTGCGGGGCAGCGGAGGGGAAGACGGCAACCATGCATGCGCGGGTTGGAGCCGGCCAACCTGCGCATGCGCGGCTGATGTCACTTTAGCGCCATCAGCCACGTCATTCTCGGTAGGCTGCTTTGACACAAGCGTCAAGGCCCGGCGCCCAAGATTCGTGCAACGCCGCTCCTAGCCCCCGGGGGGGGAGAATAGGGGGCGAGGAGTGGCCTCCGACGCCGGAGTGAAACACTCTGGGCGCGATTCTCCCAAAACGGGAGAAATCGTAAGGCTGGCGTCAAACCCAGGCGGGTTTGACGCCAGCCCCCCCCTTCCCGACCGGGAACCGATTCTGGTCCCCGGTCGGGGCTAGCAGCCCGACGCCGTAGGCTCCGGCATGACGGGCTTAACGAATTTCGTTAAGCCCGCTTGCCGGAGTTTGCGCCGGCTGATGCGTCATATGACGTCAGCCACGCGTGCGCGGATTGGAAGACTCCAACCCGCGCATGCGCGGATGATGTCATCGCGCATTTGCGCGAAACCCGCGCATGCGCGGGCCGGGTTGCCCCTCAGCCGCCCCGCGAATGGATACTGCGGGGCGGCGGAAGGAGAAATAGTGCGCGGGCATCGGGCCCGCTGCCCGCGATCGGTGCCCACCGATCCCCGTGTCTGTGTGGCCGTGGTACTGCCGTGCCAATCGGTGCCATGGTTATAAAATGTGAGTGTTTACGGCCGTTTTTACGAACGGCCAGACCAGGTGTGTTTGCCGTTCGTAAAAACAGCCGTAAAGGGCTGGGAACTCGGCCCATCTATCAGCTGTGAATCGCTGCCGGCCGTAAAAAAACGGCGGCATCGATTCGTGTCGGGAGTTGGGTGTGGGGGGGGGGGAGAATAGCGGGAGGGCGTCGGAACAGCGTGGCCGTAAAATTTTACGAGCCACGCTATTCTCCGCACCGTCGGGAGTGCGGAGAATCTCGCCCTCTGGGTTTCACTCCGGCGTCGGCACTTAGTCTCCCTTTGGGAGAATCGCGCCAAAGGTTTCTGGTCACTGGATCGTAACAACCTGTCATTGTCTAATTCCTCTGGTCTCTAGTTTGGTAATTGGCTCATAGGCTGATGTGATTGAGAAGCTCTGAGGTGTCTGACTGACTGACAAAATTTAGTTGTTTCTGGAAAGGTAGTCGGTAACATAATGAATATCGATAGACACCTCCTTGCTCCACTCGTCAGTTCCTGAGTCACCAAAGTTACGTCAGATCTAGCAACATCACAACAATTAACGTTTCCTCCTGCAAGCTGCCAGTGTAAAGATCCTCCTCCTTAATGCAGCAGTTGTACACCTTCTAATTTCATTCACAAGCTGTTGTAGTGATTGGTTTATCATTTAAAAGTACATTTGTTGATCTCAGTGTACATAGCTTCACAATCACTTTATATTTTGATATATTTAATTAAATATGTGGTGTTAGAAACTGTCTTTCATGTGATAATGGGGTGGAGTGGGTAGATGCTGACACCAGTTTGTTGATTATTGGTTTTGAACCTGAATTTCTAAGATGATCATTCTCTATATTTTTGAAGGTGTTTAACAGCTGATTTTATGTTTGAGATATCATGAGAATTTACCAGGGCACACAGCGAGGGACAAATTGTTTTGGAACAGCCGAATCAAAAACTCCATTGTGCTGTTTTACCGAATTCATCCAACTTGTAGTATATTTTTTCAGAAGCTTGATTAAACCTATAAAGGTGTCCAGCCACGTGCTGATTAAAATGTTTGTTTTTCCATAATAAGGGCAGCATGGTAGCATAGTGCTTGGCACTGTGACTTCACAGCACCAGGGTCCCAGGTTCGATTCCCGGCTTGAATCACTGTCTGTGTGGAGTCTGCACGTTCTCCCCGTGTCTGTGTGGGTTTCCTCCGGGTGCTCCGGTTTCCTCCCACAAGGCCCGAAAGACATGCAGTTAGGTGAATTGGACATTCTGAATTCTCCCTCTGTGACCCGAACAGGAAAAATTAAACAATCTGCAACATCAACCTTATACCTAATTGCAGTGTTAATGTCAGCCTACTTGTAACGGAGACGCTTCTAGCTGTGAATTGATTCATGTGCTTTGTTGCTGTTGATGTTTTCTTGTCAAATGGAGTAGATACCCCGCCTTTTGAAGAAGACATTAGACCCAGGGCTGTTCTGCCCTCTCAGGTCGATATAAAAATCCCAGGGCACCAATCTCGAAGAAGAGAAGGGGTGTCCAGGGCCATATTTATCCCTTTATCAATCGACGTCACTAAAACAGATCATCTGGTCATTATCACTTTGCTGTGTGTGGGAGCGTGCTGTGCACAAATTAGTTGCCGGTTTCTGTCATTCCAGGGATGAATGCATTTCGAAGTTACATTATTGGCTGTAAAGTGCTTTGTGCCATCTGGTGATTGGGAAATGCATAATTTTAATGTAAGTCTTTCTTTGTCAATCTTCATATTGCGAAATGATACCATTTATTTATGACCTTGAAAGGTGTTGTTGGAACTCAAGGGATCTTTATTACGTGTATTCCTGGAATTGCCTCACACGCCAATACTGATCGAGAGGTCACTGGTACCAGAGCGTGATCGTTTTTGAAGACAAAATGGGATTTTTCATCATTAATCTCAGTTTTACCTTCCTTATATTTTGTTAACTATCATCATTTGAAAATATCATTAACACAGCAACGAAGGCAACTACAGTTTGAATTATCTCATTGAGAAAGACAGTCGCTTTAATTGTTATTCCCTGTGATAGAACCATGGAACTATCTCCAAAGTTCGTACACATGTTAGTCATTGTAACACCACTAGACGTCTGTTCAGTGATATTATTCCATTTGGTTCCATGGTTGTATTTGCTGCTGAAATTTTAATTGAACTTGTGGTTTGGATCATGTTAATTCAGAACGTATTTTCCATCACTAAAATCAATGAGGTTGATCACACAATAGATGTCAACACCGTTTCATTACTTACCTTCCATCAAACTGATCCCTATCCTCACGCTTCTAGTTAATAGTGACAACTGAAAGTTTAAGACCAGATTCTGTTGCTGATGGCAACGTACGGCTGACTTTATCAGTGAATATTTACGTGAAGGATGGCACGCCGTTTTAGGAATTATATTGGCTGAACCATTAGAAAGTCCAGAATCTGTCTGATGTGGTAACATTTCCCATGATTTTCCAGTCTGCTTTACAATTGTCGTTTTGTTTAATTCTTTGGATGACATTTGCGATGTTGTGAGTGGCAAGTGCTGAATGAGAAGATTTTCTGACCATTTAGATTAATTTTTGTGACAGCAAAATGGGCATTGGTGCATTATTGGCCACCGAAGTTAAACCCTCATGTTCAGCAGGTCTGCCTTCTGCAGAATCAGCCCCAGTAAGTAGACCAGCTTTAGATCCTGTCACAGATGTCTGTGATTCCACTTTCTGCAGATTCACCGCTATCATCGCCACAGCTCATTTTGAAAGGATGGTTGAAAACATTTTCAATTTTAGTTCAAAATTTGGGGGATAAGTTGCTGCAGGTAGAGATGTTGCTTCATTTAATTTTGCGAAACGTGACAGAACGTTGGCTAAGAGTTTCAATGCTGATTCTGTGCTCCTGAAGCCAATTATTCAAAGGGCATTAAAGTTGATCTGCTTTTTGGAGTTAACTTGTCAGTGTGATTTCTGGTGACCTCTGTAAATGATACCACTAAAGTGTTTAGATACCATTTTTTCCTCTGATGTATATTGCACCACTGTTGTTTCAGATTTGGGATTAAATCATAGGATCCCTACAGATCAGAAGAAGGCCATTTGGCCCATCGAGTCTGCACCGACCCTCCAAAGGGGCACTCTCCCCAGGTCCACTCCCCATCGACCTGCCCTATTCCTGTTACCTAACCTGCACATCCCTGGGGCAATTTAGCATGGCTAATCCACCGAACCTGCATTGTGGGAGGAAACCGGAGCACCCGGAGGAAACCCACGCAAACACGGAAAGTGCAAACTCCACACAGACAGTCACCCAAGGCTGGGATTGAACCAGGGTCTCTGGCGCTGTGAGGTAGCAGTGCTAATCACCCTGCCACCCTGCTGCCCCTGTTGAAGCTGCCGTGAAAAAGCTAAAATTCAGGTGCTGTAGCCAGTAACGGATGCTTGGATGTGTCTCTGAAAACGTTGCTGTTGTAGGTGTGGGTCTTTCTGATGCAGCCTCTGGAGGATATTGTGTTAGATGATATGATAGGACTTGGCCTATCCTTGACTCTGATGCACTGTGTGAAGCTCCACTTGCCTTGTTTCTCTCTATTGAGAATTGCATTGTTTCTGGAAAAACTGATGATGCAAACAAAATGTAAATATTGAATGAACCTGTCCCAATCTATTCATCCCTAAACATAGGAACCTGTCAGTAGCTGAATTTCTGTTTGAACTTTCACTAACTTTTATCAAGAAAATCTATCAAGAAAGCTTTGCATACGCAAATATGTCTGCAGATTTCAACATCAATCAATTATAATTATTCCCCCAGAAAAATCACTGGTTCTATTTACTTAATAAGACCAATTTAAAGATTTAAGCACTCTGTTAAACAATTATCCAGATAATTTTACAATGACATTAAATTCCTTTATGTTTGCAATCGAAATAATTATCCAAATTCCAATGAGCTTCATTAACTATTTCTTTGAAGGTCAGTTTCACATTTGCTTTAATGAAAGGCAGCAGATCCATAGCTCCGATCGACTGGTGACATGCCTGAAAAGATGCTTAACTCAGTATAAAAAAGGCATTGATTCGTCAACAAGTAAGATTCATTCTTCACTGCACTCACCTCATCTTACCTGGCTGCACAGTATCACTGGAAACCTGCTGGAGGTTATTACCTACTCTTGCTGCTAAAACAGGACTGCAGCAAAGGGTTGACCTAAAATAAGAGCTGTGCCACGCAATTCGTGCACTTTGATTTTACTTTGAAAGATTTAATGCTAAAATATTGTCCCACAGTGCTGTAATAGATGTTACAAGGATTAAGTATGACTTTACTAGTATGATGAATTGAGAGGGCTACAGAGATAGAGCTGGGGTCAATTGGTCATCCAAGCCAGGTGATCCTTTTCTACTGTGTTGCCCTTAAAGGGACAATCATCACATTCCTCCCCCTTTAACTCCTTTGTACAATCATCAATAACTAAGTTATACAGTCCCAAATTCTAACTAAATATTATATACATGAGTTGGACAATTATAAATCAGGGGCTGGATTCTCCTTCGGCGGGATTCTTCGTTTCACCGGCAACGCATTCACGCCCGCAGATTTCCCAAGTAGTGGGGGTGCCCACAATGGGAAACCCCATTGGCCGGCTGGTGGGATGGAGGGTCCCACTGCCGGTGAGAGCACGCGGCGCCAGAAAATGGCACCTGGCACCAGCGTGGGAACGGTGGCCTTTTACGACCGAAAAATCGGCACAAAACGGCCACTGATCCTCCGTTTGGTGGGGGGGTCCAGCAGGAAGCATAGAATGCCCGGCTCCAGCTGCCGATACGGCCCAGAGATTTGCCAGGTCCGTGTGCCATGCGCGGACCCAGCCTGCTAAATAGTGCCCCCCCTTTGGCCAGGCTCTCGACCCCCAGACCACCCCCCGACAGTGCCCCCAGCCCCTGCCAAAGTCCCACCTGCCCTCGGATCGGCCCTCTCCCAACTGTGGTGGCGCTGGACTCAGTCGGCAGCCGCCACGCCGAGTTTCCGACACAAAATAGCATGAGACCCACGCCGTCAGGAACTCGGCTGGTCGGGGGCGGAGCATTGGGGGGGGGGATCTCGGGTAACGTCCTGAGGCCCTCGAAACGGCGTGCAGCGCATTCCTAATGTATACCGTTTTGGAGGAGGCGGGGCATCGTGAAAGCGATGCCGCCCCCGATTTCGGCGCCAACATAGATTCTCCGGCCGATCGGCTAACACTATTTCGGCGTCGGAGAATCCCAATAATTCCAGGGCTCTAATTTGATCCACTGCCAAAGTTTCATATTCTGCACTTGGATCATGTGATAATTGTTTTTCTCTTTCCAGAATTTCGATTCAGGATATTTTTCATCGACCAGTTAATGATATTGGTTTTTGTGCTGTTTGGTAGTGCGACCATTTCAGCAATGTGTTCTGGATCATAATCTCAGTTTCTTTCTCTGTCTGAATTGCTGATTCTCACTGTCAATTTCAATGTTTTTACATCTTCGGTTAATTTCTCTTTGCCAAGCTTCCCTTCTTCAAGCTCGTATTCTCCTGGTTCAATTCTTCACTGGGCTGGACATTTCATAAATGGAATCTTCATTTCCACTTTTCTTAACCTCAGCCAAATCCAATTCACTTCACTGTTGGCCACATCTGTCTTTGGCATAGTGTCAACTTGTTTCCATCTGCATTTCTCTTGGGGTCCTCCAAGCCCTCCTTCAGGGGTCTTTTGTCGTCTCCTCTTTGAAGTCTTTGTCATCTATGCATCCTTTTTGAGATTTGCCCTCTATCTTGGGTCTGTCTTTTGCCTTCTTTTTGGGTTCTTCTATTGCCTCTCTTGGGTGTGTTCTATTACAACCTATCTGAGCTCTTCTTTTGTCGCCTTTCAGGGGTCTTATTTGGCTCTCTTTCTGTGGTCTTTGTTCCCTCTTCTTTGAGGTTTTCATTGCCTCCCCAGAGGTCTTCCGTTGCCTCTTCCTTGAGGTATTCATTGTATATGGACCTTTTTCTATCTGGGGTCTTCTCCAATTTCCTTGTCCATAGCCGTTTGTTTCTTCTTGTGGTTACCAGTTTAAGTGCATTGTCACTTTAAATACTTTACCGCTTTAAATGTACCACTGCTTTAAAACTGTCCTCTGTTTCATCTGTTTTTCTCAGCTGTCAGCAGTTGCTGACTTTCTCTGTGTTTTTCTTGCGCTTATGGAGTTTTGGCATGAACGTGGCTGCTCTTTTTTGCACTTTTAAAACTTCTCCTTTTCCTAAGGCAAGGCCATTTCAGCGATTTCTGGAGGTTTCTTTCTTCTTCTGGCCCTTAATAATAAGAACTGCAGAGCAGTACAACAGGCACATGGCTGCACCTAGTCCCCTACATGCCTCCTGCCTCACCTCCCTGGGGTGATGACCCACTCCGAGTCCCAATTGGTCACCCCACCCTTTTCTGCTGTATTGCCCTTAAAGGAACAATCACCACAAATCACCACACACTGGGACAGCTCATGGGTAGTTGATGTGAGCTCTTAGATCTAAACATGCCAAGGACAAAACATTCATCTTCAACAGTTTGTTAATGCTCTCATCCTAAATAAACTAGTATAGCACAACACTGCCATCTTGTGAAGGAAAGTACTTTAAGGTATTAATGCGTTGTCTCACTGAAGAGAAACTGTGAGGAGGAATCTGATAGCTCCTTTTAAGGTAGTTTGTTTTCTGTTGTATCCTGGTTCTGCTAGATCATTGCACACTGAATGAAATGTCTTTGTTTTCCGCCAATCCCCACCGCTCCTTCTCTCCAAAGATGTGGTCACCTTTTTAGCTCTGGTTCAACAAAAGCCAACCAACCTGGCTTTTCACCCAAGGTGCCATTGTCTCCCACCAACCCAGCAGCTGAGCAACAACAATCCTCTCAACCATAGGTAGCTGTATCACGAACGACCCCAATCCTGTTCTCAACCAATGACCACACTCACATACCTGCAACACGGGGCACCACATGACACTCAGGGACATGTGTCCAAGCCTATTTACCCCTACGTAAGGCCACAGAGATCATTTTAACATTTCTACCATCACTTTGGAGATGGTGATCCGAAAGCTCGTGTTTGAAACAAACCTGTTGGACTTTAACCTGGTGTTGTAAGACTTCTTACTGTGCTCACCCCAGTCCAACACCGGCATCTCCACATCACACTTTGGAGATGATTAACGAACTCAATAAAAACCAGTGATGGAACCTGGAACTTTTCGGATTCTTCTGTCTTAAATGAATCAGGTTTGATTCCCGGCTTGGGTCACTGTCTGTGTGGAGTCTGCATGTTCTCCCTGTGTCTGCGTGGGTATCCTCCGGATGCTCCGGTTTCCTCCCACAAGTCCCGAAAGACGTGCAGTTAGGTAATTTGGACATTCTGAATTCTCCCTCTGTGTACCCGAACAGGCGCTGGAATGTGGCGACTAGGGGCTTTTCACAGTAACTTCATTGCAGTGTTAATGTAAGCCTCCATGTGACAATAATAAAGATTATTATATTATGATGCCCGTGTGGAGTTTGCACATTCTCCCCGTGTTTGCATGGGTTTCGCCCCCACAACCCAAAGATGTGCAGGGTGGGTGAATTGGCCACGCTAAATTGCCCCTTAATTGGAAAAATGAAATGAAAATTGCTTATTGTCACGAGTAGGCTTCAATGAAGTTACTGTGAAAAGCCCCTAGTCGCCACATTCCGGCGCCTGTCCGGGGAGGCTGGTACGGGAATTGAACCGTGCTGCTGGCCTGCTTGGTCTGCTTTAAAAGCCAGCGATTTAGCCTGGTGAGCTAAACCAGCCCCTTCGAGCTAAACCAGCCCCTTGGTCAAAATGAATTGGTACTCTAAATTTTTTTTTAAAATTTAAATATAAATGATATTATGATGCAGGCAGATGTGTCATTTTTATTGTGGTTTTTTAAATATTTATTTTCTTCACGTGAGCAAAAATGATTTTAAATGCTTGACTGATCATTTTAAAATTCAACAGTTGAAGTTCCTTTCAGAGGGCTGTCAAATCGGAACATATTAATCTAATTCCAAAACCAACAAATAAGACAATTGTTCGCAGGCAACTATGTCAAGCTAAATTTTCATTATATTAAATTCTCTCATACATTTAGCTGTTTAATCTGATGGACCAGGTGTATACGGCATAAGTAATAAGAAAATAACATTACCAGCAAGACTTCCAGAATTATGGCAACTTTAAAAATCACTCAAACTTCCAGTCTACAAAACTATGCTTCTGGTTGTTAACTTTCCCATACATAGAATCATACAATCTCTACTGTGCAGAAGGAGGCCATTCAGCCCATTGAGTCTGCACTGATCCATTCCATCCTATACCGTAACCTAACCTGCACATCCCTGGACACTAAGGGGCAATTTCAGCATGGCCAGTCCATCTAACCTGGACTCTTTAACTATGGGAGGAAACCGGAGCACCCGGAGGAAACCCACGCAGACACAGGGAGAATGCACAAACTCCATACAATCACCTAAGGCCGGAATTGAACCCAGGTTCCCGGCGCTGTGAGGCAGCAGTGCTAACCACTATACCACCGTGTCGTCTTTGTCGACTCCTATCCCCACATTTGTAAGAGCAACTGCCTGTGTAATGTTGTCAGGCTGTAATTACACTCCCTCATCATTGGCGGCATTCCCGTGTCACAATTGCCCATCTCCCAGATCCTGTAATGCTGACAAACTCCCAAACACTCATCAAACACTGCAGTCAGGGTTTCTCACCCCTGTGTTGCATGACTGGTTGACTCATGGGGGACAGGGGATATTCACTGAGGTCATGGCTAATGATGCCACTGCAGAGGCCGGAGACGGAAGCAGAGACCCAATGCAATGAGGCCCACATTGCTACC
This sequence comes from Scyliorhinus canicula, assembly GCF_902713615.1. Classification (NCBI taxonomy): domain Eukaryota; kingdom Metazoa; phylum Chordata; class Chondrichthyes; order Carcharhiniformes; family Scyliorhinidae; genus Scyliorhinus; species Scyliorhinus canicula. Next base: position 140,038,401 of record NC_052161.1, read on the forward strand.
CGTGCTGTCATTGAGTGGTGCATTGGGCTGCTGGAAATGCGGTTCCAATGCCTTGATTGCTCTGCCAGTTATCTTGCAGTACACCCCCCAGAGGGTCACCCGCTTTGCGGTGGTCTGCTGTGCCCTCCCCAATCTGGCACAGCAGTGGGGCGACATGCTGGAGGAGGAAGTACAAGAGGAGCGACATGCAGTCTCGTAGGAGGAGGAGCCAGCCCAGGAGGGGTTAGAAGACAAGCCTGGGGAGGGGCTGGTGGATGGAGGGCAGGAGATGACAAGGGTGAGGAGGACCAGGGAGGCACTCATTATCTCCAGATGCTCATAGGATGAGGCGGTACCACGCTGTTTTGCCCGCTGCCCTTGAAATACACCAGTGTCAAGAGGGGAGGGTTCGGAAGAACTGGAGACCGCTGTCGTCTCCTTGGTTCCAGGCTCTGGGTTGGCCTCCTCCCTGATGGTGCCAGTAGGGCCCTGGGGCACTCCAGGGGATGGAGGGGCAGCTGGGGGCTCCCCATTGTCTGACCATAGTGCCAACGCCCTGAGCGATGCTCCTCTGTGACTGGTCCATGCTCTGCAGTGCCTCAGAAATGTTAATCTGCATCTTGGATAAGTTCCTCAGTGACTGGGACATGATGTCGAGGCCCTCAGCCATGGTCATCACAGACTGAGTGTAACCTCACCTCTCTGGCACAAGCCAACCTCACTGTCGATGACTGCTCTCCCCTCGGGCAACCCCACGATCGCCAGAGCCCATTCCTCATAGAGGGTGAGAACTCGGATTGTTGGGACTCCGCTCCCCATCTTGGCCCTTTCATGTTTATTATGGGCTGTCCTCTCCTGTGGGGGCAAAGAGAGCCACATGCTTGATGTGTCGGGGGATCTATAGCAAGTGGCATATGTGGGCACTGCACCTGGACACGAAAGGGATCTGCTGGTGGGTGCCAGGGGGTTCTAGGGAGAAGCACAAAGATTGGATGTGGGGAGGGTGAGAGGTGCCAGCCAGTGATTTGTGAGGGGGGCATTTGAGGGGTGGCAGGTGGAACTGATGTCAGGAGAGAGGAGGTACCTAACCCTGGCAGCTGGGTGGAGGTTGTTTGTTTTCCTCCGACATTGGGCGACGATCCTCCTGGTCAAGCTGCCCGCACTGACAGCCGCTGGCACTGCCCTCCAGGCGGCATTGGCACTGACAGCCGCTGGCACTGCTCCCCCAGGTGGCATTGGCACTGACAGCCGCTGGCACTGCCCTCCAGGTGGCATTGGCACTGACAGCCGCTGGCACTGCTCCCCCAGGTGGCATTGGTGACCCTGCAGCTGGACCTCCGAACCCCTCATGGGAACATGGTGGCTGGCCTGTGAACACAGCACCGAGAAGCCTGTGAGGTCGGCATTCCCAATGGGAGGAGCAGGTCTGCATGCTGCCGTGCTTGTGTGCGGACTGGGAGTGAGTGGCGAGGAAGCGTTTAAAAGCAGCTGCCCCTTGTTAGCGGCAAGCGGCTCAGGCGTGAGTCGGGCGAATCAGACGGTGAGGCAGCCATGTCAAGAATCTCATGGGGCTCATCTTTGGCACTAAGTGCCGTTGAATAAGGGCTGCGATCTCACCAACGTGGCCGCTGGGAAACACTCCGGCCAATGTGTCCAAAAATGGACTTTGACATTTTTCTGTTGGATCGCGCTCACTATCTGTGTTTCTTACGTAACCACTTTGGGGCACTGATCATTGCAAACTCTCTGGGCTGGATTCTCCGATTCTGCGTCTAAGTGCCAACGCCGGCGTGGCAACTGTGGCGTTTTACAACGCCAAAACCGCGCCGAACCCTCACCAATTCTGGGACTGGTGAGTGGCTCGCAGCGGTGCTGGGTACAACTCCCGTCTCCCATGGGTACAACTCCCGTCTCCCATGGGTACAACTCCCGTCTCCCATGGGTACAACTCCCGTCTCCCATGGGTACAACTCCCGTCTCCCATGCCAATAACAGCTGGAGAATGGCCGGGTCTGTGGCTGTGCATGCACACCGACCACCTGCAGCGGTCTCGCCGTACAACATGGTGCCGGCTTTGCATGGACCCAACCTGCCAGAGAGTGCCCCCCTGGACCCGCCCCCCACCAGTCCCCCCAGACCTCGAGGAAGTCCCCCGACCAGCGGCACAGCTCCGGCCGACTGTGACGGCGCTGGACACAGCCCGTGGCCACCAGGCCGGGTTTCCGACCACTGAGACCACACGTCAGCCGCACGGTCGGGAATTCAGCCTATTGGGGGTGGAGCATCGGGGGAGGGCCTTCCAATGCCGCTCCAAAGGCACACCGCGCACAATGCCATGGTGCCATTTTGGAGGGGGGGAGACCAGAAAATCGGCGTCAAACCATCGCCGCCCCCAATTTGGGCAGAGGAAGGAATTCTCCAACCGATTATGATAATGGCGTCGGACAAAGGTGAATCCCGCCCTCTATTTTCCGCCACTGTTTATGTATCCACCGGCTTTGCAGCCATTGACTTCAACATTAGAATTCATAAAACAAACTTCGAATGGCCAACCATGAGGGGTACGTTAATCTCTTCATAAAATGCTGACGGGAGAGAACAAAAGGTGAAGATATATAGTTATAATCAAACTTCAATTGGTGAAAGGTACCATATACTTTTCTTTGTTCTTTGTTCTTATCGGGAGACTAGAGCGATTATATGTCAAGTACCGGTGTGGGGAGTAGGTCTGTAACAGGAATAAAAGGATTGGACGTTAAAGGGCTTTGTGAGTAGTAAGGAGAAAACATCTGTTAGACGTAAACTCTGGTCTAATTACAGTATATTGATCTAAATTTGTCATTTAAAAAAATGAATGAGGAGATGTGGGCATCACTGGCTCTGCCAGCATTTATTGTCCATATCTAATTGCTCTTTAGAAAATGATGGTCAGCTGCCTCTTTGAACCACCGCCATCCAGGTGTGCAATATGTAAATGGAAAATTGTCAATCTTAAACATGATTTAATTTCACTAGGGTTCACACTCAAAATACATAAACTCTACTGAACATGTAGAATAACATGACACACAAACCAGAAAGGCAAGGTTTTGGCAATGGATCCAATACTCAAGCTTTAGAGACAAGAGTTAGTTAACTGATTCCTATTGGTGAACCCAGTAAATCAGAATGTAACAAAACCTGCCTATTATTTGCAAACAGTAAAAGCTGATTCTGAAATATCTTTCCTTTCTCACCTTCGCCTGAAGGTATTGTCTACATAAGCCCTGGGAATTTCCAGTAACTCACATAGCCTTCAACATGGATGTCTTTGGATTCACCATCCAATATGAATATGTTTGATATGAAATGTAAACGTACATTGTAACTATAACCCACAATGCCAAATGTAGTGAATCACCTCATTTCAAGATCAATGAACTCAGATCAAGAAATAGATCTGCATTGCATTTTGCGTGATATCAAATTTGGACTATTACAAAACTTTACAAATCTTCTGAATAAAGTTTGTTTTGGGGGGAAAAATTAAACATCACTTTCAAGAAAGGAGGGGTGGGAATTAAAGGAAAAACTGTTTACACCCCCCATTGTTATTTGTATTCAAAGACACATTTGCTGTTTTATTGGTTCCTACTAAAGGAGATTTACAAAGTAAGCGTGAACCAAATGTTCCCCCTTGTGGGGCAATCTAGAACGAGAGGTCATCGATGTTGGTTGAGAGGTGGTAGATTTAGAACTGAGATGAGGAGGAACTACTTCTCGCAGAGGGTGGTGAATTTGTGGAGCTCGCTACCCCATAGCGCGATGGAATCTGAGTCATTAAATAGTTTCAAGAAGGAGATAGATATATTTCTGGTTTTATATAACTGATTAAAGGGATATGGGCAACAGGCAAGGAGGTGGATTTGAGACCAGGAAGAGGTCAGCCATGATCTGATTGAATGGCGGAGCAGGCTCGAGGGACTGAATTGCCCATTTCTGCTCCTAATTCCTATGTTCCTCGGCTCTACACTTCAGAGTAGCAAAAGGAAATGAAACGAGCAGGATAAAATAAAGAATCAATTTCTACAGATCGCTTACGAGAACAACCTGCATTTATATTGCGCTTTTAACAGGATAAAACATCACAAAGCGTTTCACAGGAGTATCATCCAACGGAACCCGACACTGAACCACATAAAGATATTAGGACAAAAGCAAATTACTGCGGATGCTGGAATCTGAAACGAAAGAGAAATTGCTAGAAAATCTCAGCAGGTCTGGCAGCATCTGTAGGGAGAGAAAAAAGCTAACGTTTCTAGAGCTAAGATATTAGGGCAGTCGGACAAAAGCTTGAGCAAAGGTAGGTTTTAAAGTGCGTCTTAAAGTAGTGGAGAGAAGGGCGGCAAGCGGCGCAGTGGTTAGCACTGGGACTGCGTGCTGCGGATCCGGGTTCGAATCCCGGCCCTGGGTCACTGTCCGTGTGGAGTTTGCACATTCTCCCCGTGTCTGTGTGGGTTTCATACCCACACCCAAAGATGTGCAGGGTAGGCGGATTGGCCATGCTAAATTGCCCCTTAATTGGAGAAAAAATAATTGGGTACTCTAAATTTAAAGAAAAAGTAGTGGAGTGAGTGATAGAGAAGCAGAGAAGTTTAAAGAAGGAATGACAGGAATACGACACTCATCTCTCAGTGATACATGCTTCGCATTTTCATGGAGCAATACAAGTTATCAAAGGTGGGAGATGAGCCAAGAGTGTTGAATGAGCCATGTCCAGAGGTAATAGAGACATGGATGATGGTTTCAGTAGTGGCTGAGCTGGATCTGGGGCAGGGTCAGGAAATGTTAAAGAGGTGGAAATAGGCGGTCTGAGTAATAACATGGGTAAGTGGTCATAAGCTCATCTCGGGGTCAAGTACGGTACCAAGGTTAAGAGGTAGCTTATGTAGAAAATACATTCTGCTGCTCCAGAATCATTTTCATTGACTGCGGTTCAAATGAAATAGTTCAGGACGAAGTTAAGCATGGAAGAAGGAAGATTTGCAGCCCTAACTGATCCAGGCCTTTTATACTCACCACATCATGAAGACTAAACGTTAAACAGAAATCAAAACAATCAATTGGGCCAACAAACTTTGAAACCTGATATTTCCTTTACTGACTGTGTGGTTGACTGAGGCAATATGGGATAAATGCCAAAGTGCAATAGGAGACAGTGAGCCAGATTCACAATCCCAATGGGCCCACATTTCCTGTAGAAATTCATTACAGGCTCAGTATATGTAAATTGAACCGCAATTTAGGAGCTACACCCCTTCCAGGTTGCATTTGGGTTCTATCACTACCAGGTAGCTGGGGTAAAGGCACAGAATAGGTGTATTATTTTATGTTTAGGCACATGTACAGAGATTTATTGAGATGACAGAATGATCTCTCACATTGGTGCCATGGAATAAATGGTTCAGCTGACACACCTCCATCCATTTCACTCTCCACTTCCTGTCTCGCTGCTCTTATTATTTCCAGTCCACAGGTTACATATCGTAAAAGCAAAATACTGTAGACGCTGGAGATCAGAAATAAAAACAGAAAGTTCCAGAGAAACTCAGCAGGTCTGGTATCAATGTGCCCTCGCAAAACTGGAATCAATGGGAATTAGGGAAAACTCTCCACTGGTTGAAGTCATTCCTAGCACAAAGGTGGTTGCTGTTGGAGGCCAATTATCTCCGTCTCAGAATATCACTGCAGGAGTTCCTCAGGATAGTGTCCTAGGCCCAACCAGCTTCAGCTGCTTCATCAATGACCTTTCTTCCATCATAAGGTCAGAAGTGGGGATGTTTGCGGATGACTGCACAATGTTCAGCACCATTCGCGACTCCTCAGATAATGAATCAGTCCCTGTCCAAATGCAGCAAGACCCGGACAATATCCAGGCTTGGGCTGACAAGTGGCAAGTAACATACGCACTATACAGGTGTCAGTCAATGACCATCTTCAATGAGAGAGGATATAACCATTGCCCCTTGGCATTCCATGGCATCATCCTCGTTGAATCCCTCTTTATCAACATCCTTGACCAGAACGTGAACTGGACCAGCTATATAAATAGTGCGGCTACAAGAACAGGTCAAAGGCTTGGAATCCTGCAGTGAATAACTCACCTTCTGACTACCCAAAGTCGTCCACAAGGCACAAATCAGGAATGTAATGGAATACTCTCCACTTGCCCGAATGAGTGCAGCTCCAACATTGCTAGTGGTGCTGGCATAGTGGTTTTGTCATTGAACTACTAATCCAGATGGTGGAGTTGGAATGTAACAAATATCTGGAATTAAAAGTCAAAAGCAGCCTTCTTATTTGGCACCCCATCCACAAACATTCACTTCCTCCACCACCGACGCACAGTGGCAGCCGTGTGTACCATCGACAAGATGGACTGCAGCAACTCACCGAGGCCGCTCAGGCAGCACCTTCCAAACTCTTGGTCACCACCATCTAGAAGGATAGGGGCAACAGACATAAGAGAACATCACCAACTGGAAGTTCCGCTCCAGGCCGCACACCATTCTGACTTGTGGGTGTACTTACCCCACATGGACTCCAGTGATTCAAGACCACAATTCATTGGGCAGCACGGTGGCACAGTGGTTAGCATTGCTGCCTACGGCGCTGAGGACCTGGGTCACTGTCTGTGAGGAGTTTGCACATTCTTCCCGTGTCTGCGTGGGTTTCGCCCCCACAACCCAAAGATGTGCAGGCTAGGTGGATTGGCCACGTTAAATTGCCCCTTAATTGGAAAAAATGAATTGGGTACTCTGAATTTATTTTTTTTAAAGACCACAATTCACCATTACCTTCTCAAGGCCAATTATAGATGGGCAATAAATGCCAGCCTAGCCAGGAAAGCCCACATCCAATGAAAGAATAATAATAATCCACTCATCTCTTCACAGATGCACACAGATTTTTTAGGATAACACAAGTTACAAAATATATCTTATACTACAATATTCCTGTTAAGTGCACAATCCCTATAAGCTAAGAGGCCAAATGTGGTCAGACACACCATACTCTGAAACCAAGTGGCAGATACCACCCGATACAACTTCCGTGGATTCCTCATCAAAACCCCCCAAGATGCTGACCACACAGTGAGGCAGCCAATCTCACTGGAACTCTGGCTTCTCCACAAGTGTTTTCAAACTCTGCTCTTGGAAAAACTTGCTTTAGAATCTTCTCCCAAACAACGCTTTCTCTGAGACGCCTTCACCAAAGATCCACTTCCAGGATTTCGATCTCTCCTCTCAGTATTCTTCTGCCTTGGAATGCCATTTGTATTCAAACTTCCACACAATCTCTCAGGTACCCAGCCATGCCAACAGAACATTATTGCTTCACAAATGTCAACAAACGTTCGATTTACCTCAGATGTTTGACTTCTTACCTATCTGATTTTGAATCTGGTTCTTAAGCGGTCTCTTTAACTTAGAACACTTTCTCTGCTTTTTACTTAAATTCTCCTGAACACGACTTTGTTAAACTTCTTATTCTTTGTTCCTTTAACTTATTTGCCTTCCTGAGATATTCTTTTTGTCCCAACTCCGTGGTTCTTGGACTTTCTTTTATTCTTTTGGGGCGGCACAGTAGCACAGTGGTTAGCACTGTTGTTTCACAGCGCCAGGACTCGGGTTCGATTCCCGGCTTGGGTCACTGCCTGTGCAGAGTCTGCACGTTCTCCCTGTGTCTGCGTGGGTTTCCTCCGGGTGCTCCGATTTCCTCCCACAAGTCCCGAAAGATACACAGGGATCCTCAAACTGATGCTCAGCCCCTACTTGCATTGGCAAGGGTCCCATTGCCTGTATCAGGCATGTGCCCTGGATGCAATGGAGGAGTTAATGATGCATTCAATCCCTCGTATTAATAAAGTCAAGGCTGTGATTTGGTTAGCGCTGCTGCCCCACGCTGCTGAGGTCCCAGGTTCGATACCGGCTCTGGGTCACTTTCCGTGTGGAGTTTGCGAACTGATGTTAGGCAAACCGGTCTGTTATTATCAGTTTTCTCCATCCCTTCTTTTTTAAATAATGGGGTTACATTTGTCACTCTCCAATCTGCCGAGACTGGTCCAGAATCTAGAAGGTTTTGGGAGATGACAACCGACAAATCCATTATTTCCATTACCACCTCCTTTAGTACCCTGGGATGTAGATCATCAGGCCCTGGGCATTTATTGGCTTTCACTTCCATTAATTTCTCCAACACTATTTTCCGAGTAATACTAATTTCCTTCAACTTCACCTTCTCATTGGCACTTCTGGGAGTTACTTGCGTCTTCTTTCATGAAGGCAGAACTAAAGTAGTTATTAAATTGCTCTGCCATTTCCTTATTCACTATCATAAATTCTTCTGTTTTGAACTGTAAGGGACCTACATTTGTCTTCACTAATCTTTCTCGTTTTACATTTTATGTTACTTGCACCTTTACTCTATTTTGTTCCCTCTTAATCAATCTCTTGGTCCTCCCTTGCTGAATACTGAACTTTTCCCAATCCTCATGCTTGCTACATTTTCTGCAGCTTTATATGACTCTTCTTTGGATATAATACTATCTGCAATTTCTTCATTGGCCATGGTTGGCTGTTTTTCTTGTTGTGTTTTTTGCGACAGAAAGGAATGTAACTGGTGCAATGAATCCATTCAATCCTAAAACATTAGCCAATGCCTATCCATCATCATATCTTTTAATTAAGTTCCCCAATCTATCTTAGCCAACTCACACCTATACCTTAATAGTTTCCTCAACTTAGATTTAGGACCCTAATTTCAGAACTGCTTGCTTCACTTTCCATCATAATGAGGAGCTCTATCATGTTAGGGTCACTGTTTCCTAAAGGTTCCCGCACAACAAGATTATTAATTATCCCCTTCTCATTGCATAATACCAAATCTAGGATAGCATGTTCCCTAGTTGGTTCCTCAACATGCTGGTATAAAAGTCCATCTCATACACACTCCAGGAATCCACCTGCCACAGTATTGTTTCTTAATTGATTTGCCATCTCGAGATGTAGATAAAAGTCATCCACGATTACCGTAGTGCCCTTGTTACAGGCATCTCTAATTTCCTGTTCAATGCCATCCCCTAACTAATCACTCCTGTTTGGAGGCCTACAGACAACTCCCATTAATGTTTTACACCCTTTGTTGCTTCTTAGCTTCACCCAGACTGATTCTGCATCACGGGTTTCTGAGCCAATAGTCTCTCTCACTTTTGCACTGTTTTCAACCACACCATCACACCTCCTTTCCCTTTTTGTTTGTCCTTCCTAAATATTGAATACCTTTGGATATTCAGTTCCCAGCCTTGGTCACCCTGCAGCCATGTCTCCGTAATCGCAATCATATCATGCCCGTGTATACTAATTTGCCGTTAATTCAGCTATCTTATGCTGAATGTTTGTTCCGTCCATTCAGAAACAGCAGGCCAGATTCTCCGTTCCGCGACACTGAAATCGCGTTCGACGACGGGACGGAGAATCCATTTTGGTGCCAAAATCAGGCGACAGTTTTTGAATTCTTCTGCCCCTGAAAAGGAGTGTACGCCAATTATCCACCGCCTCAGGCCATTGCCTCAGGCCTGCCCCGCGATGCTCCATCCCCCCCCCCAGCCACATTCCTGACGGCGTGGGTCACGTGTGCTCACACTGTCCGGGAGGCTCGCGTGGCGGCGCGGGGCAACCACGACCAGGGGAGATCCGATCGGAGGGCAGGGGGTGCTTCATTCAGGGGTGGGGGCAATGTGTGCGGGTGGTCCAGGGCCATGGGAGGCACTACTTTGCCGGTCCGGGTCCACGGGCTGAGTCCACCATGGAGCACGGCGCGGCCACTACAGGCCGCCACAGTGGGCATGCGCGGCCTCTGAACTGGAAGTGCTAAGGGCCATATCGGCAGCTAGAGCTGGGAGCTCTACGCTGCTTCCCTGCAAAAGAGTTCATTTTATTTTTATTTGTTCACAAGATGCTGGGCATCACTGGCAGGACCAGAATTTATTGACCATCCATCTTGCCCTTGAGAAGGTGGTGGTGAGTTGCCTCACTGAATCACTGAACCCACAGTGTTGTTAGGCAGGAGGCTTTTAACCCAACCAAGTCAGGATGGTGTGCGGCTTGGAGGGAAACTTGCAGGTGGTTACGGTTCCATGTACCTGCTGCCCTTGGCCTTCGAGATGGCAGAGGACCGGATTTGGAAGATGCTGTAAGAATTATTGATTAACGATCTTGATTATCACAGAGGATTGTTACAGGTAATAAAGTGAAGAGAATGTGATACTAGCCATCACCAAACATTCTAACGGCGAAAGAATACTATCTAACCCAGAATAATATCTCACCCAGAATAATATCTAACCCAGAATAATATCTCACCCTGAATAATATCTCACCCAGAATAATATCTCACCCAGAATAATATTTAACCCAGAATAATATCTCACCCAGAATAATATCTCACCCAGAATAATATCTCACCCAGAATAATATCTAACCCAGAATAATATCTCACCCAGAATAATATCTCACCCAGAATAATATCTAACCCAGAATAATATCTCACCCAGAATAATATCTAACCCAGAATAATATCTCACCCAGAATAATATCTCACCCAGAATAATATCTCACCCAGAATAATATCTCACCCAGAATAATATCCAACCCAGAATAATATCTCACCCAGAATAATATCTCACCCAGAATAATATCTCACCCAGAATAATATCTCACCCAGAATAATATCCAACCCAGAATAATATCTCACCCAGAATAATATCTCACCCAGAATAATATCTCACCCAGAATGATATCTCACCCAGAATAATATGTAACCCAGAATAATATCTCACCCAGAATAATATCTAACCCAGAATAATATCTCACCCAGAATAATATCTCACCCAGAATAATATCCAACCCAGAATAATATCTCACCCAGAATAATATCTAACCCAGAATAATATCTAACCCAGAATAATATCTCACCCAGAATAATATCTCATCCAGAATAATATCCAACCCAGAATAATATCTCACCCAGAATAATATCTCACCCAGAATAATATCTCACCCAGAATAATATCTCACCCAGAATAATATCCAATCCAGAATAATATCTCACCCAAAATGGTAACTAACCCAGAAAGATAGCTGACCCTCCTTCCTTTTAATAAACCCAGCAGTTTCAGAGAGCTAATTAATAGATAAATGATAGAATTCGGAGACATTCACAATCAATGACTGTCTTCACTGATCGCAATTCATCTCCTTTCTACTATTTCACTCTGTGAACTCCCAGCCTCCAATTCACTCAACAGGCGAGTCAAGCTCAGCGATCAGCACACAAAACTGTTATTTAGAGTCGGAGAGTGGGACGACTGGGGAAAGATTGTTCAAAGAGCTGGCAGAGGCAAGATGGACTGAATGGCCTCTGTCCAAGCGATGTGATTCTGTGCTGATTTCCTGTAAAGGGCAATGGCACCTGAGCTGGGAGTACTCAGCATCCTGAACAGGATAAAATGTGAAAAGTGTTCCTTTCCCAGGACTGTCACCTCGCATGTGGAAAAACATAACATTCGCTTCTGAACAAGAATAAAAATAATTTAATTAAGATGCTGTGGTGGTGGGATGTGAAGTCCCAGCAATGGGTGACACTTAAATCCCCCTGCCCTCCCCATGATGTCTTTTGTCAGTTCTTGGCTAGATGCCTGGGTACAATGCCGCATGGGGAACCAGCCCTGTCGTCAGTTTGGCTTTGACAAGGATAAGCGACGCTACACCCTCAGTCCCTGCTCAACCGAGTGTATTTATCATAAGTGAAGCAGCAAACAAGACAAATACAGCTTTCACCACATTCCCCACAGAAATAGGCTTTGCTTCCACAAGGCTAAGCTGGGAACAGCCTGCGAAGGAGGCCAAACCTCTCTAGAATCACTCACTGTGAAACAGATTGCCATCAGAAGCACCTCTAGTCTCCCCCACCCCCACCCCTCCCAGCATACCAATTGGGAGAAAGATCAGCCAATCATAAGGGCTCGGGATTGACCATTTAACATATTTTTGCGATAGGTAAGAAAGGTCTTGCATTTATATAGCCACCGGATCTCAAGATGCTTTACGGCCAATAAAATACAAACATTGTTGTAATGTAGGAAACACAGTAGCCAATTCGAGTACAGCAAATTCCCACAAAATAATCTGATAATGCCCTGATAATCTGTACTTTGTGATGTTGATTGAGGGATAAATATTCGCCAGGACGCTGGGGAGAACTCCCATGTTGTTGGAACCAACAATTCTACGGACCCGTGCTTGTAGGATTAGAATAGCGGTTTTAATATACTTACAACAGAGCCAGCCTGTTAGCCGTTGAACTTTCGGTGAACTGGCCGGCTGACCCTGTGGCACTGATCTTTATACAGCAGCTCCCGGGGGAGGAGTCCTGGGCGGAGCCAAGGGAGAAGCCCAGTACAACTCTCGAGCATTCCCAGAGCTACTCCCCCTGGTGGTCAGGTAGTGCAACTGCCCTTACAATATAGACACATGTATATACAGATTATAATCCCATGTGAATCACATTCACCACATTCACCCCCTGTGAAAAAAATCGAGTCCAGCGGAGGTGGTGGCTCACAGAGTTAGTCTGTCCGGTGGACGAATTGTTCTTTTCGATCTGCGGAGCACCGGGGTTGCAGCCTCTTGCGGTGGCTGGGTGGGTGTTGAGAGCTGGGGTACGATGGCCTCTGGCTCGACCGGAGACTGGGGGCGGGCTGGTTCTGGCGCGTGGAACCGGTGGGGTGAGCTTGCGGAATTGGGGGCGCGAGGGGGCGGCAGCATAGGGAACGAGGTAAGGGGTTCCTCAGTGGGGGTGGGGGGGGCTGGATCCAGCGGGTGCCCGGTCCCGAAGGGATACTGTGTCCTGACGACCGTCCGGGAACTCCATGAATGCGTACTGGGGGTTGGAATGGAGGAGGCGCACCTTTTCAACAAGGGGGTCAGTTTTGTGCCCCCTGATGTGCTTCCTCAGGAGGACCGGGTCTGGTGTCCTCAGCCACGCCGGAAGTGAGACTCCCGTGGTAGTGCCCCTAGAAAAAATGAAGAGTCGCTCGTGAGGGGTTTGATTTGTAGCTGTACAGAGGAGGGATCTGATAGCGTGGATCGCGTCTGGGAGGACTTCTTGCCATTGGGAGACTTGGAGTTTTCTAGACCGGAGGGTCAGTAGGACGGTCTTCCAGACCGTCGCGTTCTCCCTCTCCACCTGCCCGTTCCCCCGGGGTTGTAACTGGTAGTCCTGCTCGAGGCGATGCCCTTGTCGAGCAGGTACTGACACAGCTCGTCGCTCATAAAGGACGAACCCCGGTCGCTGTGCACGTAGCTGGGGAAACCGAACAGGGTGAAGACACTATGCAGGGCCCTAATGACTGTGTGGGAGGTCATATCAGGGCATGGAATGGCAAAAGGGAATCGGGAGAACTCGTCGATGATGTTGAGGAAATAAATGTTCTTGTTAGTGGAGGGGAGTGGCCCTTTGAAATCGATCGCAAGGCGTTCAAAGGGCCTAGAAGCCTTGATTAGGTGGGCCCTGTCTGGTCTATAGAAGTGCGGTTTGCACTCTGCACAGATTGGGCAGTCCCTGGTGACCGCTTTTACCTCCTCGTTGGAGAAAGGCAGGTTTCGGGCTCTGATGTAGTGGGCGAGCCGGGTGACCCCTGGATGACAGAGGTCCACGTGGATGGCTTTCAGACGGCTGATCTGCGCGCTGGCGCATGTCCCGTGGGATAGGGCATCCGAGGGCTCGTTGAGCTTCCCCGGTCGATATTTAATATCGTAACTATAGGTGGAGAGTTCGATCCTCCACCGAAGGATTTTATCATTTTTTATTTTGCCCCTTTGCGAGTTGTCAAACATAAAGGCAACCGATCATTGGTCGGTGATGAGGGTGAACCTCATACCTGCGAGGTAGTGCCTCCAGTGACGAACAGCCTCCACAATGGCTTGTGCTTCCTTCTCGACTGAGGAGTGTCGGAGTTCTGAAGCGGATAGGGTACGGGAGAAAAATGCAACGGACCTCCCTGCCTGATTTAAAGTAGCTGCTAGAGCTACCTCTGAGGCGTCGCTCTCAACCTGAAATGGAGTGGATTCATCCACCGCCCGCATGGCTGCTTTGGCGATGTCCTCCTTGATGCAGCTGAAGGCCTGGCGCGCCTCAGCTGACAGGGGAAATCGTGTGGCCTTAAAGAGTGGGCGGGCTTTGTCCGCATATTGAGGGACCCACTGGGCGTAGTAGGAGAAGAAGCCCAAGCACCGTTTGAGGGCCTTGGGGCAATGAGGGAGGGGGAGTTCTAAGAGCATGCGGTCCGGGTCTGGGCCCAGGACTCCGTTCTCCACGACGTAGCCGAGGATGGCCAGTCTGTTTGTGCGGAAAACACATTTCTCCTTGTTATAAGTGAGATATAATTTCTGTGCCGTTTGGAGGTGGAGGTTGGCGTTGTGGTCCTGCTGGTCATAGCCGCAGATGGTAACATTGTCCAGATACGGAAACGTGGCCCGCAGCCCGTACTGGTCTACCATTCAGTCCATTGCTCGTTGGAACACCGAAACCCCGTTAGAACATAGAACATAGAACATTACAGCGCAGTACAGGCCCTTCGGCCCACGATGTTGCACCGTCCTGTGATATCTTCTAAAGTCCCTCTACACTATTCCCTTATCGTCCATATGCCTATCCAATGACCATTTGAATGCGTTTAGTGTTGACGAGTCCACTACTGTTGCAATCAGGGCATTCCACGCCCTTACTACTCTCTGAGTAAAGAACCTACCTCTGACATCTGTCCTATATCTATCTCCCCTCAATTTAAAGCTATGTCCCCTCGTGCTGGGCATCACCATCCGAGGAAAAAGGCTCTCGATGTCCACCCTATTTAATCCTCTGATCATCTTGTATGCCTCAATTAAGTTCCCTCTTAACCTTCTTCTCTCTAACGAAAACAGCCTCAAGTCCTTCAGCCTTTCCTCATATGATCTTCCCTCCATACCAGGCAACATTCTTGTAAATCTCCTCTGTACCCTTTCCAATGCTTCCATATCCTTCCTATAATGTGGCGACCAGAACTGCACACAATACTCCAAATGCGGCCGCACCAGAGTTTTGTACAACTGCAACATGACCTCATGGCTCCGAAACTCAATTCCTCTACCAATAAAAGCTAACACACCATATGCCTTCTTAACAACCCTCTCAACCTGGGTGGCAACTTTCAGGGATCTATGGACATGGACACCGAGATCTCTCTGCTCGTCCACACTACCAAGAATCTTACCATTAGCCCAGTACTCTGTCTTCCTGTTATTCCTTCCAAAATGAATCACCTCACACTTTTCTGCATTAAACTCCATTTGCCACCTGTCAGCCCAGCTCTGCAGCTTATCTATGTCCCTCTGTAACTTGTAACATCCTTCTGCACTGTCCACAACTCCACCGACTTTAGTGTCATCTGCAAATTTACTCACCCATCCTTCTACGCCCTCCTCCAGGTCATTTATAAAAATGACAAACAGCAACGGCCCCAGAACAGATCCTTGTGGCACACCACTAGTAACTGGACACCAGTCAGAGCATTTCCCATCAACCACCACCCTTTGTCTTCTATCAGCTAGCCAATTTCTGATCCAAATTGCTAAATCACCCTGAATCCCATGCCTCTGTATTTTCTGCAATAGCCTACCGTGGGGAACCTTATCAAACGCTTTACTGAAATCCATATACACCACATCAACTGCTTTACCCTCATCCACCTGTTTGGTCACCTTCTCGAAGAACTCAATGAGGTCTGTGAGGCACGACCTACCCTTCACAAAACCATGTTGACTATCTCTAATCAAATTATTCCTTTCCAGATGATTATACATCCTATCTCTTATAAACTTTTCCAAGACTTTTCCCACAACAGAAGTAAGGCTCACTGGTCTATAGTTACCGGGGTTATCTCTACTCCCCTTATTGTACAAGGGGACAACATTTGCTATCCTCCAGTCCTCTGGCACTATTCCTGTAGACAAAGATGACTTAAAGATCAAAGCCAAAGGCTCAGCAATCTCCTCCCTAGCTTCCCAGAGAATCCCAGGATAAATCCCACCCGGCCCAGGGGACTTATCTAAGTTAGTGACGCCGAAAGGGACCCGGAGGAAATGGAAGAGGCGGCCATCGGCCTCGAATGCCGTGTAGTGGCGGTCCTCCGGGCGGATTGGGAGCTGGTGGTATGCAGACTTCAGATCCACCGTGGAAAATAGCCGATATTGGGCGATCTGATTAACCATGTCTGCAATTCTGGGGAGGGGATACGCGTCTAGGAGCGTAAAGCGATTTATGGTCTGGCTATAGTCGACAACCATGCAAAATTTTTCCCCGGTCTTGACGACCACCACCTGAGCTCTCCAGGGACTATTACTGGCCTCTATGATCCCCTCACTGAGCAGCCTTCGGACCTCCGATCGGATAAAGACCCTATCCTGTAGGCTGTATCGCCTGCTGCGAGTAGCTACTGGTTTGCAATCTGGAGTGAGATTGGCGAAGAGAGGAGGGGGGGAGATGCGCAGCGTGGCTAGGCTGCAGATAGTGAGTGGGGGCAGGGGCCCGCCGAAGCTGAGGGTGAGGCTCTTGAGGTTGCACTGGAAATCCAGGCCTAATAAGATTGGCGCGCAGAGGTCAGGCAGGACATAAAGTTTAAATTTAGAATAACTAGCGCCTTGAATTGTGAGCGTAGCGACGGTGCGTCCTTGGATTTGGACTGAGTGGGAGCCCAAAGCGAGGGCGATAGTTTGGCTCACAGGAAAAATAGAAAGCGAACAGCGTCTTACCAGCTCTGGATGTATAAAGCTCTCGGTGTTCCCGGAGTCAAAGAGGCATGGCGTGCTGTACCCGTTGATCTGGACCTCCGCCATCGAACTTCGTAGGTGCTTGGGGCGGGATTGATCCAGGGTGACCGCGTTGAGTTGCGGGCCGCGTGGTGAGTGCCCGGGGAAGTCGTATTCTTCCGATGAGCTTTCTGAGCATGCCGATGAAGATGGGGCCCATGGATCGCACGTGGTGAGCGGCAAGGAAGATAGCGGCCCCCATGAGTCGCACGTGGCCAGCCGCATGGTGGGGGTTTGCCAAGATGGCGGCCCCCATGGATCGCACGTGGCGGTAGGGGGCGGAGTCGGGGGGTAGGCCGCAGCATTTCGGGCCCCGCGGGCCCGCTGGTGTTGGGAGCGATTCGTTCTCTCTGCAGAGGAGTTAAAACTGGGGCCCTTTTCACGAGGCACACTCTGGCATAGTGGCCTTTCTTCCCACAGCTGCTGCAGGTCGTGGATCGGGCTGGGCATTTCTGCCGCGGGTGCTAGCTTTGGCCACAGAAATGGCAGGCTGGAGCAGCCGAGTAGCTGGCTGGGGCAGCTGAGTAGCTGGTTGGGGCAGCTGAGTAGCTGGCTGGAGCCGCTGAGTAGTTGGCTGGGGCAGCAGAGTAACTGGCTTTGGCAGCGTGGTAGCTGGGGGGCCGTGTGGCACAGGCTTGGGGGGATTGTTGGTCGGGGGTCCACGATGAGATCGCGGGATCCGCGGGAAACGAGGTGAGGCTGCGGAAGGAAACTTCCATAGTGGTAGCAGCCTCCACAGTAGTGTCTAAGTCCTGGGCCCCTTTTTCTAGCAGTCTTTGGCGCACATAGTTAGATCTAAGGCCTGCTACGAAAACGTCCCGCACAGCAAGCTCCCTATGTTCGGCCGCGGTAACGGCTTGATAATTACAGTCATTGGAAAGATTGTTCAATTCCCTTACAAACTCAGCAAGCGTTTCTGTAGGCCGCTGACGGCGTGTTGTAAACACGTGGCGTGCATAAACCTCGTTAATGGGCCTAACGTACATTTTGTCCAATATTGCCAGCGCTGCGGTGTAAGAACCGGCCGGATTTAGCTGTGTGGAGATTCTGTGGCTTACCCTCGCGTGCAGTAGGCTGAGTTTTTGTTCCTCCGTTGTTCCAGCGGTGCTGGCTTCTGCCAGGCAGGCTTTAAAACACCTTAGCCTCTGCATCCTCTGGGTCGAGTTCTAGGCGTCCGGCTTGAGGGCTGCTTCCATGATTTTCTTCGACTGTTTTCTCAGTATATTAAATTGTTGGAACCAACAATTCTACGGACACGTGCTTGTAGGATTAGAATAGCGGTTTTAATATACTTACAACAGAGCCAGCCTGTTAGCCGTTGAACTTTTGGTGAACTGGCCGGCTGACCCTGTGGCACTGATCTTTATACAGCAGCTCCTGGGGGAGGAGTCCTGGGTGGAGCCAAGGGAGAAGCCCAGTACAAATCTCGCGCATTCCCAGAGCTACTCCCCCTGGTGGTCAGGTAGTGCAACTGCACTTACAATATAGACACATGTATATACAGATTATAATCCCGTGTGAATCACATTCACCACACATGCTCTTCTTCAAAATGGCGTCACAGGATCTTCGACCTGAGCAGGTCGACAGGGTCTCAGTTTAACATCTCCGCTGAGAGACAGCACCTCTGACAATGTAGCACTCACTGCACTGGAGTGTCAACTTGACTTTTGTCCTCTTGTTCTGGAGTGGGATTGAGGGACTGAGATGACACAGACAGTGACCATTTTATACAAACAGCCTTTAATGCCACAACTGGACTAATTTTTCTTCATGAATCATGAAGACAATTAGGAAAAGTTGATTTTCATAAAACTTTATTCAGGTCCGATCCAATGGAGCCCGGATTAGACACAATGAAACAGGAAGTCGTTGTCTGGTATCTGTTTGATTCAATCAGCTCCACATCAATTATTTCTTTCTGAATCCACAGCTCCGTATATTCAATATCTTCGCTTGAAAATGTTTTTTACAGAAACCGTTGGACAGGACCCCATTTATGAGCCGTTTTATAGCCCATAATCTCAAGGTAGTTAATGTTAATGGGCATGTAATCAGTGGATATATATTAAGTAATGGAAATCTGCACAATCTAATCACTTACAGGACATTATTACCACAATACCTCCGTATACTCTCACATCGGCTCAAGCCTATATTTCCAGGCCCCATTCATTCCCCCAAATCATGTCCTGGATATTGATCCTGGTTTTGATCCCAAGATGTGTTTCCAGCCTCATATTTATGTCATCTGTAAGACCATCATTCTCGGCCTCTGTAAAATCACTCAACTTCAGCCCTGTTTTGACAATAAGTGATTATTATTATTACGGTTGAGCTAATTTGCTGGTGAAACCCTCATCTGTTGTTACTTCTAGATGTGGTAACTGCTGGCGGGTCTCGCACATTCAACCATCTGTAAACCTGAAGTCATCTAAAGCTGTTGCCTTTGTCTTACCTCACGGAAGCCCCGTCCCCTATCACCCACTGTTCTTCACCGGCCCACGTTGCCTCCTGGTCAAGCTGATTTTTAAATTCTCAGCATTGTTTTCAAATCCCTTCTTGGCCTCACCCCTCCCTATCTCTGTGATTTTCGCCAGATCCACCATCCTCCCAGATATCTACACTCCTATAATTCTGGTCCCTGGTGATCTGTATTAGTGTCGCAAGTAGGCTGACATTAACACTGCAATGAAGTTACTGTGAAAAGCCCCTAGTCGCCACATTCCGGCGCCTGTTCGGGTCACAGAGGGAGAATTCAGAATGTCCAATTCACCTAACAGCACGCCTTTCGGGACTTGTGGGAGGAAACCGGAGTACCCGGAGGAAACCCACGCAGACAGGGGGAGAACGTGCAGGCTCCGTACAGACAGTGACCCAAGCCGGGAATAGAACCCGGGACCCTGCCGCTATGAAACAACAGTGCTAACCACTGTGCTACTGCGCTCTTGTGCATTCCCAAACATAACTGCTTCACCATTGGTTGCCGTGCCCTCAGTTGCCAGGCTCCAAGGTCTGGTATACTTCCAACTCTCTCTACACCTCGTTACCTCCCGTAAGACATTTCATAAAACCTACCTCTTTAATCAAGCTTTTCGTCATCTGGCCAAACATCTCCTTGCGTGGCTCAGCTATGTAAATATAAGTTGTTGTTGTGTGTTAACCTTCACATTCCCTAGTATCTATTCTTCAGAAGATACTTTTCATCATTCGACCCAGCTGGTTCATCAATCCCCTTTAGGGAAGGAAATCTAACCGACATGTGCCTCCAGATTCACGGCAACGTGGTTGACTCTTAACTGCCCCTCTGAAATAATCTAGCAAGCCACTCAGTTCAAGGGCAATTAGGGATAGTGAATTAATGCTGGCCCAGCCAGCGACGCCCACAGCCCATGAATGAATATGCAGCGTGTACTCCCAGGTGTGTATCTGTTGGTCTCTATTGCGTAGAAGCAAAATACTGCGGATGCTGGAAATCTGAACTAAAAACAGAAAATGCTGCAAAATCTCAGCGGACCGGGCATCGTCGGCGAAGATAGAAACAGAGTTAATGTTTCGAGTTGGTCTGGCTCTCCTTCAGAGCTGGGGTGAGGTGGATGTTGTGTATTGTCCAGTGTGTGCTCCCAGATATATACGGCAAGGAGTGTGACCTGAACTCATGGACGTCCAGTCGCAACAATCTCTTCAGGATACTCTGCTTCTCCTGATATTTTCTCCAGTCTGACTTTGAGAAACGTTCAGCCGTTACTCTGCATGTCCCAACAAGGAAGCACGAAGGGAGCAGTGAACATAAACCTACCTCAAGTCCATTGTCTACTTCACACTGCATCAGAACAATAAACCATCTGACAGGGAGCAGAGGCACCGTGGTAATACCATCGGACTAGTGGGCCAGCAGCCTAGGATAATGTTCTGGGGACATGGGTTCAAAGGCCATCGTGGCAGCTGGTGAACTTTTAAATTAATTTAATAAAATTTGAAATCGATAGCTAGTCTCAGTAATAGCGACCACATAACTATTGTCAATTGGGGGCTGGTTTAGCACATTGGGCTAAATCGCTGGCTTTTAAAGCCGGCCAAGGCAGGCGAGCAGCACGGTTCAATTCCCGTACCAGCCTCCACGAACAGGCGCCGGAATGTGGCGACTAGGGGCTTTTCACAGTAACTTCATTGAAGCCTACTCGTGACAATAAGAGATTTTCATTTCATTTCATCACAATTTAGTTAAAAATCCAACTGATTCATGAATGCCCCCTTCAGAGAAAGAAATCTGCCAACCTTACCTGGTCTGGTCAGGCCTACATGTGATAACAGGCTTGCAGCAATGTGGTCGACTCTTCACGCCCTCCGGAATGGCCGACATTTAAATCAAAGGGAATAAATGGGCATTGCTGGCACGGCTGAATCTGTTGCCCTTGCTATGAAAGAATTTAAAAACATTCCCGATCTTATACACAAGGACATGATCACAGTAAACAGTGAATTATTAATGAAGGGAGGATGTGTAAACAGCAACCTCAGAAACAGGCCTCACTGAGCAGTAAGCCTATCGATGTTATAGAAATATAGGAAATAATAATAATAATCTTTATTGTCACAAGTAGGCTGACATTAACACTGCAATGAAGTTACTGTGAAAATCCCCTAGTCACCACATCCCGGTGCCTGTCTGGGACGCGATTCTCCGCAGTCACCGCCATTGGCACCGGCGCGGTTGGCACGGCGGCGGCCGGAGGCCGCTCTACGGAGCCCCCATGGCAACTCGGCCACGCTAAAAAAGCCGGGTCCGTCCAGCGCCGTCCATACCTGCTCTTACCTGGCAGACCTAGGCGTGGAAGGATCGGAAGGCCGGCCTCTCTGGCTGGGGCCTCCTTTCTTCCGTGCCGGCCCTATAGCCCTGCGCCATATTGCATTGGGACCGGCGCAGAGAAGGGAGCCAGAATTGATGGTACTGAGGCCATGTTGATGCCATCGGGAAACGCAACGGCGTTTATGACGGCGTCAACACTTAGCCTCAGGATCACAGAATCCCGCCCAAGGTTCCCCATGATGGGGGAGTCTGGAACTAGGGGTCATAATTTGAGGATAAGGGCTAAACTTTTTAGGACAGGGGTGAGGAGAAATCTCTTTACCCAGAAAGTGGTGAATCTGTGGAATTCACTCCCACAGAAAGTAGTTCAGGCCAAACTCAAGGAGGAATATGATATAGCTCTGGGAGCTAAAGGGATCAAGGGATATGGGGGAATTAGGGTATTGAACTCGATGATCAGCCATGATCGTAATAAATGTGTGGAACAGCCTCGAAGGGCCGAATGGCCTCCTCCTGCTTCTATTTTCTATGTTTCTCTGGGTGCCACGACAGGAATCAGGATTTATTGCACTTCCTCAGTGGTCAATCTACCCTTCCTCAGGTAAGGAATCTAAAACTGTCCACAATAGTCCAGGTGTAGTCTCACTAAGGCTCTATATAATTGCAGCAAGACATCTTTACTCCTGCACTCAAATCCTGTTGCGCTGAAGGCCAACATTCCATTTGCTTTCCTAATTGCCGGCTGTATCTGCCTGCTGGCTTTTAATGTCTCATGCACGAGAACACCCAGATCCCCATGGACACCAACGCTCCCAACAGCTCACCATTTAAGAAATTCTCTGCCTTTGCTTTTCTACCAAATCAAATAGCTTCACATTTTTCCCCATCAGATCTTCTCTGCCATGTCCGTGCCCACTCACTCACTTCGTCATTTTCTACTTGTGAGAATGTGGAATTTAACTTTGTTTCAAAATTTATTTTTAGAATATGATGCAGCCCAAACAAATGTTTGAAATAAATGGCATATTGATCATTGACAGATTTTGGTGAATAGTTTGATCGGAGAATCTGACCATATGGTCAACTACAGTAAATTCTGGGGGCGCAATTCTCCGCTGCCCACGACGGGTCGGAGAATAGCGGGAGGGCCTTCCCGACATTTTTCCCGCCCTCCCGCTATTCTCCCCACCCCACGGCCGCCCCACGACACGAATCGTTGCTCGCCGTTTTTTACGGTGAGCAGCGATTCTCCCCAGGCCGATGGGCCGAGTTCCCAGGCCTTTAAGGCCGTTTTCACAAACACAATCACACCTGCTCTCACCGTTCGTGAAAACGGCCGCAAAGTGCCGTCCCGGACAACCATGGCACCGATTGGCACGGCCGTGCCAAGGGTGGCATGGGCCTGCGATCGGTGGGCACCGATCGCGGGCAGCAGGTCCGATACCCGCGCACTATTTGTTCCTCCGCTGCCCCGCAGGATCAGTCCGCGGGGCGGCTGAGGGGCATGACGGCCCGCGCATGCGCGGGTTTGACGCATCTGCGTGATGACATCATCTGCGCAAGTGCAGGTTGGAGCCGTCCAACCCGTGCATGCGCGGCTGGCGTCATCGTGCGCGTCAGCCGCCGTGACGCTTGGCGCGCGGACTTAGCGACGGTCGCTAAGCTCGCGATGCCGTGCTTCACGGGGCCGTGCTGCTAGCCCCACCCGGGGGGGAGAATCGTGTCCTGGGAGGGGGCGCGGAGGCTGCCGTGAAACACGGCCAGTTTCACGGCAGCCTTTACAACTCGCCGCATTTGCGGAGAATCGCGCCCGGGGACTTTGAGATCTGCAGCGGGATTCTCCACTGGCCGGATTCTCCACTGGCTGGATTCTCCACTGGCCGGATTCTCGCCTGGCCGGATTCTCCACTGTCGGGATTCTCTCCTGGTGGGATTCTCCACTGGCCGGATTCTCTCCTGGCCGGAATCTCCACTGGCCGGATTCTCCACTGGCCGGATTCTCTCCTGGCCGGAATCTCCACTGGCCGGAATCTCCCCTGGCCGGATTCTCCACTGGCCGTATTCTCTCCTGGCCGGAATCTCCACTGGCCGGATTCTCCACTGGCCGGATTCTCCACTGGCCGGATTCTTCGCTGGAGGGATTCTTCGCTGGCGGTATTCCCATTTACAGGTGGCAGGAATGGAGAATCCCGCTGCTGGCGATGGCCGCCGCCCAGGAAACGCAGCTGGAGGACCAGAAACTCCTATCTCTGGTATCCCACCAAAGTTTCTCAGTGAAAAATTCCAGGGGATAATCCAGGGTGAACTTTAATGTCAGTTACATAAAACCTCCAAATCCCATTGAGATAATGGGATCCCAATTTGCAGGATTGTGTGAGGCTCCTTCCAGACTGAGGGGTCCCGCGTACAGAGTCACTTTCTCAAGATAACGAGTTGGTCATTCACAACGGAAATTAGGAAAATGTTATCTGCTCAAAGTACAGTATTGATGCACAATCAATGGACACGAAACGTAGATGAGATTCAAACGATAGGCTTTAATGCACAAGATGTGGGCTCGGCAGCAGACGTACAGAAAAACGGCCGACTGCGGGGAAGCATGGGTTCTTATATCCCGCCTTGTAGGTGGAGCTACCTGCCTCCCAGCCAATCGGCTGAGAGGCACATGACTTACCCAGGCCAATGGGCAGCGTGTCCTCTGCACCAATAGCAGCTCATTCCAAGGTACAGTAATACCCCTAGTCATACTACCACAAGTATATTTAAAGCAGTTTAGGGAGGGTGTTTGTTAGCTTAAACAGTTAGAGTGCGTTGAAGAATGGCACCAACAGTGTGGGTTCAATCGCCGTACCGGCCATGGTAGTTCCTGGAGGTCCGCCTCCTCACGTTCCCCCTACCTCAGTGGAGTGCTGCCCCACAAGCTGTGTACCGATCTGCCCCTCTCTAATGGAGAGTGACACCTATGGTCCTTTGTGGATTGCAGCCAACTGCACCTCAGATCTTGGGGATAGTTCAGGAAGGTGCAACTGAGGTAGAAGTTGATTAAGTGGCGAAGAGGGCTCGAGGGGCTGAATGGCCTGCTTCCCATGTTCTTGCTCATGTTCTTCTGGCTGAAAAAATCCACAACTTTATCATTTCAAAAGACCAGGACGAGTTAGGAAGTCCACCCGCTCCATTTTAAACATCCTATGTGATCTCCGAGTTCTGCACTGTCCAAGTATGTTAGCAACTGGAAAAATGCTGAAAAATTAATTAGTAATCGCTGGAAACATGGAGAACATGGACAAGTAGTGTACACAACCATCAGTCTGCTTCATATGATGGAGTGTGAATCAACCCTGTCAGTACCAATGACTGACTCTGTCCAACACTGGTCCTATTGTCATCTCCTCTGCAAAATGCTTTACTCTCCATCTTATTATTATGGCCTGTCGCAATGAGTCCCAGCTTTTGCTGAAATTACCTCCCACAGGTCTGTGCAAAAACAGGCCTGGGCGCGATTCTCCGCAAATGCGGCGAGTTGTAAAGGCTGCCGTGAAATTGGCCGTGTTTCACGGCAGCCTCCGCGCCCCCTCCCGGGACCCGATTCTCCCCCCCGGGCAGGGCTAGCAGCGCGGCCCCGTGAAGCACGGCATCGCAGGCTTAGCGACCGTCGCTAAGCCCGCGCGCCAAGCGTCACAGCGGCTGACGCGCACGATGACGTCAGCCGCGCATGCGCAGATGACATCATCACGCAGATGCGTCAAACCCGCGCATGCGCGGGCCGTCATGCCCCTCAGCTGCCCCGCGGACTGATCCTGCGGGGCGGCGGAGGAACAAATAGTGCGCGGGTATCGGACCCGCTGCCCGCGATCGATGCCCACCGATCGCAGGCCCATGCCACCCTTGGCACAGCTGTGGTGCGGCCGTGCCAATCGGTGCCATGGTTGTCCGGGACGGCACTTTGCGGCCGTTTTCACGAACGGTGAGAGCAGGTGTGATTGCGTTCGTGAAAACGGCCGTAAAGGCCTGGGAACTCGGCCCATCGGCCTCGGGAGAATCGTGTCGTGGGGCGGCCGTGGGGGGGGGGGAGAATAGCGGGAGGGCGGGAAAAATGTCGGGAAGGCCCTCCCGCTATTCTCCGACCCGTCGTGGGCAGCGGAGAATCGCACCAGGGGCTTTTCACTGAAGGAATCTGTACCTGTAACCACAATGTCTGAATATTGGAAAAACGTGAAGGATAGACTGTGTTACAAGAAAGACCTCATTCGGCACAAGACTCTGACCTTTCTATGGAATACGCATAACAGAAAAGTCTAAAAATCAGAGATCTGAGACCATTTCTTTAGCGACGACCCACGGGACCCACCTCACCCATGAAGCACCCTGAGGGAAGGCTCAGCGAACAGAATAAACCTCGGAGAAGAACTTGGCCAGTTCAAAGGGCCAAAGTAATATCTACTTATGTCTAAAGCTGTGATAATTTGTATAGCATAATATTTGAATACATAATCCATTTGATTTACGTTTAGTGAATAAAATCGTGTTGGATCATCTGTTCAGTGTAGAGTATTTGTTTTTTCTTATTTGTTTTTTCATAATTTAGTGTACCCAATTCATTTTTTCCAATTAAGGGGCAATTTAGCGTGGCCAATCCACCTACCCTGCACATCTTTGGGTTGTGGGGGTGAGACCCACACAGACACGGGGAGAATGTGCAAACTCCACACGGACAGTGACCCGGGGCCGGGATTCGAATCCATGTCCTCAGCGCCGTAGTCCCAGTGCTAACCACTGTGCCACGTACTGCCCTCAGTGTAAAGTATTTGTTTGATATGTAACTGTCTGACATCTTCTAAGGAACAGGGACCAAGAGGCTTAACAGGCCTTTCAATTTAATAAAAGCAAAGTGATGTGTTGGGCTGGCTGGGTCTATGTGGACTGCGTTTGATGCAGTGTAGAGAGAGACAGACTTCCAACACTTGATGAGATGCAACACAATTTTATTTAGCATCTAACTATATTACATGTCCAACTTGGGTTGACACTATACTAACTTGACTGGAAACCTGAGGCTAACCTGACCAGACTTACTAGCTACCCCATGGTGTTTGCACTGGCTAATGCTCACGAGCTCTGACTGTCTCAGAGGCTGGATCCCGAGAGAGCGGGAAAACTGGTGCCCTCTGGCTTTATAGTGGCCGTGTCCTGTCTGGTGATTGGCTGCTGTGTTCTGTGTGTTCATTGGTCATCCTGTGTGCCAATCACTGCCTGTCTGCACTCCATTATATACATGGATGTATATTATGACACAAAGTACTTCATTCAAAATATTTTGACTTATTTATGGTAAGTTATACCTCCATTTTGGCCTTTTTGTTGAACACTTTACATAAATATCTTCTTCTGTGGCGACCCCTGCTGGGTCACTGACATACCAGGCTGAAGGATAGTATCCATGGTAAGGAGATCGGGGTTATCAAGCTGTCTTTTGCAAAGGCAGAGAGAGAGAGAGACAGGAGAAATCGCACTCGAGCTTGGCGATGTCCATGTCCACACCAGGGTTTCCCAGGAGCGAGTGACCCTCAATCCAATCTGAAATCCCACCAGCTCCCGCTTTGTGATTCTCCCCAAAATGTATCACCGCTCAAACGGTGCTTTCCCTCAACACCAGGAAGATTGACATTTTAAAGATGAAAAGGTGAAATAAATTTAATGGTAGGTTTATTGCATTCTTCTGCAAAACGGGGAGTAATCTGAATAAAAAGTATTTCCCCCTGGACTCACTGCTTCTTTCTGCAAGTTAATTAATTTGTGAGGAATAAATTTATTACCATAATTTAATTGCAAATGTGTTTTATGATAAAAGTGAAGCTTACGTGATTATACCAGTGAAGTAAAACATGTGGTGTTACTGCTAAAAATGTCAGTTTCAGACGGTTCTTTATGATTCATATCAATATTTTATTATTAACTGAGGTGTTAAAACTAAAAAGTGATATTTTAACTTGTTCCGAAGTCAAACTTTAAACCCCGCTTTATCACTACTTCATGTGGTTCTATATTTATATTCGGATTAGGCAGTCATTACTGAAATAATTTCTGGATTAATTGAATAGATTTGATCCTGATTCTTCGCGATCACTGTCTGACTGCGTTTAGCTGCAAGTCGATGGCATTGGAGTTCTCCCACTTTCTACACCCAATAATGACGGGGATCTACCAGGAGGTTTACATCATATTCAGTAGACAGCACCTCCCAAGCACTCTGTCAGGGCTGGAAACACAGCCGGGATTATACACTCACACCAGCGGCCCACCTCCGTGCTGCAAGTGTCCGACTGCTGAACATTGTGGGCTTTCTGTCTCCTCCACCCCTCCCCCCACCACCCCTCAGGAGAAGGCGGGCATAACCACAGAGAGAGAGAGAGGAGACCGGGAGGGGCCCCACCAGACCTGTGGCCCCTCACCGTCACAGAGCAGCGGGCACTGGACCCGGTTGCTGGGTCCACACAGAGGGCAGTCGCCGAGGCGGAGGTTGGCATCGGGCGAGCAAGTGAGATCAAGGGGAGCCCTTTTCAGTTTGTGAAGACCGGCCGATCATGGGTCAGTGCTCGTAGGAGGTCGTGCATCCCATCGATCATGGCTGATCTTTTGTGGACTCAGCTCCACTTTCCGGCCCGAACACCATAACCCTTAATCCCTTTATTCTTCAAAAAACTATCTATCTTTATCTTAAAAACATTTAATGAAGGAGCCTCAACTGCTTCACTGGGCAAGGAATTCCATAGGTTCACAACCCTTTGGGTGAAGAAGTTCCTCCTAAACTCAGTCCTAAATCTACTTCCCCTTATTTTGAGGCTATGCCCCCTAGTTCTGCTGTCACCCGCCAGTGGAAACAACCTGCCCGTATCTATCCTATCTATTCCCTTCATAATTTTATATGTTTCTATAAGATCCCCCCTCATCCTTCTAAATTCCAACGAGTACAGTCCCAGTCTGCTCAACCTCTCCTCATAATCCAACCCCTTCAGCTCTGGGATTAACCTAGTGAATCTCCTCTGCACACCCTCCAGTGCCAGTATGTCCTTTCTCAAGTAAGGAGCCCAAAACTGAACACAATACTCCAGGTGTGGCCTCACTAACACCTTATATAATTGCAGCATAACCTCCCTAGTCTTAAACTCCATCCCTCCAGCAATGAAGGACAAAATTCCATTCGCCTTCTTATTCACCGGGTGCACCTGTAAACCAACTTTTTGCGACTCATGCACTAGCACACCCAGGTCTCTCTGCACAGCAGCATGCTTTAATATTTTATCATTTAAATAATAATCCCGTTTGCTGTTATTCCTACCAAAATGGATAACCTCACATTTGTCAACATTGTATTCCATCTGCCAGACCCTAGCCCATTCACTTAACCTATCCAAATCCCTCTGCAGACTTCCAGTATCCTCTGCACTTTTCGCTTTACCACTCATCTTAGTGTCATCTGCAAACTTGGACACATTGCCCTTGGTCCCCAACTCCAAATCATCTATGTAAATTATGAACAATTGTGGGCCCAACACTGATCCCTGAGGGACACCACTAGCTACTGATTGCCAACCAGAGAAACACCCATTAATCCCCACTCTTTGCTTTCTATTAATTAACCAATCCTCTATCCATGCTACTACTTTACCCTTAATGCCATGCAACTTTATCTTATGCAGCAATCTTTTGTGTGGCACCTTGTCAAAGGCTTTCTGGAAATCCAGATATACCACATCCATTGGCTCCCCGTTATCTACCGCACTGGTAATGTCCTCAAAAAATTCCACTAAATTAGATAGGCACGACCTGCCCTTTATGAACCCATGCTGCGCCTGCCCAATGGGACAATTTCTATCCAGATGCCTCGCTATTTCTTCCTTAATGATAGATTCCAGCATCTTACCTACTACCGAAGTTAAGCTCACTGGGCTATAATTACCCGCTCTCTGCCTACCTCCTTTTTTAAACAGTGGTGTCACGTTTGCTAATTTCCAATCTGCCGGGACCTCTCCAGAGTCTAGTGAATTTTAGTAAATCATCACTAGTGCATTTGCAATTTCCCTAGCCATCTCTTTTAGCACTCTGAGGTACATTCCATTAGGGCCAGGAGACTTGTCTACCTTTAGCCCCATTAGCTTGCCCATCAGTACCTCCTTAGTGATAACAATCCTCTCAAGGTCCTCACCTGTCATAGCCTCATTTCTATCAGTCACTGGTATGTTACTTGTGTCTTCCACTGTGAAGACCGACCCAAAAAACCTGTTCAGTTCCTCAACCATTTCCTCATCTCCCATTATTAAAACTCCATTCTCAGCCTCTAAAGGACCAATATTTACCTTCGCCACTCTTTTTTGTTTTATATATTTGTAGAAACTTTTACTATCTGTTTTTATATTCTGAGCAAGTTTACTCTCATAATCTATCTTACTCTATTTTATAGCTTTTTTAGTAGCTTTCTGTTGCCCCTTAAAGATTTCCCAGTCCTCTTGTCCTCCACCAATCCTTGCCACTTTGTATGCTTTTTCCTTCAATTTGATACTCCCCTTTATTTCCTTAGATATCCACGATCGATTTTCCCTCTTTCTACCGTCCTTCCTTTTTGTTGGTATAAACCTTTGCTGAGCACTGTGAAAAATCGCTTGGAAGGTTCTCCACTGTTCCTCAACTGTTCCACCATAAAGTCTTTGCTCCCAGTCTACCTTAGCTAGTTCTTCTCTCATCCCATTGTAATCTCCTTTGTTTAAGCACAAAACACTAGTATTTGATTTTACCTTCTCACCCTCCATCTGTATTTTAAATTCCACCATATTGTGATCGCTCCTTCCGAGAGGATCCCTAACTATGAGATCATGAATCAATCCTGTCTCATTACACAGGACAAGATCTAGGACCGCTTGTTCCCTCGTAGGTTCCATTACATAAGGTTCTAGGAAACTATCGCGGATACATTCTATAAACTCCTCCTCAAGGCTGCCTTGACCAACCTGGTTAAACCAATCGACATGTGGATTAAAATCCCCCATGATAACTGCTGTACCATTTCTACATGCATCAGTTATTTCTTTGTTTATTGCCTGCCCCACCATAATGTTACTATTTGGTGGCCTATAGACTACTCCTATCAGTGACTTGTTCATCTTACTATTCCTGATTTCCACGCAAATGGATTCAACCTTATCCTCCATAGCACCGATGTCATCTTTTACTATTGCCAGGGGCTGTTTAGCTCACAGGGCTAATCGCTGGCTTTGAAAGCAGACCAAGGCAAGCCAGCAGCACGGTTTGATTCCCATAACAGCCTCCCCGAACAGGCACCGACGAATGTGGCGACTAGGGGCTTTTCACAGTAACTTCATTTGAAGCCTACTCGTGACAATAAGCGATTTTCATTTTCATTTCATGTCATCCTTAAATAACAGAGCTACACCACCTCCCTTACCATCCACTCTGTCCTTCCGAATAGTTTGATACCCTCGGATATTTAAATCCCAGTCGTGACCATCCTTTAACCATGTTTCAGTAATGGCCACTAAATCATAGTCATTCACGATGATTTGCGCCATCAGCTCATTTACTTTATTCCGAATATTACGAGCATTCAGGTAAAGTACACTTCTGTTGGTTTTTTAACCTCTGTTTTGAATCGTAACATCTCGATCAGTAACCTCTCCTAAGTTATATTTCCTATTAACTTTTCTCCTAATTTTCCTTGTCGTTGAACCCATATCTTCATGTAACAACCTGCCGCGTCGCTTACCATTAATGTTTTTACTTCCAGTTTTATTCCTTTTAGTATTACTGGGCCTATTCACTGAGCTCCCCTCAGTCACTGTACCTTGTACTGTCGCCCTTTTTAATTTTTGACTATGGCTTCTCTGCCTTACACTTTCCCCCTTACTTCCTTTTGCTTCTGTCCCTGTTTTACTACCTTCCAACTTCCTGCTTCGGTTCCCATCCCCCCGCCATATTAGTTTAAATCCTCCCCAACAGCTCAAGCAAACACCCCCCCGGGACATCGGTTCCAGTCCTGCCCAGGTGCAGACCGTCAGGTTTGTACTGTCCCACCTCCCCCAGAACCGGTTCCAATGCCCCAGGAATCCGAATCCCTCCCTCTTGCACCATCTCTCGAGCCACACATTCATCCTATCTATCCTGATATTCCTACTCTTACTAGTTCGTAGCACTGGTAGCAATCCTGAGATTACTACCTTTGAGGTCCTACTTTTAAGTTTAACTCCTAACTCCCTGAATTCAGCTTGTAGGACCTCATCCCGTTTTTTACCTATATCGTTGGTGCCTATGTGTACCACGACAGCCGGCTGTTCACCCTCCCCCCCCCCCCCCCCCCCCAGAATGTCCTGCAGCCGCTCCGATCCATCCTTGACCCTTGCACCAGGGAGGCAACATACCATCCTGGAGTCTCGATTGCGTCTGCAGAACCGCCTGTCTATTCCCCTTATGATTGAGTCACCTGGGGCAGCACGGTGGCCTAGTGGTTAGCACAACCGCCTCACGGCGCTGAGGTCCTAGGTTCGATCCCGGCTCTGGGTCACTGTCCGTGTGGAGTTTGCACATTCTCCCCGTGTTTACGTGAGTTTCGCTCCCACAACCCAAAAACGTGCAGAGTAGGTGGATTGGCCACGCTAAATTGCCCCTTAATTGGAAAAATGATTGGGTACACTAAATTTATTATTTTTTTTAAATAACAAAATAAATGATCGAGTCCCCTATCACTATAGCCCTGGCATTTTTCTTCCTGCCCTGCTGTGCAGCAGAGCCAGCCACGGTGCCATGAACCTGGCTGCTGCTGCCTTCCCCTGGTGGGCCATCTCCCTCAACAGTATCCAAAGCGGTATATCTGTTTTGCAGGGAGATGACCGCAGGGGACACCTGCACTGCCTTCCTACTCTTGCTCTTTCTTTTGGTCACCCATTTTCTATCTCCCTCTGTAACTTTCACCCGCGGTGTGACCAACTCACTAAACGTGTTATCCATGACCTCCTCAGCATCGCGGATGCTCCAAAGTGAGTTCATCCGCAGCCCCAGAGCCGTCAAGCGGTCTAACAGGATGATGGAACCATCAATTCACCAGACACGTGTTTCCGATATGAATCTAGGCTTTAATCGACTTACTTCAGAGCCAGCCTGTTACCCGTTGATGAACTCGTAGTGAACTCAGGCTGACTCTGGACAAGGGTATTTACACAGCTGCACTAGCAGGAGGAGTCATGGGCAGAGCCAAGGGTGGAGCCCAGTACAAGTTCCTGAGTGCTCCCAGAGCTACTCCCCCTAGTGGTTGGATAGCGCTACTGCGCTTACAAAGGCAGTGTGAATGATCATATCATATATATTACATTCACCACATTCACCCCCTGCAAAAAAAATCAAGTCCGGCGGGGGTGGTGGCTTTCAACGTCAGTCTGTCCGGTGGTCGAATTGTCTGCTGTGATCTGCGGAGCACCGGGGTTGCAGCCTCTTGCGGTGGCTGAATGGGTGTTGTGTGCTGGGGTACGATGGCGGACTCCAGGGAGGGTTGTGTCCGAGCTTCATACTCTTCTGGTTCGACCGGGGACTGGGGACACTGGGGGCTGGCCGGCGCGGGTGCGCGGAACTGGTGGAGCGAGCTGGCGGGCTCGGGAGCGCGAGGGGGCGGCAGCATGGGGTGTAGGGTGAGAGATCCTTCTATGGGGGTAGAGGGGGCGCTGGATCTGGCGGGTGCCAGATCCCGGAGGGATACAGTGTCCTGACGGCCGTCAGGGAACTCACCGAATGTGTACTGGGGGTTGGAGTGGAGCAGGCGCACCTTTTCAACAAGGGGGTCGGTTTTGTGCGCCCTGACGTGTTTCCTCAGAAGTACGGGTCCCGGCGTCCTCAGTCATGCCGGAAGTGAGACCCCCGTGGTAGTGCCCCTGGAAAAAATGAAGAGCCTCTCGTGAGGGATCTGATTGGTCGCCGTGCACAAAAGGGACCTAATTGCGTGGAGCGTGTCTGGGAGGACGTCCTGCCACTGGGAGACTTGGAGCTTTCTAGACCAGAGGGTCAGTAGGACGGTCTTCCAGACCGTTGCGTTCTCCCTCTCCACCTGCCCGTTCCCCCTGGGGTTGTAGCTGGTAGTCCTGCTCGAGGCGATGCCCTTGTCGAGCAGGTACTGACGCAGCTCGTCGCTCATGAAGGACGAACCCCAGTCGCTGTGCACGTAGCTGGGGAAACCAAACAGGGTGAAGACACTATGCAGGGCCCTAATGACTGTGTGGGAGGTCATGTCGGGGCACGGGATAGCGAATGGGAAACAGGAGAACCCGTCTACAACGTTTAAAAAGTAAATGTTCTTGTTAGTTCAGGGGAGTGACCCTTTGAAATCAATTGCGAGGCGTTCAAAGGGCCTAGAAGCCTTGACCAGGTGGGCCCTGTCTGGTCTATAGAAGTGCGGTTTGCACTCCGCACAGATCGGGCAGTCCCCGGTGACCGCTTTTACCTCTTCGTTGGAGAAAGGCAGGTTTCGGGCCCTGATGTAGTGGGCGAGCCGGGTGACCCCCCGGTGGCAGAGGTCATTGTGGATGACTTTTAATCGGTCGATGTCCTCTTTGATTCCATCGAAGGCCTGGCTTGCCTCGGCTGACAGGGGAAATCGTGTGGCCCTAAAGAGTGGGCGGGCTTTGTCCGCATATTGAGGGACCCACTGGGCGTAGTAGGAAAAGAAACCCAAGCACCGTTTGAGGGCTTGGGGGAGGGGGAGTTCTAGGAGGGGGCGCATACGGTCCGGGTCTGGGCCCAGGACTCCGTTTTCCACAACATAGCCGAGGATGGCTAGTCTGGTTGTGCGGAAAACGCATTTCTCCTTGTTGTACGTGAGATTCAGTTTCTGTGCCGTCTGGAGAAAACGGTGGAGGTTGGCGTCGTGGTCCTGCTGGTCATAGCCGCAGATGGTGACATTGTCCAAGTACGGAAACGTGGCCCGCAGCCCGTACTGGTCCACCATTCGGTCCATTGGTCGTTGGAACACCGAGACCCCGTTAGTGACACCGAAGGGAACCCGGAGGAAATGGAAGAGGCGGCCATCGGCCTCGAATGCCGTGTAGTGGCGGTCCTCCGGGCGGATTGGGAGCTGGTGGTATGCAGACTTCAGATCCACCATGGAAAATAGCCGATATTGGGCGATCTGGTTTACCATGTCTGCAATCCTGGGGAGGGGATACGCGTCGAGGAGCGTAAAGCGATTTATGGTCTGACTGTAGTTGACCACCATACGGAATTTTTCCCCGGTCTTCACGACCACCACCTGAGCTCTCCAGGGACTATTGCTGGCCTCTATGATCCCCTCACTGAGTAGCCTTCGGGCCTCTGCTCTGATAAATACCCTATCCTGCAGGCTGTACCGCCTGCTACGAGTGGCTACGGGTTTACAGTCCTTTGTGAGATTGGCAAAGAGAGGAGGGGGGGATTCGCAGCGTAGCGAGGCTGCAGATCGTGAGTGGGGGCAGGGGCCCTCCGAAGCTGAGGGTGAGGCTCTTGAGGTTACATTGGAAGTCTAGGCCTAATAAGAGTGGCGCACAGAGTTCGGGCAAGACGTAGAGTTTGAATTTCGAGTAGCTAGCGCCTCGGATTGTGAGTGTCGCGGCGGTGCGCCCCTGGACCGAATGGGAGCCTGAAGCGAGCGAGATAGTTTGCTGCACGGGGAAAACGGGGAGAGAACAGCGTCTTACCAGGTCTGGATGTATGAAGCTCTCCGTGCTCCCGGAATCGAAGAGGCATGGCGTTCTGTACCCGTTGATATGGACTCTGCCATCGAGTTTCGTAGATTCTTTGGTCGTGATTGGTCCAGGGTGACCGCGCTGAGTTGCGGGTAGTCGGCGGCTCGATCAGCTGTGCTGGAGTGGCCACGTGAGGACTGCCCTCTGAGTTCATATTCGTATTCTTCCGCTGAGTTGTCCGAGCGTGGAGATGCCGATCGGGCCCGTGGATCGCACGTGGCGGGCGGCGAGGAAGATGGCGTCCAAGATGGCGGCCCCCATGGATCGCACGTGGCTGGAGGGGGCGGAGTCGGGGCATAGGCCGCAGCGTTTCGGGCCCCACGGGCCTGCGAGTGAGGGGAGCGATTACAAAGTTAGACCTCAGGCCCGCTACAAAAACATCGCATACAGCAAGTTCCCTGTGTTCAGCCGCGGTAACCGCTTGATAATTACAGTCATTGGACAAATTATTGAGTTCCGTTAGAAATTCAGCGAGTGATTCTGTAGGCCGCTGGCGGCGAGTCGTGAACACATGGCGAGCGTAAACTTCATTAATAGCCCTTACATAAATTTTATCGAGAACTGCTAGCTGCAGTATATGAACTGGCTGAGTTTAGTTGCGTAGAGATTCTGTGGCTCACCCTCGCGTGCAGCAGACTTAGCTTCTGATCCTCTGTCATTTCGGCTGTGCTCGCGTCTGCCAGGGAGGCCTTGAAGCATCGGATCCAGTGGGAGAAGATTCTTTAGCCTCTGCATCCTGCGGGTCGAGTTCCAGGCGTCCAGGCTTGAGGGCCGATTCCATAATCAATCTTTACTGTTCTTAAGTCGATTAAATTGATGGAACCATCAATTCACCAGACACATGTTTCCGATATGAATCTAGGCTTTAATCGACTTACTTCAGAGCCAGCCTGTTACCCGTTGATGAACTCTTAGCGAACTCAGGCTGACTCTGGACAAGGGTATTTATACAGCTGCACTAGGGGGAGGAGTCGTGGGTGGAGCCAAGGGTGGAGCCCAGTACAAGTTCCTGAGTACTCCCAGAGCTACTCCCCCTAGTGGTAGGATAGCGCTACTGCGCTTACAAAGACAGTGTGAATTATTATATCATATATATTACATTCACCACACAGGAGCTGCAACTGAACACACTTCTTGCACGTGAAGGGGCCAGGGACAGTGGACATCCCCCAGGGCAGCGGAGACCAGGATGAAGGCCACCATTCCTGGTTGAATTCCAAAGTCCATTGCCTGCAGGGGGTGAAAGACAGGCAAGTTAGCAAGGTACGTGCCCCCGTGCCCAACCTGGGCTACACGGTGGACCCAGCCTGCACTGCAGCCCCCGCCCCCACATGTCCCCCACCCCCACCTGTCCCCCTCCCCCTCCTCCCCATCCACAAACCCATCAGCGGCCGTTTACCCAGCACTTTGCCCTCGGCACCTTACCCCTGACCCCGTCAGTGCCCAGCACCGTAGGGCTGGCCCCTTCAGGGGTACTGGTGGATGGCCCTACCCATGCCAGGGGTACCCTCTGTTGCCCCCATCCAGTGCCATCCTGTAGGGGATACTGTGGGTGCTGCAGCTAAGAACTTGGTCATCAGATGCGCGACGCTCTCGGTGTTGCTGCACATGACACAGGTCTGGCCCATTCCTCACTCCGGCACTGTGGCGATTACCTGAGCCGTCTGCTGCTTCATTGGGAGGTCGGATATGGACCAGGTTCACAGGGAGGTGATGTACAAAATGCTAGATAAAGGGTGGAGGAACCTGTCCGATGTCACCCTAATCCAGATGGCCACCTCTGAGTATCGGGGTAGGGACCGAGGGAAGGTAGGGGACATGGAATCTGCACATTCACCTGTGCAGGTTGGAGTGTGACTGATTGAAGAGTAACTTTGGGATGATCAAATGTTACACCTGGGGGGCGATCAATGGTAATGGGTGGGAGGGTGTGGGTCACGGGGGAGGGGAAAGGTGTTGGACTGCACGTCAAACGTTACACGAACCATAGCCCCACGTAACTATCCAGACCCTCATGGCCCAGATCTCTCGGTGCTCCATGGGAGTTGGGGTGTGTGGGTGGCCGGTCAGATCAACTGGACAATTGAGGAGAAGCCCCCACAAGTAGTATTTACAATGCTGGGGTGTTGGCACAGATGAGTGTGTGAAAGGTTGGCATGTATGGGAGACATCTTGTACATGGCACACAGCAAACTAGGAGCTTGTCAAATAAGTTTGCCTCCCTGAACGTACATGATTTGGGGATGGATCCCAGGCCGAGGCTGACCCTCGGAATGTGCTGGGGATAGTGGCTTAATGACCAAGATTCGCAAAGAAACCACATCAGGCTGGATTTCAGTGAACGTTTGATCTATCGACAAAACCAAATGAACATTGAACAGTTACAGTTACCCGTGTAAGCACATGTCAAATCCGACCTTCTTAAATTCATGTTCCCTGTTACTGTGTCCAGGTGCTCCCCCGACATCAGCAGCAATAACTTCATTGCCGAGTTAATGTTCGCCTCATTGTGACACGAATAAAGAATGGCCAGTTTGGGGCCACATTCTCCCGGAACCCAGGAGTCACAGGCTGCACCGATGGATCTCGGCCCCTCCATCACCCCGTTCAGAACCGCCTCCGCCACTTTCAGAGCTCCCCCTTCACCCCCTTTCAAACAGTATTATCGCTGGATCAGCAATTCAGAGACCCAGGGTAATCTGGGGAGCCGGGTGTAAATCCCTACGCTGCAGATGGTGAAATCTGAATTTGATAAATAAATTAAATCTGGAAATAAAAGCCTAATGATGACCATTAAACCATTGTTGATTGTTGTAAAAACCCATCTGGTTCACTAATGTCCTTTAGGGAAGGAAATCTGCCGCCCTTACCCGGTCTGGCCTACATGTGACTCCAGACCCACAGCAATGTGGTTGACACTGAAATGCCCTCCGGGATGGGCAATAAATGTTGGCCCAGCGACCCCCACATCCCACAGCCCAGTCTGGCACCCAGGCTGGGCCCTGGCACCCTGGCAATTTCCAGCTGGGTTGGCACTGCCAAGGTGCCCAGGTGCCAGGGAGCACCAGGGTACTGCCCTGTTCTGGCCACCAGGGGGAGTTCCAATGGTCTCTGAGACCCCCGGAGTGGCTATCATGGCTGGTCTCCAGTACTAATCGGCGCCTGGGTGAGGCCTCGCCGGTTTGGCCGGTGACTCCGGGATGCCGAGAGAATGTTGCCTCAAACCGGCCGTGCATATTGTTAAATATGATTATCTGGATCACCCCGGGCACCATTGGTCGGATGACTCCCATGTAGTTTTGCGTCCGGCACACAGCCCGATTTGGGCCTCTCGCACAATGCTCCAGGCGCAATGGGTTGGTGCCAGGCGCAATGGTGTGGCAAAATCACCCCACCCCCCACCCCGGGTGAAAGAGGAAGGATTGCTTCCACACCCCCAGTCTTGTGCTTTACTTTGGTTATGATGTGGAGGTGCCGGCGTTGGACTGGGGTGGGCACAGTAAGAAGTCTTTCAACACCAGGTTAAAGTCCAACAGGTTTTTTTGGAATCACTAGCTTTCGGAGCGCAGCTCCTTCCTCAGGTGAATCAAGAGGTGGGTTCCAGAAACATATATATATATAGACAGAGTCAAAGATGCAAGATGATACTTTGAATCTGAGCATTTGTAGGTAATTAAGTATTTACAGATTCAGAGATAGGGGTAACGCCAGGTTAAAGAGGTGTGAATTGTCTCAAGCCAGGACAGTTGGTGGGATTTCGCAAACCCAGGCCAGAGGGTGGGGGGATGAATGTAATGCGACATGAATCCCAGGTCCCGGTTGAGGCCGTACTCATGTGTGCGGAACGTGGCTATAAGTTTCTGCTCGGCAATTCTGCGTTGTCACGTGTCCTGAAGGCCGTCTTGGAGAACGCTTACCCGGAGATCAGAGGCTGAATGCCCTTGACTGCTGAAGTGTTCCCCAACTGGAAGGGAACATTCCTGCCTGGCGATTGTCGCGCGATGCCCGTTAATCCATTGTCGCAGTGTCTGCATGCTCTCGCCAATGTACCACGCTTCGGGACATCCTTTCCTGCAGCGTATGAGGTAGACAACGTTGGCCGAGTTGCACGAGTATGTACCGCGTACCTGGTGGGTGGTGTTCTCACATGTAATGGTGGTATCCATGTCGATGATCTGGCATGTCTTGGAGAGATTGCCCTGGCAGGGTTGTGTGGTGTCGTGGTCGTTGTTCTGAAGGTTGGGTAGTTTGCTGCAAACAATGGTTTGTTTGAGGTTGCGCGGTTGTTTGAAGGCAAGTAGTGGGGGTGTGGGGATGACCTTGGCAAGATGTTCATCTTAGTCGATGACGTGTTGAAGGCTGCGAAGAAGATGTTGTAGTTTTTCCCCTCCGGGGAAGTACAGGACAACGAAGGGTTCTCTATTGCAGTGTTTTTCAAAAAAATCTTTCAAAAAAAACGACCCACGCCGGCCGACCTTCGCGACCCACACTGGCCGACCTTCGCGACCCATGCCGGCCGACCTTCGCGACCCACGCTGCCCGACCTTCGGGACCCACGCTGCCCGACCTTCATGACCCACGCCAGCCGACCTTTGCAGCCCACGCCGGCTGACCTGCACGACCCACCATTTTCTCTTACCTTGTTTGGTGCTGACAAAAATGGAGGAAATGGTTTTCGGTCCCTTTTCCACCCCCCCCCCCCCCCCCCCCCCCGAACTTGAAAGAAAAAAGCTGCAACCGTATAAGAAAAAATTTGGCCGCACTGCGCATGTGCACCGATGATCGGGCACGCATGCACAGTGCAGCCCGATTTTTTTATCTGTTCCTGGCCATTTTGAAAGCCGCTCGCAGCCGACATTATTGAAAGCCGGCTGCTGCGGCTATTGTGCGCGAACTTCCGCAATCGGGAGCACTACGACAGAGAGCTTCGCAACCCTCCCAACACCCGTCCACAACCTACCTGTGGGTTGCACCCCTGAGTTTGGCAATGCCTGCTCTATCGGTTGTGTCCCGTGTTTGTCTTCTGAGGAGGTGGGTGTGGTTTTATGCTGTGGCGCGTTGGAACTGTCGATCGATGAGTCGAGCGCCATATCCCGTTCGTACGAGAGCATCTTTCAGCGTCTGTAGATGTCTGTTAGGCTCCTCCTCGTCTGAGCAGATCCTGTGTATACGGAGGGCTTGTCCATAGGGCATATATGTCAAACTCAAGGCCCGCGGGCCAAATCCGGCCCGCGGTGGAATTATCTTTGGCCCGCGAGATAATATCTAATTACTTTTTTTTTAAATTTAGATTAGCCAATTATTTTTTCCAATTAAGAGGCAATTTAGCGTGGCCAATCCACCTACTCTGCACATTTTTGGGGTTGTGGGGGCGAAACCCACGCAGACACGGGGAGAATGTGCAAACTCCACACGGACAGTGACCCAGAGCCGGGATCGAACCTGGGACCTCAGCGCTGTGAGGCGGTTGTGCTAACCACTAGGCCACCGTGCTGCCCTAATAATATCTAATTACTATTAAAGCTGGCCCCAGCAATTGAAGCGACTATGGTGTATGATATGGCTGATGCCGAGTTTATTCAGGTATAGTGTGAATCACAAAGTGTTGGCCTGTGGAAAAATGTTTTCATTAGAAATTACTCTGGAAAAGCTCCAGATAAAGCAATAAGAAATAAATGCAACTAATTTTTTTATTTATTTAATATTTAATGTTGTTTTTATAGGCAATAACCTAAGCTTTATTAGTTCCAGGTTCAATAAGTTCATTTCAATAAGTTTTGCAAAAAAACATTGAACCAGTCCGGCCCTCGACTTGTCCCGATTTTTTAATTTTGGCCTACGGTGTATTTGAGTTTGACACCCCTGGATTGGATTGGATTGGATTGGATTGGATTTGTTTATTGTCACGTGTACCGAGGTACAGTGAAAAGTATTTTTCTGCGAGCAGCTCAACAGATCATTCAGTACATGGAAGAAAAGGGAATTAAACAGAATTCAAGAAAATACATGAGAATACATAATAGGGCAACACAAGATATACAATGTAACTACATAAGCATTGGCATCGGATGAAGCAGACATGGGTGTAGTGTTAATGAGGTCAGTCCATAAGAGGGTCATTTAGGAGTCTGGTGACCATACGGGATGGCTTCTTTAATGTGTTTAGGGTGGAAGCTGGAGAAGTGGAGCATCGTGAGGTTATCTGTGGGCTTGCGGTAAAGCGAAGTGCTGAGGTGACCGTCCTTGATGGAGATGAGTGTGTCCAGGAATGCAACTGGTTTTGGAGAGTAGTCCATGGTGAGTCTGATGGTGGGATGGAACTTATTGATGTCACCGTGCAGTCGTTTCAGTGATTCTTCGCCGTGGGTCCAAAGGAAAAATATGTCATCGATGTATCTGGTGTATAATGTCGGTTGAAGGTCCTGTGTGGTGAGGAAGTCCTGTTCAAACTTGTGCATGAAGATGTTGGCATATTGAGGTGCGAATGTGGACCCCATGGCTGTTCCGTGCGTCTGGATGAAGAACTTGTTGTCGAAGGTGAAGACGTTGTGGTCTAGAATGAAACGGATGAGTTGCAGAATTGCCCCTGGAGATTGGCAGTTGTCGGTGTTGAGTATTGAGCTGTTGCAGCAATGCCGTCGTCATGGGGGATGCTGGTGTAGAGTGCCGAGACATCCATTGTGACGTGGAATGTTCCTGGTTCAACTGGTCCATGGGTGCTGAGTTTCTGTAGGACGTCCGTCGTGTCGCGACAGAAGCTGGGTGTACCTTGTACGATGGGTTTCAAGATGCCCTCAATGTAACCAGAGAGGTTCTCACACAGGGTCCCATTGCCTGAAACAATAGGACGGCCTGATGTGTTGGTCTTGTGTATTTTCGGGAGGCAGTAGCGATCTCCAACGCACGCAGGGTGCTCTGAATGTCTGGATCCTTGCATTAGTTATGCATTCTTCTCAGTTCTTGGTGCATGTCCCAGCCCCTTCAGACCATACTCTCAGCACAGAGGGGTGTGAATGTAATCATGTGAATTAATACAGACCTGAAGGAAACAATTCCTTCCACTGACCATGTGTGTAGGGAGGGATATTGTGGTTTTGCAGCTGAAATGTTATTTTAACTGTAATACCAATAAACAGCACGCGAGGGCGCTGCAGTCCGATTAATGCTTAACGCTGCTTATTAGTAACACTGCCCTCTGTAGGATATTGGTGATACTACATCAAAGTCACCAATCGGCAGCCCTGCACAGATTTTAACAAATTTAAACCTATTTCTTGCTTTGGGCAGAAAGTCGTCCTTCTTGTAGCTACTGTCACTTTTAATCATCAACATATTAGCTGGGACAAAAGAAGGAAAAAGCGCCGAGTCCAAATAATTGAATCCTAAATCCAGAGTTGACTCCCTCCTTGTGTGCTGAGCTGATGTCCTTTTATTGCTGAGGGCCAAATAATATTAATGACTATCTAATTTATTGCAGTAGACCATTGCATAAAAAAGTTACTGGAGCTCTCTGTGCACAGACCCTAACCCTAATGCAGAGAGACAGCTTCATCATATTTCCTCCAAACAGAGACGAGTGGATGGAGTTGGAAAGGTCAGACCTGCTCTGTACCCAGGCAGCAAAGTCTCTGATAGCCTCGTGCTGCTCAGAGATATGATCATCTATGTGAGGGACAGGGATGTGGACACCTGCCTCATCACCCTGGATCAGGAGAAGACCTTTGACAGAATATCGCACCCCTACATGACGGATGTGCTCTCCAAAACGGGGTTTGGGAGGAATCTGCTCCACACAAACGAGACGAGTTGCTGTACAAAAGTTAGGCTTTAATAAGCTAGATGTTAGCCCTGCGGTCGTCTACAGTAAATGGACGACCGCCGGGCGCACTGGGTATTTATACCTCGCCCTGGAGGCGGGGTTAACTCAGCCTCTCGACCAATCGGGGAGCCGCCACATGACTGGTCTCAACCAATCGGTCGAGAGGCACATGACCGACCAGGGCCAATGGTAAGCCGGTGTTCTGCACCAATGGCAGGCAGCTATGTTAATCATACCACCACATTCACCCCTTGCGGAGAATGAAGCCGGGGGGGGGGTATCAATGAGAGCTGGGGGGGGGGGAGAACTGGTGGTATGAGTAGTAGCCAGAGAAGGGAGAAAAAAAGGGTTTGGCTTCCCACTGGCCCAGACATTTAACAATAGTACACATTGTCCATACAAGGTCCATGGTGTTGTTGAAAATTAAATAGACTCGATCAGCCTTTTCGTTGCCCGTGACGTCCTGGCAGACCGCCGCAGGGGAGTTGGTGACGCTGGTTCAGCCGATGGTGGTGGTTCCGCTGATGTCCTGGAGTCCGGGAGCGATGGTCCTTGAACTGTCTCCGTCACCCGGGCTGGTGGGGGAGACGCCATGGATGGGGGTGGGGTGGCCTGGGTGGGGCGCTGGGGGAAAAAACAGGGGGGGGGTCTGTGGTGAAGAGGGGGAAGGCCGCACGCCGGCGGGTGCCAGGTCCCGGAGGGAGACCGTGTCCTGCCGACCGTCGGGGTACTCCACGTACGCATACTGCGGGTTAGCGTGGAGTAACTGGACTTGTT
This sequence comes from Scyliorhinus canicula, assembly GCF_902713615.1. Taxonomy (NCBI): domain Eukaryota; kingdom Metazoa; phylum Chordata; class Chondrichthyes; order Carcharhiniformes; family Scyliorhinidae; genus Scyliorhinus; species Scyliorhinus canicula. Next base: position 140,082,501 of record NC_052161.1, read on the forward strand.
CCACCAACGGGTCGGACTTGTGCACCCGCACATACTTCCGGAGCAAGATGGGTCCGGGGGTGACCAGCCACGTCGGGAGAGGGGATCCGGAGGACGACTTCCTGGGGAAAACAAGAAGACGTTCATGAGGTGTCTGATTAGTTGCGGTACAGAGGAGTGAGCGGATAGAGTGCAGGGCATCGGGGATCACCTCTTGCCATCGGGAAATAGGGAGATTTCTAGACCGGAGGGCCAGTAGTATGGTCTTCCAGACGGTACCATTCTCCCGCTCGACCTGTCCATTACCCCGAGGGTTATAGCTGGTCGTCCTGCTAGAGGCAATGCCCCTGTTGAGCAGGAATTGACGCAGCTCGTCGCTCATAAATGAGGACCCCCCGATCACTATGTATGTATGCGGGGTAGCCGAACAGGGAGAAAATGGAGAGTAGGGCCTTAATGACGGTTGCCGTGGTCATGTCGGGGCAGGGAATGGCGAAGGGAAGCGGGAGAATTCGTCGATTACCGTCAGGAAGTAAATGTTGCGGTTGCTAGAGGGAAGGGGCCCCTTGAAGTCAATGCTGAGACGTTCGAAGGGGCGGGATGCTTTGATCAGGTATGCGCGCTTGGGGCGGTAGAAGTGCGGTTTGCACTCGGCGCAGATGTGGCAGTCACGGGTTACTGTCCTGACTTCCTCGATGGAGTAGGGCAGGTTGCGGGTCTTTATGAAATGATAGAAACGGGTCACCCCTGGATGGCAGAGGTCTGCGTGGAGGGAGCGGAGGCGGTCTATCTGCGCGCTGGCGCAGGTACCGCAGGACAGGGCATCAGGAGGCTCATTGAGCTTCCCAGGACGATACAAGATATCATAGTTGTACGTGGACAACTCGATCCGCCACCGTAAGATTTTGTCATTCTTAATCTTGCCCCTCTGTGCATTATCGAACATGAAGGCTACTGACCGTTGGTCTGTGAGGAGGGTAAACTTCCTGCCGGCCAAATAGTGCCTCCAATGTCGCACGGCTTCGACTATGGCCTGGGTTTCCTTTTCCACTGAGGAGTGGCGGAGTTCGGAAGCCTGGAGGGTTCTGGAGAAGAAGGCCACGGGTCTGCCCGCTTGGTTCAGGGTGGCCGCCAGAGCTACTTCTGATGCGTCGCTCTCGACCTGGAAGGGGAGGGACTCGTTGATGGCACGCATCGTGGCCTTTGCGATGTCCGCTTTGATGCGGCTAAAGGCCTGGCAGGCCTCTGTCGACGGCGGGAAAGTCGTGGTTTCAATGAGGGGACGGGCCTTGTCGGCGTAATTGGGAACCCATTGGGCGTAGTAAGCGAAGAAACCCAGGCATCGTTTGAGGGATTTGAGGGTATTGGGGAGAGGGAGTTCCATCAGGGGGCGCATGCGTTCGGGGTCGGGGCCTATCACTCCGTTACGCACTACGTAGCCGAGGATGGCTAGACGGTCGGTGCTAAACACGCACTTATCCTTATTGTACGTGAGGTTAAGGAGTTTTGCGGTTTGGAGGAATTTCTGGAGGTTGGCGTCATGGTCTTGCTGGTCATGGCCGCAGATGGTGACATTATCAAGATACGGGAAAGTAGCCTGTAATCCGTACCTGTCGACCATTCGGTCCATCTCCCGTTGGAAGACCGAGACCCCATTTGTGACACCGAATGGAACCCTGAGGAAGTGGTAGAGGCGCCCATCAGCCTCGAACGCGGTGTACTTGCGGTCACTCGCGTGGAGGGGGAGCTGGTGGTAAGCGGACTTAAGGTCCACAGTGGAGAAGACTTTGTATTGCGCAATCTCGTTGATCATGGTGGAAATACGGGGGAGAGGATACGCGTCCAGTTGCGTAAACCGATTGATGGTTTGGCTATAATCGATGACCATCCGGTTTTTCTCCCCAGTCCGGACCACCAGCACTTGGGCTCGCCAGGGACTGTTGCTGGCCTCGATGACCCCTTCCGTCAGCAACCTATGGACCTCGGACCTAATGAAGGTCCGGTCCTGGGCGCTGTACCGTCTGCTCCGGGTCGCGACGGGTTTGCAATCGGGGGTGAGGTTAGCAAACAAGGAGGGGGGGTCCACTTTGAGGGACGCGAGGCTGCAGACAGTGAGGGGGGGTATAGGGCCGCCGAATTGGAAGGTCAAGCTCTGCAGGTTGCACTGGAAGTCCAGTCCTAGGAGTGCCGGTGCGCAAAGGTCAGGGAGGATAAGGAGTTTGTAATTTTAAAAAACCTTCCCTTGGACCGTGAGGTCCGCGATGCAGCAGCCGGTGATGCGGACGGAGTGCGAACCTGAGGCTAACCTGATTTTGTGTTTTACTGGATGGACAGGGAGCGCGCAGCGTCTTACCGTGTCAGGGTGTACGAAGCTTTCCGTGCTCCCGGAGTCCAGCAGGCAGCCCGTCTCGTGGCCGTTGAGGTGTATTTGCGTTGTTGTTTTGGCGAGCGTGCGTGGACGTGACTGGTCGAGTTGAATGGCCGCGAGCCGTGGAGAAGATCCATCGTCGTCGGCGTCGTCGGCCGAGTAGGTGCTGGCAGGACCTTGCGTGCCTATCCAGGATGGCGGTGCCCAGGATCCGCACGTGGAGTTGGGGCCCAAGATGGCGGCGCCCAGGACCCGCACGTGGCGTCCGGGGCCCAAGATGGCGGTGCCCGCGGGGCCCTCGTGGTTGCTGGGGGCGGGGTTAGCGGTGCCGGTGGGCCGATCGGAGCGGCTGAGAGCGGGGGCAGAGAGGCGCGCAGGCCGGGCGCAGGGGCCCGGGGGCGGGGGGGGAGAGATTGACGCGGTGCGCTGGAAGGACCCGGAGGGGGGGGATCCCCGGTCGCTGTGCGGTACAGCAGCGACCGATTTGGCCTGGCAGACGGAGGAGAAGTGGCCCTTCTTCCCGCAGCTCTTACAGAGGGCGGAACAGGCCGGGCAGTGCGGGCGAGGGTGTTTAGCGAACCCACAGAAATAGCACCGGGGCCCCGCGGACTTGTCGGGGCGTCCCGCGGCGCAGGCCTGAGGGGGGTCGGGAGCGCTGGATGGCGGTGGGGAAGCGTGCCAGGAGGCCCAGGGCGCTGCAGTGCGGCTGGGGACATAGGCACGGGCGTTTAAATCGGCGACCTCCAGGGAGGTGGAGAGAGTCTGTGCCTCAGTTAGGCTGAGGTCGTCTTTCTCCAGCATCCGCTGGCGGATAGCGGCGGACTGCATCCCAGCCACGTAAGCATCTCTGATCCAAGGTTCCATGTGCTCCGTGGCTGAAACCTGGAGGCAGGAGCAATTCCTCCCCAGGATAGCGAGGGCCCGGTAAAAATCGTCTAATGACTCACCGGGGTGCTGCTGTCTGGTGGCCAGCAGATGTCGGGCGAATACTCTTTTTTTTTTAAATAATTTTTATTGAAAGAGTTTTTCCATACAGACATTTACCCCTACTAATTTTTAAATTATTTACAACACAATCCCTCTAGGCAAATATCCCTCCCTCGCCCGCCCTCTCGCGCGCACCAGTCCTCCCCCCCCCCCCCCCCCCCACGGGCGAATACTCTGTTAACCGGTTTAAGAAACTGTCCTTTCAGCTTATCCATGGACGCGTCGTAATCTTTTTCCTCCGCAATTATCGCGTAGGCCGCCGTGCCCACGCTGGAGTGGAGGATGTGAAGCTTCTGAGCCATGGTGGGGGGGGGCTGTTTGCGGACGCCAGGTAACCATCGAAACATGCCAGCCAATGTTTGAAGATTTCCGATGCGTTCGGAGTTTGCGGGCTGATGCGGAGGCATTCGGGCTTGATCCGGAGCTCCATCTTCAAATTTCTAGCAGATTAAATTGATGAACCATCAATCGAACGCGAGACGAGTTGCTGGACAAAAGTTAGGCTTTAATAAGCTAGATGTTAGCCCTGCGGTCGACTACAGTAAATGGACGACCGCCGGGAGTACTGGCTATTTATACCTCGCCCTGGAGGCGGAGTTAACTCAGCCTCTCGACCAATCGGGGAGCCGTCACATGACTGGTCTCAACCAATCGGTCGAGAGGCACATGACCGACCAGGGCCAATGGTAAGCCGGTGTTCTGCACCAATGGCAGGCAGCTATGTTAATCATACCACCACAAGCAGCAGCACAATTTCAATCAACGGGTGGGAATCGGAAAAGTTTTGATCAATTCTGGAGTGAGGCAGGGCTGCCCTCTCTTTCCCGTCCTGTACCAAACCCTTTGCTGAGTCCATCAGGAAGGATTCGGGCATCAGGAGAATGACAATCCCAGGCAGTGGAGACGCTCAATTCAAATCCGTCCAGTACATGGACAATGTCACCGTCTTCTGCTCAGATCCACTATCGGTTTGCAGACTGATCAACATACATACATAGAACATACAGTGCAGAAGGAGGCCATTCGGCCCATCGAGTCTGCACCAACCCACTTAAGCCCTCACTTCCACCCTATCCCCGTCACCCAATAACCCCTCCTAACCTTTTTGGACACTAAGGGGCAATTTAGCATGGCCAATCCATAACATCTGCGACCAGTTCAAACAGGCCTCAGGTGCTAAGGTAAATCACAGCAAGAGCGAGTCTATGTTCTTTGGGAAATGGGCTGACCGATTCCTTGTCCCTCTTCACTGTCAGGTCAGACATCCTGAGGATGCTGGGGATATGGTTCAGATGGACCAGGGAATACATTAGTAACCTGGAAGGAGCGAGTCGGTATAACGATCCAAAAACTGGGCATGTGGGAGCGGCGCTCCATCCCCATTGCAGCTAAGAACCTGGTTATCATGTGGGAGGCACTCTCAGTGTCGCTGTACGTGGCACAGATCTGGCCCATTCCTCACTCCTGGGCTGTGGCGATGACCCGAGCTGTTTTCCGCTTCACCTGGGGGTCAACAATGGACCACGTTCACAGAGATAAACCTCCAGATAAAGAGGGAAAAACGTGACCAGCATTGCCCTAAACCAGACGGTGATCTTTGTGTGTGGCTGCATCAAGGCGTGTGGCGATCCTCGGAACGCAGACACCAAGCGTCACTATCTGCCCAGGTTCTACCTGTCTCCAGTGTTGTGAAGGATGGGTTTCGCCACGTCGCCGCTGAACGCTCCAAGTAGTTGCACCTTACCGTACCACCGTCCCTCGTGGAAAAATGTATGGGGAAAAAACACCTTCAACCACAAGTCTATTGGGCAGTGGTCTGCGTGTAATGTCCTTGGGCCTTTGGGAAAAGGAGATGGTGGATAATGTCAGCTTGTTTCTTGAGCAGACTGTTAAAGGCATCAGGTAGAATGCTTCATCACCAGAACTTTCAAACAAGCGGCAGACCTCGATTGGTAAGTAGCGAGAAAGGGCCTCCCTGTCAGATCCTTCCTACATGCCCGGAATATCACTCCATCTGCATTGCTGCCCTTGTGGTGACTGTGGTGGAAGAGACTGTTGCCCACCTCCTTGTGGAATGTGCCTTTGCAAAGAAGGTCTGGAGAGGCATGAGGATCTGTATCAGCACCTCATGTCCATCCCTGGGGATAACAGAAAGATGGACTCAGTCAGTGTGGTCTCCTGCTGAACGAGGATAAGGCCATATCACCCTCACTGGAAAGCACGCTGCTTCTACATCAGCTACAACTCACTCACTCTAGTCTTTTACTTCCAGTGAAACAGAGGGACGGCACTGAGCTCATGTGACACACCCCGGCCTCCATCAACCCAGAGATCTCCCAATGCCTGGATTCGCTGTGTGAATAAATTCACACATTGCTTGATGCCAAGGATTTCCATGCTGCTCCCCTGTTGTAGGATCTGGACCTTTCCACCTCCACCCGACCAGACCAGACTCTGTAACTTCTCTGCTTCACGCACATGACAGGGGTCACTGGAATGTACAGAAATTCAACTAATGCTCTGGGGATAAGGGTTCAAATCCCACCAGGGCAGATGGTGAAATTTAAATCAAAAGATGTCTGGAATTAAAAGTCTAACGATGACATGAAACCATGTCAATTGTAGTAAAAACCCACCTGGTTCACTAATGTCCTTTAGGGAAGGAAATCTGCCGTCCTTACCCGGTCTGGCCTACATGTGACTCCAGATCCATAACAATGTGGTTCACTCTTACCTTTGCTAACAAGCCACTCAGTTGAATCAAACCACTAAAATCAGACAATAAGGAATAAAAATGGACAGACCACCTGGTATCAATTGGATTGGATTGGATTGGATTGGATTGGATTGGATTGGATTGGATTGGATTGGATTGGATTGGATTGGACTGGATTGGATTGGATTGGATTGGATTGGATTGGATTGGATTGGATTGGATTGGATTGGATTGGATTGGATTGGACTGGATTGGATTGGATTGGATTGGATAGTGGATAGTGACGCTTGGTGTCTGCGTTCCGAGGATCGCCACACGCCTTGATGCAGCCACACACAAAGATCACCGTCTGGTTTAGGGCAATGCTGGTCACGTTTTTCCCTCTTTATCTGGAGGTTTATCTCTGTGAACGTGGTCCATTGTTGACCCCCAGGTGAAGCGGAAAACAGGGAGAGCGGGAGATGGACAGGGAGAGCGAGAGATGGACAGGGAGAGCGGGAGATGATCAGGGAGAGCGGCAGATGGACAGGGAGAGCGGGAGATGATCAGGGAGAGCGGGAGATGGACAGGGAGAGCGGGAGATGGACAGGGAGAGCGGGAGATGGACAGGGAGAGCGGGAGATGATCAGGGAGAGCGGCAGATGGACAGGGAAAGCGGGAGATGGACAGGGAGAGTGGGAGATGGACAGGGAGAGCGGGAGATGGACAGGGAGAGCGGGAGGTGGACAGGGAGAGCGGGAGATAGACAGGGAGAGCGGGCGATGGACAGGGAGAGCGGGAGATGGACAGGGAGAGCGGGAGATAGACAGGGAGAGCGGGAGATGGACAGGGAGAGTGGGAGATGGACAGGGAATGGGAGATGGACAGGGAGAGCGGGAGATGGACAGGGAGAGCGGGAGATGGACAGGGAGAGCGGGAGATGGACAGGGAGAGCGGGAGATGGACAGGGAGAGCGGGAGATGGACAGGGAGAGCGGGAGATGGACAGGGAGAGCGGGAGATGGACAGGGAATGGGAGATGGACAGGGAGAGCGGGAGATGGACAGGGAGAGCGGGAGATGGACAGGGAGAGCGGGAGATGGACAGGGAGAGTGGGAGATGGACAGGGAGAGCGGGAGATGAACAGGGAGAGCAGGAGATGGACAGGGAGAGCGGGAGATAGACAGGGAGAGCGGGCGATGGACAGGGAGAGCGGGAAATGGACGGGGAGAGCGGGAGATGGACAGGGAGAGCGGGAGATGGACAGGGAGAGCGGGAGATGGACGGGGAAAGGGAGAGTGGGAGATGGACAGGGAGAGCGGGAGATGGACAGGGAGAGCGGGAGATGGACAGGGAGAGCGGGAGATGGACAGGGAGAGCGGGAGATGGACAGGGAGAGCGGGAGATGGACGGGGAGAGCGGGAGATGATCAGGAAGAGAGGGAGATGGACAGGGAGAGCAGGAGATGGACAGGGAGAGCGGGAGATGGACAGGGAGAGTGGGAGATGGACAGGGAGAGTGGGAGATGGACAGGGAGAGCGGGAGATGGACAGGGAGAGCGGGAGATGGACAGGGAGAGCGGGAGATGGACAGGGAGAGCGGGAGATGGACGGGGAGAGCGGGAGATGGACAGGGAGAGCGGGAGATGGACAGGGAGAGCGGGAGATGGACAGGGAGAGCGGGAGATAGACAGGGAGAGTGGGAGTGGGAGATGGACAGGGAGAGTGGGAGATGGACAGGGAGAGCGGGAGATGGACAGGGAGAGCGGGAGATGGACAGGGAATGGGAGATGGACAGGGAGAGCGGGAGATGGACAGGGAGAGCGGGAGATGGACAGGGAGAGCGGGAGATGGACAGGGAGAGCGGGAGATGGACAGGGAGAGCGGGAGATGGACAGGGAGAGCGGGAGATGGACAGGGAGAGCGGGAGATGGACAGGGAGAGCGGGAGATGGACAATGTGTCGGTGAGAGAGAGGTGGAAATGAGAATTTGGAGCCTATAGAGAAAGATGAGAGTCTGATAGCCAGGCTCTTACTCACAATGAAGAGGGAGAATTGCTCCTCCAGCATGTTCCTGGTTTTTTGCTTTTCCCAGTTTTTCCCAGATTTAGATGTATGAACGAGTCCTTCCAAACCATTTTCACAGCAGCTTGAGGTATAGTTATTGTGGGGTGAATTTCATTATTGTAACTAACATAATAGCACTGTAAACCTGTTAAAAAGGGAAAGCTGTCACTGGCACAGTGGTTAGCACTGCTGCCTCACAGTGCCAGGGACCCGGGTTAACACTGCTGCCTCACAGTGCCAGGGACCCGGGTTAACACTGCTGCCTCTCAGTGCCAGGGACCCGAGTTAACTCTGCTGTCTCACAGTGCCAGGGTCCCGGGTTAACACTGCTGTCTCACAGTGCCAGGGACTCGGGTTAACACTGCTGCCTCACAGTGCCAGGGAGCCGGGTTAACACTGCTGTCTCACAGTGCCAGGGACCCGGGTTAACACTTCAGTCTCACAGTGCCAGGGACCCGGGTTAACACTGCTGTCTCACAGTGCCAGGGACCCGGGTTAACACTGCTGTCTCACAGTGCCAGGGATCCGGGTTAGCACTGCTGTCTCACAGTGCCAGAGACCCGGGTTAACACTGCTGCACAACAGTGCCAGGCACCCGGGTTAACACTGCTGTCTCAGTGCCAGGGTCCCGGGTTAACACTGCTGTCTCACAGTGCCAGGGACCCTGGTTAACACTGCTGTGTCACAGTGCCAGGAACCCGGGTTAACACTGCTATCTCACAGTGCCAGGGACCCGGGTTAACACTGCTGTCTCACAGTGCCAGGGACCCGGGTTAACACTGCTGTCTCACAGTGCCAGGGACCCGGGTTAACACTGCTATCTCACAGTGCCAGGGTCCCAGATTAGCACTGCTGTCTCACAGTGCCAGGGACCCGGGTTAACACTGCTGCCTCACAGCGCCAGGGACCCGGGTTAACACTGCTGTCTCACAGTGCCAGGGACCCGGGTTAACACTGCTGCCTCTCAGTGCCAGGGACCCGAGTTAACACTGCTATCTCACAGTGCCAGGGTCCCGGGTTAACACTGCTGTCTCACAGTGCCAGGCACCCGGGTTAACACTGCTGTCTCAGTGCCAGGGTCCCGGGTTAACACTGCTGTCTCACAGTGCCAGGGACTCGGGTTAACACTGCTGTCTCACAGCGCCAGGGACCCGGGTTAACACTGCTGCCTCACAGGGCCAGGGACCTGGGTTAACACTGCTGTCTCACAGTGCCAGGGACCCGGGTTAACACTGCTGTCTCACAGTGCCAGGGACCCGGGTTAACACTGCTGCACAACAGTGCCAGGCACCCGGGTTAACACTGCTGTCTCAGTGCCAGGGTCCCGGGTTAACACTGCTGTCTCACAGTGCCAGGGACCCTGGTTAACACTGCTGTGTCACAGTGCCAGGAACCCGGGTTAACACTGCTATCTCACAGTGCCAGGGACCCGGGTTAACACTGCTGTCTCACAGTGCCAGGGACCTGGGTTAACACTGCTGCCTCACAGTGCCAGGGACCCGGGTTAACACTGCTGCCTGACAGTGCCAGGGTCCCGAGTTCACACTGCTGCCTCACAGTGCCAGGGACCCGGGTTAACACTGCTGTCTCACAGTGCCAGTGACCCGGGTTAACACTGCTGCCTCACAGTGCCAGGGACCCAGGTTAACACTGCTGTCTCACAGTGCCAGGGACCCGGGTTAACACTGCTGTCTCACAGTGCCAGGGACCCAGGTTAACACTGCTGTCTCACAGTGCCAGGGACCCGGGTTAGCACTGCTGTCTCACAGTGCCAGGGACCCGGGTTAACAGTGCTGTCTCACAGTGCCAGGGGCCTGGGTTAGCACAGCTGCCTCACAGTGCCAGGGACCCGGGTTAACACTGCTGTCTCACAGTGCCAGGGACCCGGGTTAGCACAGCTGCCTCACAGTGCCAGGGACCCGCGTTAACATTGCTGTCTCACAGAGCCAGGGACCCGGGTTAACACTGCTGTCTCACAGTGCCAGGGACCCGGGTTAACATTGCTGTCTCACAGAGCCAGGGACCCGGGTTAACACTGCTGTCTCACAGTGCCAGGGACCCGGGTTAACACTGCTGCCTCACAGTGCCAGGGACCCGGGTTAACACTGCAGTCTCACAGTGCCAGGGACCCGGGTTAACACTGCTGCCTCACAGTCCAGGGACCCGGGTTAGCACTGCTGTCTCACAGTGCCAGGGACCCGGGTTAGCACTGCTGCCTCACAGTGCCAGGGACCCGGGTTAACACAGCTGTCTCACAGCACCAGGGACCCGGGTTAACACAGCTGTCTCACAGTGCCAGGGACCTGGGTCAACACTGCTGTCTCACAGTGCCAGGGACCTGGGTCAACACTGCTGCCTCACAGTGCCAGGGACCCGGGTTAACACAGCTGTCTCACAGTGCCAGGGACACGGGTTAACACAGCCGGCTCACAGTGCCAGGGATGCAGGTTCAATTCCAGCCTTGCGTTATTGTCTCCGTGGAGTCTGTGTGGGTTTCCTCCGGGTGCTCCGGTTTCCTCCCACAGTCCAAAGACGTGAAGGTTAGGTCGATTGGCTGTATTTAATTGCCCCTTCGTGTCCAAAGATGTGTCGGTTAAGGGGATAGGGCAGGGCAGTGAGCCAAAGTTGGCTGCAGACTCGATGATCTGCAGTGTGGGGGATCTGAAGGGATATTGCGGTGTTGCAGCGATGCGTAATTTCATTCCAACTGTTATACCGATAATCACCAGCCGGGGACACTGCAGACCAGACCCATTAATGATCTAAAGCACTCGCCCTCTGTTGGATTTTGGCTGTACTACAGTTATGTGCAGCCCATCATTGCGATCAACAGGCAACGCTGCTGACTCATTTTCACAAATTCATAACCACTGCTCTTTGGGCGTAGACTTTGCTGCCTGCAGCTTTTTAATCACAAACAGGATGGGAAAAGAGAAGTGGTGGTGGGTGGGGTGGGGGGGGGGGGGGGGGGGGGTGGGGGGGGGGGAAGCACCACGTCAACTAAACATTAATTGCGAAACTCAGAGGCGCGTGTTAATCTGTATTTAATGTTCAGTTTGTGCTGTTGGGGCCAAATTACATTAATGATCCTTTCACTGTCTGCCAAAGCAACGGCCTCAATGCACAGGAACTGGGCAATGCCACATGGATTTAGAAATATTTATTTATGGTTTATGGCTGCTTCACAGTGATGTGAACAAACTATAAACACATTCTTGTGACACATTCAGTCAGTAAAGAAACAGTGAGAAGTTTTACAACACCAGGTTAAAGTCCAACAGGTTTGTTTCAAACACAGTAAAGAAACCAGTCACAGAGAGGCACAGCCCTCAACAACTCGACAAAAACAAAACAGAAACTCTCTGATTGGCTGGAGTCAGGTTCTTGCACAAAATTCGCCTTTTGTGGTTTCTCTGCCTCTGCAAAACTTATCTCCAACTTTTTCTTCAGCTCTGACAAAAGATCAGATCTGAAACATGATTGGGTGATTAACTCCCCGCAGAGACAGACTGTTGAGTCAGTCAACGCCCTAATTCAGTAATGACCTGCAGCCATCTCCAGCCTTTTCTCTGTTTCAGTCTGAGCTTGGCTTTAATTTTGTTGCAGAGATCTGAGTGCGTTGCTGACAATTTAACCATCTGTTTCCTGTCCTCCCCACAGACTCGGTTTTTTTTCTGTTTCAAAACCGCGACTTCCCTGAGGGCTGTAATGTGCGAAATCAGACAATGAGATGTTGCGCCTGCATCGGCTTTTCTGCAGCGTTGCAGCAGATCGAGGACAGACACGGCGGCAACAAGGGGCTGCGTTAAACCGGTACAAAACAGGAAGGTTGGGGTCATGTTTGTGAGCTGAGCAAAGGTTTTTCTGCAAAGGTGTTATCCCCAGTCTGTGTTTGCTATCCCCAATGTAGAGGAGGCAGCAGTGGGCGCAGCGAATACAGTCGATCAGATTGAAGGAGGTGCTGATGAAATGCTGCTTCAGCTGAATTGAGTTTTTGGGGTGTTGAATGGTGAGGAGGGAGGAGGTAAAGGGGCTGATGTTGCTGATGAACCATCAATCGAACGCGAGACGAGTTGCTGTACATAAGTTAGGCTTTAATAAGCTAGAAGTTAGCCCTACGGTCGACTACAGTAAATGGACGACCGCCGGGCATTCTGGGTATTTATACCTCGCTCTGGAGGCGAGTCTAACTCAGCCTCTCGACCAATCGGAGTGCCGTCACATGACTGGTCTCAACCAATCGGTCGGGAGGCACATGACCGACCAGGGCCAATGGTAAGCCGGTGTTCTGCACCAATGGCAGACAGCTATGCAAATCATACCACCACAGTTGCACCGTTTGCAAATTCATGGGAAGGTGCTGTGGGAAGGCACCTCCAATGTGTTCCCATCCTTGCTATAGTGTGGTGCCCAGAACTGTGCACAATACCCCAGCTAAGTGTCTTGTATATGTTCTGTATTAGCTCTTCGCTCTTGTACTCCCAGCCATGATTAATAAAGCACAGGATACGATCTGCTTTATTGACTGTTCTCTCCCCCGCCCTGTCACCTTCAATGATCTATTCACACTATGTACCCAGGATCCTCTGCTCCTGCAACCTTTTAGGAATGGTACCCCTTATTTTATATTGTCTCTCTATATTCTTCCCACCAAAATGCATCACCTCACACTTCTCCTCATTGAACTTCATCTGCCACCTATCTGCCCACTCCAAGAACTGGTCTATATCCTCCTGAAGTTTTACACTGTCCTCACAGTTTACAATCCTCCCAAGTTTTTTGTCATCCGCAAACTTTGAAATTGTCCCCTGCACACTAGGTAATTTGGACATTCTGAATTCTCCCTCTGTGTACCCGAACAGGCGTTCGGCAACTAGGGGATTTTCACAGTAGCTTCATTGCGGTGTTAATGTAAGCCTACTTGTGACAATAATAAAGATTATCATTATCTGCTAGGAACACCTCTACTCGGGCAGAGGTTAAATACAGAGTGAGGCTTGGGGCCTACACTAACCCTCCGGGAGCGGAGACACTCAGATCTACTGGGGCACTGGGCTGAGTTTGAAAAACAATCCAGGGATTACATCACAGGAACACAGTAAATTCATTGGTTGGTAAATAACTGCTCATTTGCATTGCCTATTCTAAGTTGCTTTCAGATTAAAGATAAAAGGAGAAATTAAAAACCAGTTGAAACTTTAAAAATAAAAAATAAAATGTTAGAAGCTAATTAACCGGGATGCCAGGCCAGGAACTGTGTTGTACCTGATGGGGGAGTGGTGGGCCCCATCGTGGTTCCCAGTGAACACAACTGTAGCGAGTGTGGGTTGCTCGAGGAACTTCGGCTCAGTGTTAATGAGCTGGAGTCTGAACTTTGGACACTGCGGCACGTCAGAGAGAGGGAGAGTTACCTGGACGCAGTGTTTCAGGAGACAGTCGCACCCCTGACATTAACCTTGGATTAGGTCAGTGCTCAGTGACAGGAGGGTGTGACTATGAGTGAGGTAGGTAGAGGGATCCAGGAGGTAGGATTTCAGGAGCCTCAGCCCTTGTCCAACAGGTTTGAGATTCTTGCTCCGTGTGTGGACGAGAGCAGGGATTGTGGGGAAGATGAGCAAACTGACCACAGCACCGTGTACAGGGAGCCAATCAAATGGGTGGAGAGAAAATAAAAGATTAAAGAGATAAATGCGTGGCTCAAAGGTTGATGTCAGGGAAATGGGTTTGAATTCCATCAAACCACAGAATCCTTACAGTGCAGAAGGAGGCCATTCGGCCCATTGAGACTACCTCAACACTCTGAAAGAGCACCCTAACTCGGCCCACTCCCCCGCCCTACCCCGTGGCCCCATAACCCCACCTAACCTGCACATCTTTGGAGTGTGGGAGGAAACCGGAGCACCCGGAGGAAACCCACGCAGACATCTGTCATTGGGAAGCTACGAGAGTCCATTATTAAAGAGTAACAACTGGACATTTAGAAAGTTAAAACGCAATCCATCAGCGTCAGCATGGTTTTATGAAGGAGAAACCGTGTTTGACTAATTGGTAGAGTTCTTCGATGATGTAAGAAGCCAAGTGGGTGTTGGGCAAGCTGGTGATGTAGTACATCTGGGCTTCTGGAAGGCATTTAACAAGGTGCCACACAAAAGGTTGACACACAACGTAAAGTCACACAGGGTTTAGGGGTAATTTATTAGCTTGGATAGAAGACTGGCTGATGGACAGGAGACAAAGAGTCGGGTAAATGGGTAATTTTCTGGATGGCAAGATGTGACTAGTGGGGTGTCACAAGGTTCGGTCCTTGGCCCCAGACATTTACAATCCATATTAACGACTTGGATGTAAGGATATAAGATACTATATTCAATATGCAGATGACACTGAAATAGGTGGGATGGTAAGTTGCAGTGAGGAAATAAGCAATTTACAAATGGACATTGATAGTTTAGGAGAGGCCAACATTTGGCAGATGGAGTTTAACCTGGTTAAGTGTGAGGTTATTAATTTTGGTTGGAAAAATGGAAAGGAAGCTTATCTCCTCTAAATGGAGAGAAATTTCAGAGTGCATCAGTGCAGAGGGATCTGGGTGTCCTTCTGCATCAATCACAGAAAACTAATATGCAGGTAATAATAATAATCTTTATTATTGTCACAAGTAGGCTTACAATAACACTGCAATGAAGTTACTGTGGAAATTACCTAGTCGCCACATTCCGCAACATTGAGGGAGAATTCAGAATGTCCAAATGACCTAACCTGCACATCTTTCAGGATTTGTGGGAGAAAACTGGAGCACCCGGAGGACACCCACGCAGACATGGGGAGAACGTGCAAATATAGTGACCCAAGCTGGGAATCGAACCTGGGACCCTGGAGCTGTGAAGCAACAATGCTAACCGCCCTGTACAGCAGCTAATAAGGAAGTAAATGGAATTTTGGCCTTTAGAGCTAAAGGAATAGAGTATAAAAGTAGGGAAGTGTTGAGTGTTGCTGCAACTATACAAGGCATTGGGGAGACCGCACCTGGAGTATTGTGCACAGTCTTGAATGGTGGAGCCGGCTCGAGGGGCTGAATGGCCCACTCCTGCTCCTAGTTCTTATGTTCTAACCTTCCTCCAGTCTGAAAGATATCCATTAACCATCACTCTCTGCTTCCTATTGATCAGCCAATTGTGTCGCGGAATTGCTATTATCTTTTTTTATTCCGTGAGCTGTAACTTTTCTCACAGGTTTTCCACTGGGTTTCTGCCAGAACGGAGTTTCCTCAGGAAATGGGATAGATCCAAAGGATGTGACATCATTCACCACAATTCCTGCTGCTGACAAATCCCAGAATATACCAAAATATCCGGGTTTAGTACAGCGGAGAGGTATAAATGGGGCCCCAGATTGGGAATCCTGTAAATAACTCGGGGTGGGGGGAGTCAATGTGCTGAGGAAGGGGTAGTTTTAACATTTTACTGAATCTGCAGCCAGTCTGGCCAAGGCCACATTCTCCCTCCTCCCCTAAATCAGCACCCGCCCCTCCCACAGGGACCACCCTTCCTCTCCCCTAAATCAGCACCCGCCCCTCCCACCGGGACCACCCTTCCTCTCCCCTAAATCAGCACCCGCCCCTCCCACAGGGACCACCCTTCCTCCCCTAAATCAGCACCCACCCCTCCCACAGGGACCACCCTTCCTCTCCCCTAAATCAGCACCCGCCCCTCCCACCGGGACCACCCTTCCTCTCCCCTAAATCAGCACCCGCCCCCCCCACAGAGACCACCCCTCCTCCCCTAAATCAGCACCCACCCCTCCCACAGGGACCACCCTTCCTCTCCCCTAAATCAGCACCCGCCCCTCCCACCGGGACCACCCTTCCTCTCCCCTAAATCAGCACCCGCCCCTCCCACAGGGACCACCCTTCCTCCCCTAAATCAGCACCCACCCCTCCCACAGGGACCACCCTTCCTCTCCCCTAAATCAGCACCCGCCCCTCCCACCGGGACCACCCTTCCTCTCCCCTAAATCAGCACCCGCCCCTCCCACAGGGACCACCCTTCCTCCCCTAAATCAGCACCCACCCCTCCCACAGGGACCACCCTTCCTCTCCCCTAAATCAGCACCCGCCCCTCCCACCGGGACCACCCTTCCTCTCCCCTAAATCAGCCCCCCCCCCTCCCACAGGGACCACCCTTCCTCCCCTAAATCAGCACCCACCCCTCCCACAGGGACCACCCTTCCTCTCCCCTAAATCAGCACCCGCCCCTCCCACAGGGACCACCCTTCCTCCCCTAAATCAGCACCCACCCCTCCCACAGGGACCACCCTTCCTCTCCCCTAAATCAGCACCCGCCCCTCCCACAGGGACCACCCTTCCTCTCCCCTAAATCAGCACCCGCCCCTCCCACCGGGACCACCCTTCCTCTCCCCTAAATCAGCACCCGCCCCTCCCACAGGGACCACCCTTCCTCCCCTAAATCAGCACCCACCCCTCCCACAGGGACCACCCTTCCTCTCCCCTAAATCAGCACCCGCCCCTCCCACAGGGACCACCCTTCCTCTCCCCTAAATCAGCACCCGCCCCTCCCACAGGGACCACCCTTCCTCTCCCCTAAATCAGCACCCGCCCCTCCCACAGGGACCACCCTTCCTCTCCCCTAAATCAGCACCCGCCCCTCCCACAGGGACCACCCTTCCTCTCCCCTAAATCAGCACCCGCCCCTCCCACAGGGACCACCCTTCCTCTCCCCTAAATCAGCACCCACCCCTCCCACAGGGACCACCCAAGATGAAAAATGTAGTTGTTCTTTTTGAGAGCGAGATTGCAGTCTTCCCAAACCTTTCCAGCCATGGAACCCGTTTAACTTCCCAAGAACCCTTCAGGAACATTCTTCTTATGGTGAAGAGTTAAACCAGAAAAAATGATTATTATTGTAGAAAAGGTACAACCAAAAATACATTTATTTCTTATATGTATGCATTTATTAAAATAGTGGGAGGGGGTGTTGGGATCTATAGTGGATGGTGAAGTGAGGGCTGAGGCCCTTCATTGGGTGAACTCCACACCTTCATGTGCACGGCTTGGTCTGATCGAGCTCACGGGGGTGGATAGATCAAAGCTAGGAGGAGTGGCTTCTTTCTGGAGGGAGAGGAAAGGGTGCGAACTGTATTCCGGGGGCCCGGCCAACCACACACACATGTTCTGGTCTTGTCCAAAACTGGTAAACTTTTGGGTCTCCTTCTTTCGCACCATGTCAGCGATTCTGAACATCGATCTGGAGCCTTGTCCTCTAGTGGCCATTGTGGGGATGTCAGACTCACCAGGGGTGAAGGTAGAAATCCTCGTGGATTGCCCGGTGACGCGGGTTCTGCTGGAGTGGAGGTTTTCTACTCCACCCAATGCCTCGGTATGGTTGGGTGACCTAATGGAATTCTTGGACCTGGAGATATTCAAGTGTACCGTTGGGAGGGTGGTTGAGGGATTCTACCACAGCTATTCATTGCCTACTTTAAAAAAATATATATTTTATTAAGACATTTATAAATGTTTAACAACAATTTTCAAGAGGGAAAACAACAAAGCAAATAACACCCACCCAACCAACAACCACACCCAGCCAACATGGTTTACATAAACAGATCCCCAGTCTCCCTCCCCCCACTAACTACTAATCCCACCACAAACACCCCCCCCACCATCTCCTTCCCTTACCAACCCCCCCCCCCACCATCTCCTCCCCCCCCCCCCCCCCCCCCCCCCACCACACCCTTTTGTATCTGCTTACAGCTTAATTTCCCCCAAAGAAGTCGGAACGGCTGCCACCTCCGGGCGAACCCTAGCATCGACCCTCTCAGGTCGAACGTGCTCTTCTCAAGCAGGAGAAACTCGGCCAGGGAGGCAAAGGCCAAAATACCAGCCTCTCTCGTCCCCTGAACTCCCGGCTCTTCCCACACACCAAACATCACGACCTCTGGACTCGGAATCACCCGTACCTTCAATACTTTGACATGACATCGGCAAATCCTTGCCAGAACCCTCTAAGCCTCGGACATGCCTAAAACATGTGGACATGATTGGCGGGCCCTCCCGCACCCCGCCCACACCCCTTCAAAGAACCCGCTCATATGAGCCACAGTCATATGCGCCCTGTGGAGCACCGTGAATTGTACCAGGCTAAGCTTGGCACACGGCGAGGACGCATTAACCCTTCACAGGGCACCTCCCACAAACCCGCCTCTAACTCCTTGCCCAACTCTTCCTCCCATTTTCGCTTTACCTCTCCTATCGGGGTTCCCTCCCATTCCATGAGCTCTTTATAAATTTCTGAGACTTTCTCTTCACCCACTCCCATTGTCGACACAACATTGTCCTGTACCCCCTGGGGCGGTAGGAGTGGAAAGGTCGAAACCTGCCTCCGTGCAAAGTCCCTCACCTGCAGGTAGCGGAACCCATTTCCCTCCGGGCAGCTCAAACTCCTCCTCTGAGTACAGAAAGCTGCCGTCAGTAAACAGGTCCCCAAACTGCTCCATCCCAGCCCACTGTCACCTCCGAAACCCCCCATCTAGCCTCCCCCAGCACAAACCGGTGATTGCCGCAAATTGGAGCCTATACCGATGCTCCCTCCACTCCCATATGTTTCCACCACTGTCCCCACACCCTCAAAGCCACCACCACCACCGGGCTTGTGGAGTACTGAGCCGGCGAGAACGGCAGAGGTGCCGTTACCAGTGCCCCTAATCTTGTGCCCCTACATGATGCCGCCTCCATCTGCTCCCACACAGACCCCTCCCCCACTACCCACTTCCTGTCCATTGCTATGTTTGCTGCCCAATAGTAGTTCCTGAAAGTCAGCAGAGCCAATCCCCCTCCCCTCGATCCCGCCCATATGAACCTAGCGATCACCGTGTTCACCCTCTTAAAAAAATCTTCAGGATAAAAATAGGCAGGCACTGAAATACAAACAAAAACCTCGGGAGAACCGTCATCTTTACCATCTGTACCCCCTCACCAGTGACAACAGGAGCGTATCGCACCTTCTAAAGTCCCCCTTCATCTGCTCCACTAACCAAGCCAGATTCAGCTTGTGTAGCTGTTCCCACTCCCACGCCACCTGGACACCCAAATACCGAAATCTCCCTCCCACCACCTTGAACAGCATCTCCTACAATCTCCTCTCCTGTCCCCTCGCTTGAATGGGGAAGACCTCGCTTTTGCCCATATTAATTTGTACCCTGAAAACCGGCCAAATTCCTCTAGGATCCCCATAATCTCTCCAATCCCCCCAGAGGGTCAGAAATATACAAAAGTAGGTCGTCCGCATATAACGAGACCCTGTGCTCCATCCACATACTATCCCCTGCCAATCCTATGATGCTGTCAGCGCCGTCGCCAGTGGCTCTATAGCCAAGGCAAACAGCAGTGGGGAGAGTGGACATCCCTGCCTCGCCTCCCGGTGCAGCCTAAAATAATCCGAGTTCACTCAGTTCGTCCGCACATTCGCCACTGGTGCCTGGTACAGCAACTGGACCCAGTCTACAAAACCTTGCCCAAACCCAAACTGCCCCAGGACCTCCCACAGATCCTTCCACTCAACCCGATCAAAGGCCTTCTCCGCATCCATGGCGACCACCACCTCCACCTCTCTTCTCTCGGGGGGCATCATAATCACATTTAGCAGCCTTCTGATGTTAGCTGTTAACTGTCTCCTCTTCAGAAACCCCGTCTGGTCTTCCCCTATCATCCCTGGCACACAATCCAACTTGGCGTCTACATTTAGAAGGGAGATTGGTCTGTACGACCCACATTGTTCCGGGTCCTTATCCCGCCTCAGGGATAATCCTTCACTTTCCCAATCTCCCTCGCTGCTTCCCGTTTCCTTAGCTGGTGTTCTAGCATCCTGCTAGCCTTCTTCCCATATTCATATACCGCCTCTCTCTCCTTTCTAAGCTGCCCCACCGCCTTCCCTGTAGATAGCAACCCAAACTCCATCAGCAGCTTCTGCTGCTCCTTCCACAGCCTCCAGGGCCTCCGAGTACCTCCTGTCCACCTGGAGAATTTCCCTCACTAATCTATCCATCTCTGCCCACTCCACCTTCTCCCTGTGTGCCCGTATCGATATAAACTTCCCTCTCACCACTTCCTTCAATGCCTTCCATACCGTAGCTGCCGAAACTTCCCCGTATCGTTTATCGCCACATATCTCCGAATGGCCTCCCTCACCCACACACACCTCCTCCTCCACTAACTGTCCTATATCTAACCTCCAGTGCGACCGCTGGCTCCCCCTCCTTACTCACCCGTAAATCCACCCAGTGTGGGGTATGATCTGACACTACTATCGCTGAGTACTCGACATCCACCACCCCGCTGCCAACAACATCCTATCCATGACGGACAAGTCAATCCAGGATACACTTTGTGCACGTGGGAAATAAAACTCCTTCGTTCTCAGTTGCCCAACCCCCCCCCCCCCATAATCAGCCGATGTGAGTCCAGATCAGGGACAGCTAGCCTGATAGTCCCCGCCCATGGCACCAAACATCCTCCCCCCCTACTGACTCCCCTTCCCCGCCCGACAATCCTCCCAGTGCAAACTTTACAATCCCCACCAAGCACAGAGAAAAAAAAAGCAAAAGCAACCCACCAACCCCCACCAAGAACAAAATAAACCCAAAACAGAGCAGGGCAACGGCCCCAAGTACAGTGCAAAAGTGGTTCATACAAACCAGAAAACCAAAATGCTAAATATGAACACTCCCTCCTGTGTTCAATGTCCTAATTCACCTGCCAGTCCATTGTCTAATAAATTCCATCGCCTCCTCTGTCGATCCAAAGTCGAGATCCAGCCCCACAGACGCGCTGGGTACGACATGCCAAAATTCACTCCCTTCTTAAAGAGGGCTGACTTCACCTTGTTGTAGGTCGCTCTCCTTTTGGCCAACTCCGCACCCAGGTCCTGATAGACACGCAACTCGCTGCCTTCCCAGGAGCAGCGCCTCGTCTGCCTGACCCACCTCAAAATCTGTTCCTTATCCAGGAACCGGTGCAAGCACACCACCATCGCCCTCGCTGGCTCGTTTCTCTGCGGCTTCCTGATAAGTGCCCTGTGCACTCGATCCACCTCCAATGGCCGAGCAAACGCTCCGTCACCCAGCAGCTTCTCGAACATCTGCGCCACCGACGCACCAACACCCGTTCCCTCGCTGCCCTCCGGCAGGCCCACGATCTTCAAATTCTGCCTGTTGATCTCTCATTAACCCCATCTCCACTGCCATCGAGACGAGCCACTCCTCGTGCTCTCCCACTGCCTCCCCCACCTTCCGGATCGCCTGGCCCTGGGCCTCCAACCTCCTTTCCAAGCGGTTGATTCCCATCTTTATAGGATCCACCACTCTGGCCAGGTCCTCCAAGTTCTCCTTCCTTTGCTGGGCAAATTTCTCATGGAGAAAGGTCACTAAATGCTCCATCCATTCCCTGGGCCGGCAGGGTCAAACTCTAACCCTCCGCCATCTTCCCCTGTGTCGCAGGCTCCACACCAGCTTTCGACAATTGTTCCCTCCTTTTTCGACCACCTCTGGTCCACACATCCATAAACCGGTGGGATATTCTCTTCTTCCAATTCTCCTGCACCTTATACCATCACTAGGCTCCGCCGTTAGCCGGGGGAAAAGTCCACCACGAGTGGGAGCCACCAAATGTGCGACCACACACTCCATGGCCAGCACCGGAAGTCATTCATTGCATACTTTAAGGAATTAGTCATCGTCAGGTACCCAGGGGAGGGGTGGGGTTTGCTGGTGGGGAGGTTGCTGGGGATAATATTTTCCCCTCTTTGTGGATGAGGTGTGGTGTTGGTGTGGTTTTTGATATGTTGGTTTTGTGTAACATCTGTTGCTGGAAATGTGGGTTTGGTTATAAAATTTATTGTAAATGGAAAATCTTCAATAAAAATATTTTGTTAAAAAAGAATTTAATCTGCAACGCTGCAGCTGAATCCTGTGGTGAGCCTGTACATTTTCTTGTCGTTGTTCAAAAATGTGGACGCCTTTTTTCAGATTCCACAGTGGAATATGTTCCAATCAGACTTGGCGCAGGCAAATGGAAAACATTTGATACACAAATGAATTTGTTACACCAGGTGGTTCGTGTTTGCTGCTGTTGTTTTGGGTTTGAAACTGAACTTTGCTGATATCTATATATATATATATATACAGTTCTGGTCGCCTCATTTTAGGAAGGATGTGGAAGCTTTGGAAAAGGTGCAAAGGAGATTTACCAGGATGTTGCCTGGAATGGAGAGTAGCTCTTATGAGGAAAGGTTGAGGGTGCTAGGCCTTTTCTCATTAGGACGGAGAAGGATGAGGGGCGACTTGATAGAGGTTGATAAGATGATCAGGGGAACAGATAGAGTAGACAGTCAGAGACTTTTTCCCCAGGTAGAACAAACTATTACAAGGGGACATAACCTTAAGGTGAATGGTGGAAGATATCGGGGGGATGTCAGAGGTAGGTTCTTTACCCAGAGAGTAGTGGGGGCATGGAATGCACTGCCTTTGGTAGTAGTTGAGTCGGAAACATTAGGGACCTTCAAGCGGCTATTGGATAGGTACATGGATTATGGTAGAAGGATGGTGTGTAGATTAATTTATTCTTAATCCAGGACAAAAGTTCGGTACAACATCGTGGGCTGAAGGGTCTGTTCTGTGCTGTATTTTCTATGTTCTATGTTCTAGATGAAACGTGGTCAGATATAGCCCCACATTAAATTCCGAAAAACCACATGTGAAACTGAAACCCTTAGCAGTGAAGTTTGAAAATTACAATTTGCTGTTTTTACTGCTATAGAACCGTTAACTTCAAAGAATTAATGCCGTTAGCAAATCACTGGAAAATGTTGCTACAAATTTATTGAATGCTGCAGAATTGTTAGTCTCAGTTCAAAGTTCAGTCATGAAAGTGCAAAATGACTATAGCTCGATGGAAGCAGAGGCATTAAAAATAACAAAAAAACAGGTGCCTCTGATGACACGAAGCATTCAAGACACAGGAAGTTATTTTTCAATGCAAGTAGAGACAATTAAA
This sequence comes from Scyliorhinus canicula, assembly GCF_902713615.1. Lineage (NCBI taxonomy): Eukaryota > Metazoa > Chordata > Chondrichthyes > Carcharhiniformes > Scyliorhinidae > Scyliorhinus > Scyliorhinus canicula. Next base: position 140,105,665 of record NC_052161.1, read on the forward strand.
TCACTTTAAAAGGGAAAGACAGGATTGTTGAGACTGTCAATGTTATTTGTGACACAAAAATGGTGCAATTGCAGAGTAGAAGTGAACCTCTGAAGAAAACTGTTGATTTATATTGTGTGCTTTTCGACAGACGTTTGGATGAGAATGCTGAACGCCATTGCAGTAAGAAATTAATTGATTTCTACTGGGAGGACATAGACACTAATCTTTTGAAGATGAAGTGGAAACTTTTCATTAATTTAATCGATATTGATGAGCTCTGTGTTTTGAAAACACCAGCTGATTTATACAGACTTGCATGAGATGCTTTGCAGGCAACCTTTCTAAATGTGGAAACTAGTCTGAAAACATTTTAAACTATATCTGCCTCAAATGCATCTGATGAACATTCTTTTTCTGTATTGACAAGTGTTAGAATTATTTGAAAAGTACAATGATAATCACTTATCATCACAAGTAGGCTTCAATGAAGTTACTGTGAAAAGCCCCTAGTCGCCATATTCCAGCGCCTGTTCGGGGAGGCTGGTACGGGAATTGAACCCGCGCTGCTGGCCTTGTTCTGCATTACAAGCCAGCTGTTTAGCCCACTGTGCTAAACCAGCCCCTATATTGATTATTTTGTGAAGAAAAGGTATGTACAAAGCTATCCAAATTGCAATGCCAACAAGGGATGAAGCAGGAAAATCTTTAAAATGTGTCCATCTTCCATATTTCCTTGTTTAAATTTTGTTTTTCAAAATGGACAATTGCTGCTCTGATATAATGGCTGCAGCTGGCCACATGCTGACCATTCTAACCACCATCGCTCTCGATGCTGGCCTTCAGAAAGTCTCTTCAGGACAAACAATGGGATCCTGCAGACAGGGCCACAGATATTGGATCTGCACTCACTGGACACTCTACTCAGGTCAATTTACAGCAATAAGATCTTTGATTTTGTGAGAGGAAGAAAGGAAGTTAACGTCCGAATCTGAATGAGACTCTGAAATATACTGAATGGCAGCGTATGGACCTTGTTGATTGGCGTATTTGCTCTGGCACGGGACTGGCTCGGCTGATTTTACATCTCGTTGCTCATCAGCGAGTTGCAGTTTGATCCCCTCCCAGACACATGCAACGCAATATTGGCCATCTTTACCATCATTCTGACAAGAGGTAAGCTTGGATTTCAATTCAGGAATGATTCATAAAGGCGTGTTTTTAACAAGTTAAATAGCACTGAAGCAGTTAATTTGTGTATTTTTCTGGCTTGTGTCTTTGTGTTCTGTGGGGTGACAGTGGGTGGGGTGGGGAGCGAAGTGACATAATTGTGGGAGGGGCGTGATGTCATGGGTGGGTCCCAGACATTAAGATGATAGCGGGAAGTGTAAGTCCGTCTCTAATCATCAGACCGCATATTTACACCATTGGAAAGGCAGCTATAGATTTGGATTATAGTCAGTATGGTCAGCACTTCCCAACAATTTAATCGGGACAGGATAAAAGAGAAAGAGAAAATACGAGCTGTAGAGGGTCTCAGGATAAGAAGGACCAGGAGCCAACTCAGCCTCTCAGGATGTCCCTAATAAGTGCCTTCAAGAAGGGATGTCCCAAACATAAGGGGGGCAACAGGATACCAGCCACAGCACCGGACCAGGGCTAATTCAGCACAATTTTACATGAAGGAGTCAGTGGCCCAGGACACCCAGCACACACCAAGGCCTCGCAGGCAGCCGGCCCCACTCCTCACTATCCACACCCAGGGCAGCGCACTAACCCGATCAACACCAGTAAAATCACATCTGTCTCAAACGAGGAGGCACCACCATCGAAGAGAAAAAGAACCGTCAAGGTAGCCATGGATCGCGCGGAAAATGGCCGGAGAATCAGCAGGTCCTGGGCTGTGTGTTCCAGCCCTCTCGACATGAATGCTAACATTGCATTTGCCTTCCTAACTGCCGACTGAACCTGCACATTAACCTTAAGAGAATTGTGAACAAGGACTCCCAAGTCCCTTTGTGCTTCTGATTTCCTAAGCATTTCCCCATTTAGAAAATTGTTGGTGCCTCCATTCCTCCTTCCAAAGTGCGTTAGCTCACACTTTTCCACATTTTCCAGTGCGAGCCCCTTAACAGTGACAGAATCGGTCCACATGCGGCGCCAGTTTTGCTGTCGTGAAACTCCACGAATTCTACGCAGGCTTCAACACTTAGTCTCAGAAACGGAGAGTTGGGCAGTACAGTGGCCGCAGTGGTTAGCACTGCTGCCTCACAGCACCGAGGACCCGGGTCACTGTTCGTGTGAGATTTGCACTTTCTCCCCGTGTCTGCGTGGGTCTCACTCCCAGATGTGCACGGAAGGTGCATTGCCCCTTAATTCGAAAAAAAATTATTGGGTACTCTAAATTTAAAAAGAAAGAAATGGAAAATCCTGCCCCAGTTCTGTTTCACAGCTTCAAATGACTAACAAACACACATGAACAATCTCATTTTTAATTAAATGAAATGAAAAATGAAAATGAAAATCGCTTATTGTCACGAGTAGGCTTCAAATGAAGTTACTGTGAAAAGCCCCTAGTCGCCACATTCCGGCGCCTGTTAGGGGAGGCTGGTACGGGAATTGAACCGTGCTGCTGGCCTGCCTTGGTCTGCTTTAAAAGCCAGCAATTTAGCCCAGTGTGCTAAACCAGCCCCTGTGTCATAAAATGCATCATATATATCACACTTTATATGTCATAAAATATCAGTTTCTCACCCTGATTAAATTCACCAAGTTGGGTAGAATTTGCATCAGCGTATTTGCATTACCCACTCTTTGCTTCTCGACTGGAAAAGCAGTTGCTGCTGAGAATGTACTTCGTGTGGCTTGACATTTATATACTTTAACATTTGCAAACTATGTAAATTGTGTGACTTTGAAGTGAGCAAAGCGTTGACACAACTTTGACTTCGTCCAAAAAACAGTCACAAGACACATTTGTGCAGCAGTCCATTTGACTGCCCCCCGTGTCCCGCAGCACTTCTTCTTTCGTACATTTAATATTCGCCAGTCTCAGATTGTATTTCTGCATTTCCAATTTAAAATCAAAAGGAATCTCTTTAGCAGGTGGATGTGCGCAGCTTATTTTAAAATATATTTTCACCACCATTGCCTCAGTGCAAAAGGCAAGGTGGTTGCCAGGCGGACTGGTTGAACCTGTTCACTGGGGACATGTTGCTATCAATGTCTGAAATCTGTCCCTAAACAGTGTTTACGCAAGAGGCACGAATATTGTAAACAGAATTAATAAAACCCACTGTTAGCATGGAAGGATTGACCGTGGCATTTTCATATAAAGTAGGCAGAATCAGGGGGGATTCTAACTTTCTGCAATGTGGATCAGTCACACACACACACCCCACAGAGCTTTCCTTTACACTGGAATATCACAGTTTGTGAGTGCAGAGGTCGGTTCAGGAGTGGCAGTCTCTCATTCAGCTGGCACAGATGAATAGCGTTGGGGTTGACTAACGTTTACTTCTTGCACCAGATGGATTATTGTTGTTTAACATTAACACATGTGCAGCCTATTTAAAAAACCCTGAATATAACCATCTGCCATTTCATATACTGTTCACAGCAGGTTTTCTATTTATGCTGTATTCTGAAACAGGAAATAATGTTTGGCAAGAAGCCAGAAATGAGGGAGGGAGGTGAGCAGGTGTATAATCCTGTGACTCTGGGTCTCCAGCAGGAAATCTGATATTTATCAAGTATCACATTAAAGTAGGAAAGGTGAACCACACAGATTATTTACTTTTTAAAACATTCTAAAGTAGCCAATTCTTTTTTTCCCAATTAAAGTGCAATTTAGTGCAGCTAACACACCTACCCTGCATTTCTATGGGTTGTGAGGGTGAGACCCACGCAGACACGGGGAGAATGTGCAAACTCCAGACGGGCAGTGACCCGGGGCTGGGATCGAACCCGGGTGCTTGGCGCCGAGAGGCAGTGGTGCTAACCACTGCGCCACCATGCCGCCCTAACAGATTCCTAACTGAGCGCTTGGGTAACAGTAGCAAGACAAGGGGTAAAGTACAGGAAAGTACAAATGGAAGTGCTTAACTTGACTTTAGAGTGTCGAGTTTGACTGACAGCTTGGCTGCCCGATTTGACAACCACAGTTTTACAAAAGAGCGCAAATTGTGTACAGAGCCTTGCAGAAATAGACTGATAGGCGGAGATGACAAATGGACAGCGGTTTAAAGTAACTTGTTATAGTCAGTATTCTAAAAAAAGGACAGAGAGAATGTGAGGGGTTGGGGGGGATGGGGGGGTTAGTCCCAGGCATTCTCACATCACAATAATAGCACAAGATTATCAGCATCATGAAGCCTGATTGAGAAATGGAGGAGGCCACTGTCACAACTGGGTGTCTGTGAACAACATCCATTCTCCTCTGTATACATTTTATGTAGAATCAATACACATTCTTTGCTGTCACTGGGGACCATTATTCTTTATCTCATATGGCTATATTCGCTTTCGATTCATTTCTAGAGTCTGATTGTAAAGCAATGACCAGTTTCTGTGGGTGTGAAGATATGCTTTAAAAAAGCAGTTCAGCCTCAACACCTAATGACCTTCCTCCACACAGGCACCTAACATTCAAATCTCACTGACAAGGCTCAAGAATTGAAGAGGCCTCAAATTCCGTGGTGCTTTTCCCAGTCTCCCATCTTAATTCTGATAGGAGGCCAGTGACACCAGTGACTTGTATCCAGGTACATCGTCACTCGGTCATTTTAGTTGGGCACAACCTCAGACTGAAGGGACGGTCCTTTAAAACAGAGACGAGGAGGAATTTCTTCAGCCAGGGGGTAGTGAATCGATGGAACTCTTTGCCGCAGAAGGCTGTGGAGGCCAAATCACTGAGTGTCGTTGAGACAGAGATAGATATGTTCTTGATTAATAAGGGGATCGGGTTATGGGGAGAAGGCAGGGGAATGGGAATGAGAAAAATATCAGCCATGATTGAATGGCGGAGCAGACTCGATGGACCGAGTAGCCTAATTCTGCTCCTATGTCTTATGGGATTCTGTGTTTCTCACCAGAATTACAGGGGATATCAGATTTCTCCCCATGGAATTTTGGGGCTCATGTTGATTTGGACACATTCCCTTACACAGTCAAAGATTGTTTTATTTATTGGGTTTGCAGTTGACCTCCCTCTTATTTGGTCACAAATCTCATTGCCTGACATTTCTGTTCTCGGTTGAACCTCTGGAATTCCCTCTCCATCTCTCTATCTCACTTTTCTTCTTGAAGACAATCCTTAAAACGTATATCTTTGACCACACAACTGATGATTTGATCTAATATTTTATCATGTGGCTCAGTGTCGTACTTTGTTTCATAATGTGCCTGTGAAGTGTCTTGTAGCATTTTATAACGTTGAAGGTGCTACATAAACACAAGTTGTTGTAGACAGTGATATTTTATACCGGTAGATGCCTTCGTTCAAAATGTAGGCTGAGATGGCCAAAGAGCAGAGCCGTGTGCACTTTGACCAGGGCAATGTTCAAAGTGTTATCGGTGTGAAATTCAAGTTGCACCGTAAGTGTAGCTGTAATAGTTTAAGCTTTTCCTTGCATTGAACTGACAACGGAATAGCTCTTATAAATGACAATGGAATAGGAATATCTTGGGGTTTGTGGTTGATCTGTGTCTTTGTTTGTACGGAGTTGGTGGATGGGTTGGGACTGCTGTTTGGGAGCTGCGTTGGTGGGGTGGGGCAGTGTGAAAGCGCGGACTTTTCTCTGGTTTCCCGCGCTGTGGGACGAGGGGGGTGGGGCTGGTGGCGAGGGGCGTGGTTATCAGATCCGTTTTCCCACGCCGAAGCGGTGCCAAGGAGCTGATGCAGGGGAGATGGGGGGACCTCATATCGGGAGGGATCGGAGTTAGGGCGGGAGCTGCTGGGGTCAGCAGAAGTCAGCTGGCTCACGGGAGTACTGTGGAGGGAGCGTCGCGGCTAGGAGGGGTCCTAGTCTGGGGGGGGGATACCGGGTTGTTGCTGGATTGGCCAGGGAGGAGTTGGTGCGGGTCGGGGGGGTTGGGGTGAGGTTCTATCGCCGTGGGAAACGGGCCGAATGGGTGCTGGCCAGGGGCGAGCAGTCGATGGGCTATGGCTAGTCGACGGGGGAAGAGGGCGGGTTGCCCCCTGATCCGGCTGATTACGTGGAACGTGAGGGGGTTGAATGGGCCGGATAAGCGGGCCCGGGTGTTTTTGCATCTGAAGGGGCTGAAGGCGGACGTGGCCATGCTCCAGGAGACCCACCTGAAGGTGTCGGACCAGGTCCGTCTGAGGAAGGGGTGGGTGGGGCAGGTTTTCCATTCAGGGCTCGACTCGAAGAACCGGGGGTGGCGATCCTGGTGGGGAAGAGGGTGGCGTTTGAGGCGTCTGAGGTGGTGGCTGATAGTGGCGGCAGATATGTGATGGTGAGCGGTAAGCTGCAGGGGGAGAGGGTGGTGTTGGTTAATGTGTACGCCCCAAATTGGGATGATGCTGGTTTCATGAGGCGTATGTTGGGCCGCATTCCTGGCCTGGAGGTGGGGGGCTTGATAATGGGGGGGACTTCAATACGGTGCTGGATCCCCTACTGGATCGTTCTAGTTCAAGGACAGGCAGGAGGCTGGCGGCGGCCAAGGTGTTGAGGGGGTTTATGGACCAGATGGGAGGAGTGGATCCCTGGAGGTTCGGGAGGCCGAGGGCTCGGGAGTACTTTTTTTTCTCCCATGTGCACAGGGTTTATTCCCGCATTGATTTCTTTGTCCTGAGTAGGGGACTGGTCCCGAGGGCGGAGGAGGCAGAGTATTCGGCTATTGCGATTTCGGACCATGCTCCGCATTGGGTGGATCTGGAGATGGGGGAGGTGCGGGACCAGCGCCCTCTTTGGCGTCTGGACATGGGGTTGTTGGCTGATGAGGAGGTGTGTAGGAGGGTTCGGGGATGTATCGAGAGGTACCTCGAGGTCAATGATACTGGGGAGGTCCAGGTGGGGATGGTGTGGGAGGCTCTGAAGGCAGTGATTAGGGGGGAGCTGATCTGCATCCGAGCCCATAGGGAGAGGGTGGAGAGTGGGGAGAGGGAGAGACTGGTGGGGGAGCTGTTGAGTGTGGATAGGAGGTACGCGGAGGCCCCAGAGGAGGGATTGCTGGGGGAGCGGCGTAGCTTGCAGGCCAAGTTTCATTTATTGACCACCAGAAAGGCGGACACACAGTGGAGGAAGGCGCAGGGAGCGGTCTATGAGTATGGAGAGAAGGCGAGCAGGATGCTGGCGGATCAGCTTCGTAAGCGGGACGCGGCTAGGGAGATTGGTGGAGTGAAGGGTAGGGGTGGGAATGTGGTGCGGCAGGGGGCAGAGGTCAATGAGGTCTTTAGGGACTTTTACAGGGAACTGTACCGGTCAGAGCCGCCGGCGGTGGGAGGGGGAATGGAGAGTTTTTTGGACAGGCTGTGATTTCCAAGGGTGCAGGAGGAGCAGGTGGAGGGACTGGGGCCGCTGATTGAGCTGGAGGAGCTGGTCAGTGGGATTGGCCACATGGAGTCGGGGAAGGCGCCGGGACCGGATGGGTTCCCGGTTGAATTTTATAAGAAATACGCAGACCTGCTGGGCCCCCTGTTGCTTAGGACCTTCAACGAGGCATGGGAGGGGGGAGTTTAGCCCCCGACGATGTCACGGGCGCTGATTTCCCTGATCCTGAAGTGTGATAAGGACCCCTTGCAGTGTGGATCATACAGGCCAATTTCACTGCTGAATGTAGAGGCCAAGTTGCTGGCGAAGATCTTGGCCACGAGAATAGAGGACTGTGTGCTGGGGGTGATACATGACGATCAGACGGGTTTTGTGAAGGGGAGGCAGCTGAACACTAACGTGCGAAGGCTGCTAAATGTGATAATGATGCCGGCAGCAGAAGGAGAGGCGGAGATTGTGGTGGCATTGGATGCGGAGAAGGCCTTTGACAGGGTTGAGTGGGGGTACTTGTGGGAGGTGTTGGAGAGGTTCGGGTTTGGGGTGGGGTTTATTAAATGGGTGAGGTTGCTGTACGAGGCCCCGATGGCGAGTGTAACGTCAAATGGGAGGAGGCCCGAGTACTTCAGGCTCCACCGTGGTACGAGGCAGGGGTGCCCCCTGTCCCCCTTGCTTTTTGCGTTGGCAATTGAGCCTCTTGCCATGGCTCTCAGGGAGTCGAGGAGGTGGAGGGGTTTGGTGCGAGGTGGGGAGGCACCGAGTATGCGGACGACTTGCTGCTGTATGTAGCAGACCCGGTGGGGGGAATGCCGGAGGTGATGGAGATTCTTGCTGAGTTTGGGAGTTTATCGGGCTATAAATTGAACCTGGCCAAGAGTGAGCTGTTTGTTGTACACCCGGGAGGTCAGGAGGAGGGGATTGGTAGGCTCCCGCTAAAGAGGGCAGTGAGGAGTTTTAGGTACCTGAGGGTTCAGGTAGCTAGGAGCTGGGGGACTCTGCACAAGCTCAATTTTACTAGGTTGGTGGAGCAGATGGAGGAGGAATTTAAAAGGTGGGACATGCTGCCGTTGTCGTTGGCGGGTAGAGTACAGTCCGTTAAAATGACGGTGCTCCCGAGGTTTTTGTTTTTATTTCAGTGCCTCCCCATTTTCATTCCGAGGGCCTTTTTTAGGAGGGTGAACAGCAGCATTCTGGGATTTGTTTGGGCGCATGGGACTCCGAGGGTAAGGAGGGTCTTTTTGGAGCGGGGCAGTGATAGAGGGGGGCTGGCGCTGCCCATCCTCTCTGGGTACTATTGGGCGGCTAACGTCTCGATGGTACGTAAGTGGGTAATGGATGGGGAGGGGGCAGCATGGAAACGGATGGAGATGGCGTCCTGTGGAGGCACAAGCCTGAAGGCACTGGTAACGGCGCCGCTGCCGCTCCCTCCAACGAGGTACACTACGAGCCCAGTGGTGGCGGCTACCCTCAAAAGTTTGGGGCAGTGGAGGCGACACAGGGGGGAAGTGGGGGGCTCGGTGGAGGCCCCGCTGCGGGGGAACCACTGGTATGTCCTAGGGAACATGGATGGCGGGTTCCTGGGGTGGCACAGGGTGGGCATTAGGACGTTGGGAGACCTGTTCATTGACGGGAGGTTTGCGAGCCTGTGTGAACTGGAGGAGAAGTTTCAGCTCCCCCCCCCCCCCCCCCCCCGGGAATATGTTCAGGTACCTTCAGGTCAAGGCGTTTGCTAGGCGGCAGGTGGAGGGATTCCCTTCGCTGCCCCCGTGGGGGGTAAGGGATAGGGTATTTTCGGGGGTGTGGGTCGGGAATGGGAAGGTGTCTGACATCTACCAGGTGATGCAGGAGGTGGAGAAGGCGTCGGTAGAGGAGCTGAAGGCTAAGTGGGAGGTGGAGCTGGGGGAGCAGATTGAGGAGGGGACATGGGCGGACGCTCTGGAGAGGGTGAACTCCTCCTCTTCATGTGTGAGGCTTAGTCTCATCCAGTTTAAGGTGCTGCACCAGGCCCACATGTCCCGATCTAGGATGAGTAGGTTCTTTGGGGGCGAAGACAGGTGTGTCGGGTGTTTGGGGAGTCCAGCGAACAATGCCCATATGTTCTGGGCATGCCCGGCCCTGGAGGAGTTCTGGAAGGGGGTGGCGAGGACGGTGCCGAGGGTGGTAGGATCCAGGGTCAAGCCAGGCTGGGGCCTCGCGTTATTTGGGGTTGGGGTGGAGCCGGGAGTGCAGGAGGCGAAAGAGGCCGATGTTTTGGCCTTTGTATCCCTAGTAGCCCGGCGGAGGATCTTGCTGCAGTGGAAAGATGCAAGACCTCCGAGTGTGGAGACCTGGATTAATGACATGGCGGGATTCATTAAGCTGGAGAGGGTCAAGTTCGCCCTGAGGGGGTCGGTACAAGGGTTCTTTAGGAGGTGGCAGCCTTTCCTTGACTTTCTGGCTCAACGATAAGGAACTAGGTCAGTAGCAGCAGCAACCCGGGGGGAGGGGGGAAAGGGGGGGGTTTAGGGGGATAGTGTTTAAGTTAATTTGCTTATTGTTAATTTATTTCATTGTCTATTGGGCTTGGGGGGGGTGGGGGTTTGTTATATGCGTTGGTACGGGTGCTGGGGGGTGTTTATTATTGTTATTGCTTTTATTGTTCTGTTGATATTTATTTTTCAAAAATTCCAATAAAAATTATTTACAAAAAAATAAGGAATAGGAATATCTTGATATTTACAGGTGAACCCCATGATTTTCTGTTACATAAAATGAATGACTTGTCTTAAATTGATCACTACTCTAAATGCTGTTCACCAGCAACCTAAGGTAAGGTTGAGAGCTGTGTTGTATTATTTGTTTATTTTAACAAAAATTTAGAGTAGCCAATTATTTTGTTCTCCCAATTAAGGGTCAATTTACCGGACTTACGGTTGCAGCGATGTAGAACTAAGCCGCACGTTCGGTGGCTCCCGCTATTTTTGGACTTTCGGGCTCTTTTAAGGGCCCGCAACGGCGCTGTTTTGACTTTTCCCCGGGTGGGAACGCAGCCTCTGTGCTTGGCGGCCGGTGGATAGGCTAGACTAGAAGTGGAGTGTCCAGAAAATCAACTTTGCAGCAGAAGAAGGTGCGAGGCAGAAAGGACAAGATGGCGGCGGGCAGGGAACCGGCAGCCTGGCAGCAGTGGGCGAGGGAGCAGCAGGAGCTGCTGCTGCGCTACTTCCAGGAACTAAAAGCTGAGATCCTGGAGCCGTTGAGGGCATCGCTGGACAGGCTCGGGGCGACTCAGACGGCTCAGGCTGCGGAGATTAGGAAGCTGCAGCAAAAGGCTTCGGAGAACGAAGACGAACTCCTGGGCCTGGCGGTGAAGGTGGAGTCGCACGAGGCGCTTCACAAGAAATGGTTGGCGAGGATGGAGGAGATGGAGAACCGCTCCCGCCGGAAACATCTGCGGATTTTGGGCCTCCCGGAGGGGCTGGAAGGTTCGGATTTGGGGGCCTACGTGGTCCTGATGCTGAACTCGCTGATGGGCGCGGGGTCGTTGCGGGGACCCCTGGAGCTGGAGAGTGCCCATCGGGTGCTGCTGCGGAAGCCTAGGCCGAACGAGCCGCCCAAGACGGTGCTGGTCCGCTTTCAACGCTTGGTCGACTGTGAATGTGTGCTTCGTTGGGCGAAGAGGGAGAGGAGTAGCAAGTGGGAGAATACGGAGATCAGGATCTACCAGGACTGGAGTGCGGAGGTGACGAAGAGAAGGGCTGGGTTTAACCGGGCGAAGGGGGCCAGGTTTGGCCTGTTACAGCCGGCACGCCTGTGGGTCACTTATAAAGACCGTCAACTTTATTTTGACTCCCCGGAGGAGGCCTGGACCTTTGTCCAGGCAGAGAAGCTGGACTTGAACTGAGGACTGGGGGATGGGGAAAGTTGTACACAGCCCGGAGGATTTGTCCTCCTTGACATCCTTTCACTTTTTTTGGTTCTATTGGACGATGTTTTTTTGCTGTCTTGCCTTTTCTTTTCTGTTTTTCGGGACTGTTATCTGTTTACTTGGGTGTTTTATCATATCCTGTTGGGATTTTTATTATTTCACTGGTTGCGGGTTTGAGTGGGGTTTGCGGCCCTGTTGGGTCATGTGCCTGTGTTCCCGCGTTTTGGGGTGGGGGGGCGAGGCTTGGGATGGGGGGCGCGGGCCTCTCTCCCGCGCTGGAGAAGCAGGGGGCGGGGTCGGCATTGGGGGAATGGTTGTGTGTCACTGGGGAGGGTAATTGGGGTGGCGGGAGCAGCCGGGGTCAGCAGGAGTCAGCTGACTTACAGAAGTACAATGACCGGAGTTACGCAGCTAGGGGGGGCCCTAGCTTGTGGGAGGGAGGGTGGGGAGGGTTGGGGGGGCGGGGGGAGGGGGGTATACCGGGTTGCTGCTGGAATGGCTAAGAAGGAGCTGGAGGGTGCAGAGGGGGTCGGGATGGGGGTCTGTCGCTGTGGGGAACGGGCTGAGCGGGGGGCGCAGGCACGTGGCGGACTACGGAAGGGTGATGGCTAGTCGACGGGGGAGGGGGGCAGGTGGCCCTCCGATCCGGCTGATCACCTGGAATGTGAGGGGACTGAATGGGCCGGTCAAACGGTCCCGCGTGTTCGTGCATCCTGAGGGGCTGAAGGCGGACGTGGCTATGCTTCAGGAGACGCACCTGAAGGTGGCGGATCAGGTCAGGTTGAGGAAGGGGTGGGTGGGCCAAGTGTTCGGGGCTGGATGCAAAAAACCGGGGGGGGGGGGTGGTGATCCTGGTGGGGAAGAGGGTGTCGTTTGAGGCGTCGGGTGTGGTGGCAGACAGCGGCGGGAGGTACGTGATGGTGAGCGGCAAGCTGCAAGGGGAGCGGGTGGTGCTGGTAAATGTATATGCCCCGAATTGGGATGATGCGGGTTTCATGCGGCGACCGGATTCCAGATTTTGAGGTGGGGGGCCTGATAATGGGGGGGGGGATTTCAACATGGTGCTGGATCCGCCACTGGATCGATCCAGTTCCAGGATGGGTCGGAGGCCTGCGGCGGCTAAGGTGCTGAGGGGGGTTTATGGACCAGATGGGAGGGGTGGATCCATGGAGGTTCGCGAGGCCGAGGGCCAGGGAATTTTCATACTTCTCCCATGTGCATAAGGCCTATTCCCGGATCGGGTTTTTCGTTTTGAGTAGGGCGCTGATTGCGGGGGTAGTAGACGCTGAGTACTCGGCGATAGCCATTTCTGACCATGCCCTGCATTGGGTGGACCTCGAGCTGGGGGAGGAGAGGGACCAGCGCCCGTTGCAGCGCTTGGAGGTGGGGCTGCTGGCGGACGAGGTGGTGTGGGGGCGGGTTCGAAGATGTATCGAGAGGTATGTAGAGGCCAACGATAATTGGGAGGTCCGGGTGGGGACGGTCTGGGAGGAGCTGAAGACGGTGGTTCGGGGGGAGTTGATCTCCATTCGGGCCCACAGGGAGAGAGGGGAGCAGAAAGGGAGAGATTGGTGGGGGAGATGGTGAGGGTGGACAGGAGGTACGCGGAAGCCCTGGAGGAGGGATTGCTGAGGGAGCGGCGCAGCCTTCGTGCTGAGTTTGACTTGTTGGCCACCAGAAAGGCGGAGGCTCAATGGAGAAAGGCTCAGGGTGCGGTGTACGAGTATGGGGAGAAGGCGAGCAGGATGCTGGCACACCAGCTCCGTAAGCGGGATGCGGACAGGGAGACTGGTGGAGTTAAGGATCAGGGAGGAAATGTGGTGCGGAGGGGAGTAGACATTAATGGGGTCTTCAGGGACTTTTATGAGAAACTATATCGGTCCGAACCTCCGGCGGAGGAGGGGGGGATGGGGCACTTTTTCGACCGGCTGAGATTTCCGAGGGTGGAGGAGGGTCGGGTGGAGGGTCTGGGGGTGCCAGTTGAGCTTGAGGAGCTGGTCAAAGGGATAGGGAACATGCAGTCGGGGAAGGTGCCGGGGCCGGATGGGTTCCCGGTTGAATTTTACAAGACGTATGCAGACCTGCTGGGCCCCCTGTTGGTTAGGACCTTCAACGAGGCAAGGGAGGGGGGGCTTTGCCCCTGACGATGTCTCGGGCGCTGATCTCCTTGATTCTTAAGCGAGACAAGGATCCCCTGCAGTGTGGGTCATACAGGCCGATCTCACTCCTGAATGTGGACGGCAAGTTGTTGGCAAAGATTTTATCCACGAGGATAGAGAACCGTGTGCCGCAGGTTATCCACGAGGATCAAACGGGGTTTGTGAAGGGGAGGCAGCTGAACACTAATATACGGAGGCTCTTGAACGTTATAATGATGCCGGCGGTAGAAGGGGAGGCGGAGATAGTGGTGGCATTAGATGCGGAGAAGGCCTTTGATAGGGTTGAGTGGGGGTACTTGTGGGAGGTGCTGGAAAGGTTTGGGTTCGGGGCGGGATTTGTCAGTTGGGTGAGGCTGTTGTATGAGGCCCCGATGGCGAGTGTGGCCACGAATAAGAGGAGGTTGGAGTATTTTCGATTATATCGAGGGACGAGGCAGGGGTGTCCCCTGTCCCCCCTACTTTTTGCGCTGGCAATTGAACCCCTGGCTATGGCGCTGAGGGAGTCGGGGGATTGTAGGGGGCTGGTCCGGGGTGGGGAGGAGCACCGAGTGTCGCTCTACGCGGACGACCTTTTGTTGTATGTGGCGGACCCGGTGGGGGGAATGCCGGTGGTGATGAGGATTCTCCGGGAATTTGGGGATTTCTCAGGGTATAAGGTTAACTTTGGGAAAAGCAAGCTGTTTGTGGTACACCCGGGGGACCAGGAGGGGGGGATTGGGAGGCTCCCACTGAAAAGGGCGGAGAGGAGCTTCAGGTACTTGGGGGTTCAGGTGGCCAGGAGCTGGGGGGCCTTGCATAAGCTAAACCTCACAAGGCTGGTGGAGCAAATGAAGGAGGAGTTTAAGAGGTGGGACATCCTGCCGCTGTCTCTAGCGGGTAGGGTGCAGACAGTCAAGATGACGGTGCTCCCGAGGTTTCTGTTCCTGTTCCAGTGCCTCCCCATCCTTATCCCGAAGGCCTTTTTCAGGCGGGTTACCAGGAGCATTACAGGGTTTGTGTGGGCACACGGGACTCCAAGGGTGAGACGGGTGTTCTTGGAGCAGGGCAGGGATGGGGGTGGCTGACGCTGCCCAACCTCTGTGGGTATTATTGGGCTGCCAACGCAGCGATGGTGCGTAAGTGGGTAATGGACGGGGAGGGGGCGGCATGGAAGAGGATGGAGATGGCATCCTGTGTGGGCTCGAGCATGGAAGCGCTGGTAACGGCGCCGCCTCCGCTCCCTCCAACGAGATATACCACGAGCCGGTGGTGGCAGCTACCCTCAAGATTTGGGGGCAATGGAGGCGGCACAGGGGGGAGGTGGGGGCCTCGATGGGGTCCCCGATACGGGGGAACCACCGGTTTGTTCCGGGGAGAATGGATGGCGGGTTCCTGAGTTAGCACAGGGCAGGTGTCAGGAGGCTGGGGGACCTGTTCAAAGACGGGAAGTTCGCGAGCCTGGGTGAGCTGGAAGGGAAGTTTGGGCTCCCCCCGGGGAACACCTTTAGGTACATGCAAGTAAGCACGTTTGTCAGGCGGCAGGTGGCGGGGTTCCCTCTGCTGCCGCCGCTTGGGGTCCAGGACAGGGTGCTCTCGGGGGTCTGGGTTGGAGAGGGGAGGATCTCGGAAGCGTACCAGGTGATGCAGGAGGTAGACGAAGCCTCGGTGGAGGAGCTGAAAGGTAAATGGGAGGAGGAGCTGGGTGAGGAGATTGAGGAGGGGACGTGGGCGGATGCCCTGGAAAGGGTGAACTCCTCCTCTTCTTGTGCGAGGCTTAGCCTCATACAGTTCAACGTGCTGCATAGGGCTCATATGACCGGGACAAGGATGAGCCGGTTTTTTGGGACCGAGGACAGGTGTATTAGGTGCTCAGGGAGCCCAGCAAACCATGTCCACATGTTCTGGGCATGCTCAGCGCTGGGGGAATTTTGGAAGGGTGTAGCAAGGACGGTATCGAGGGTGGTAGGATCCAGGGTCAATCCAGACTGGGGACTCACAATATTTGGGGTTGCAGTGGAGCCGGGAGTGCAGGAGGCGAAAGAGGCCGGTGTTCTGGCCTTTGCGTCCCTAGTAGCCCGGCGGAGGATTCTTCTTCAGTGGAAGGATGCGAGGCCCCCAAGCATGGAGGCCTGGGTCAACGATATGGTGGGGTTTATTAAATTGGAGAGGGTGAAATTTGCCCTAAGGGGATCAGTGCAGGGGTTTTTCAGGAGATGGCAACCATTCCTAGATCTCCTGGCAGAACGGTAAAAACAAAAGGTCAGCAGCAGCAGCAACCCGGGGGGTGGGGGGGGGGGGGGGGGGGTGGGTGGGTGGGGGGGGGATCTTTGCCAACGACGGCCGCTTATTTATTTTTTCTCTTTTGTATGTACGGGGGGGGGGGGGGGGGGGGGGGGGGGGTTGTTCTTTTTGTTCTTAGAATTTTCTGTTACTGTTTTCTTTTTTGTGAAAATGTGAAAATTCCAATAAAAATTATTTTTTAAAAAAGGGTCAATTTAGCCTGGCCAATCCACCTAACCAGCACTTCTTTGGGTTGTGGGGGTGAAACCCACACAGACATGGGGAGAATGTGCAAACTCCACACGGACAGTGACACGGGGCGAGGATTCGAACCCGGGTTCTCAGCACCGCAGTCCCAGTGCTAACCACTGCTCCACATGCCGCCCTTGTGTTGTATTTATGAAGTTAAATACCACATGTTCATCTGACTATCTAACAAAGCATGGAATACTATACCCAGGTGTCTGAGCTCTCTCTTTGTTGACCTGGTGCCAGTTCACATTTGATGACTATTTTGACAATTTTGACAATGATGTTAGAATGACATCCGTAGGTGACATGGTAGCGCAGTGGTTAGCACTCACAGCTCTGAGTCACCGTCCATGTGGAGTTTGCACATTCTCCCCATGTCAGCGTGGGTCTCACCTCCACAACCCAAAGATGTGCAGTGTAGGTGGATTGGCCACGCTAAATTGCTCCTTAATTGGAAAAAAAAAATTGGGTACTCTAAATAAAATAAAATAAAATTCGGATGCTCAAGATTCCAGAACAGAGATGTCTTGGAGGATTGGAGGAGATTACATAGAGAGGGTGGGGTAAGGCCATGGATTTGAGAGCTAGAGTGAGAATTTCAAAAATCAAGATTACTTTCCAGGCGGCACGGTGGTGCAGTGGCTAGCACTGCTGCCTCACGGCGCTGAGGTCCCAGGTTCGAACCCGGCTCCGGGTCATTGTTCGTGTGGAGTTTGTACATTCTCCTCGAGTCTGCAGAGGCCTCAGCCCCACAACCCAAAGATGTGCAGGCTAGGTGGATTGGCCACGCTAAATTGCCTCTTAGTTGTGAAAAAAAAGAATTTGGTACTCTAAATTTATTTATTAAAAATCACATTGTCAGGGACCTGGGTTCAATTCCAGCTTTGAATGACTGTCTGTGTGGAGTTTGCACATTCTCCCCGTGTCTGTGTGGGTTTCCTCTGGGTGCTCAGGTTTCCTCCCAGTTATATTAAATTGATGGAACGATCAATTCTACGGACACGTGCTTGAAGGATTAGAATAGCGGTTTTAATATAATTACAACAGAGCCAGCCTGTTCGCCGTTGAACTTTCGATGAACTGGCCGGCTGGCTCTGTGGCACAGATCTTTATACAGCAGCTCCAGGGGGAGGAGTTCTGAGCGGAGCCAAGGGGGGAGCCCAGTACAAACTCTTGGGTACTCCCAGAGCTACTCCCCCTGGTGGTCAGGTAGTGCAACTGCACTTACGATATCGGTACGTATATACAATGGGAACAGAGTGACATTGGTAACTTATAACACCGTGTGAATCTCATTCACCACACTGACAAAATGGAGGAATCGCAATCGTGCCCAAAGCATGTGATGTCGACGTTCGCGGGGGTTAGGGGGAGGGGGGGGGGGGGTGACCTGCTCTCTGCTCTCTGCCTCCCTTCAGGCCAATTCTGACCCTGTTGCATTATTTCCTTTGCTCCACAATTGGCGGCTGTACTGTTGGTTGCTATTGCCCTAAACTCTGGAAAATCTTCCTTAAACCACTCTGCCTCTTTAACTCTCTCTCTCTCTCTCTCTCTCACACTTCCTTTCAGCCTCTCCATCCGTCGCGGCATTCCCGATTGTGCAAATTCGTGCACAGCAGCCAGCTTTTAACAAGGCCAGCTGTGAGCGTCCTTCAAAAAGGCCGCAATCATATAAACAAAATGCGACCGCACTGTGCATGCGGCCCGTTCATCGGCCGCTCGCAGCCGGCATTGTTAAAAGCCGGATGCTGTGGCTGTTGTGTGCGCATTTGTGAAATTGGGGCCTACGGCGCTGAGGACCCGGGTTTGAATCCCGGCCCTGGGTCACTGTCCGTGTGGAGTTTGCACATTCTCCCCGTGTCTGCGTGGGTTTCACCCCCACAACCCAAAGATGTGCAGGTTAGGTGGATTGGCCACGCTAAATTGCCCCTTAATTGGAAAAAATAAATAATTGAGCACTCTAAATTTATTTTTTTTTAAATAAAAATTTGTGCAATTGGGAGCACCACAACGGACGGCTCCACGACCCTCCCGACACCCGCCCACGACCCACTGGCGGGCTGCGACCCCGACTTTGAAAATGCCTGCTATAGTTGAATGGGTGGCACGGTAGCAAAGTGGTTAGCACTGTTGCTTCACAGCGCCAGGGACCGGGGTTTGATTCCCAGCTTGGGTCACTGTCAATGCGGAGTCTGCACGTTCTCCCAGTGTCTGCGTGGGTTTCCTCCGGGTGCTCCATACTCGTGAGGTGAATTGGACATTCTGAATTCTCCCTCAGTGTACCCGAACAGGCCCTAGAGTGTGGCGTCTAGGGGCTTTTTACAGTAACTTCATTGCAGTGTTGGTGTAAGTCTACTTGTCACAACAAAGATTATTATTATAATGACAGAGGAAGGATTACCTTGGATCTAAGCTGTAGGCGGTGGAAGTTGAAGAGATTCCTGTTTGTTCTGTAGTTTAGCTCCAATCCAGCGCGGAGCATGCTGAGGGTGAGATGGAGCATTGCACCAAGGAAGATCGAGAAGAGCATCAGGGCGATGACCATGCTTGACCCCAGTCCGAATGTGAATTGGGTCTGTGGTGGATCCAAGGACAATTATCAACAGGGAAGACATTGGCACTGACTGAACACTGCATGGTGTGCCAGCAAAGCCTTCAGTCGCCTTTGGAAGGGAGCGTTTCAAGACGCCAGATCTCAGACTGGGCACTAAGCTCATGGTCCATGGAACAGTAGTGATTCCAGCCCTCCTACACGTCTCAGAGATGTGTACAGCAATAACACCAGTGCTGCCTCCGCAAGATGCTGCAAATCCAATGGCAGGATAGACACACCAACGTCAGTGTTCTCGCTCAGGCCAACATCTCCAGCATCAAAGCATTGATCCCGATGGATCAATTCCGCCGGGTGGGCTACATCATTCGCAAGCCCGACATAAGATTCCCGGAACAAGATCTCTACTCGGTGCTTCAACACGGGCGCCACGAGGGCAGAGGAAACACTTCAAGAACACTGTCAAGGTCTGCTTGTAAATGTGCAAAATTCCCATCGTTAGCCAGGAATCCCGCGCCCAAGGCCACCTGAAGTGGAGGAATTGCATCCGGGAAGGAGCTGAACACCTCGGGCTGGATTCTCCATTTTTGGGAATAAGTCCCCATGCTGTCGTGAAAACTGTGTCTTTTACGCCAGGAAAACTGGTGTCAAAAGGCCCCAGATTTGCAGCCTTGCAGGGGGCTAGCATGGAGCTGTCGTGGACCTCGCAGCTCCAGCTGCCGATACGGACCCCGCACTTCCGGGTCAGAGGCCGCGCAAGCGCACAGCGGCGGCCTCCAGCGGCGCGCCGTGATCCATGGTGGACTCAGCCCGCGGACCTGGACCACCAAAATAGTGCCCCACATCGGCCGCTCACCGGCCCGGACCGGACACATAGCCCCCAGTCCTGAATGAAGCCACCCTGCCCTCTGATCAGCCCTCCACCGACAAAGTCCGCAGCCGCCTCGCCTCGCCTCAGTGGGACCATGTTAGAACCACGCCATCGGGAATTTGGCCAATAGGGAATGGAGAATAGCAGGGTGGGCCACAGGCAATGGCCTGAGGCGGTGGATACTCTGTTGGGGACTCTCTTATGGGGGATCACTGGTGGGGGTTCTCTCGTTCTTTAAATAAAATTAGATTGCTCAATTTCTTTTCCAATTAAGGGGCAATTTAGCGTGGCCAATTTACCTACCCTGCACATCTTTGGGTTGTGAGGGTGAGACCCTCGCCGATATGGGGAAATGTGCAAACTCCACACGGACAGTAACCTGGACCAGGTTATAGGGGCCCTCGGCGCCATGACGCAGAAGTGCTAACCACTGTGCCACCGTGCCACCTCGAGGGGTTCTCTCTTATTGGGGTCACTGGTAGGGGTCTCTGTAATGGAGGTCTCTGGTGGGGGTTTCTCTTATGGAAGGTTTCTAGTGCGGGGGTCTCTGGTGGGGGGCCCTCTAATGGGGGTCTCTGGTGGGGGTTCCCTCTTATTGGAGTCACTGGTAGGGGTCTCTATAATGGGGGTCTCTGGTGGGGATCACTAGCAGGAGTCTGATATGGGGAACCTTTGGTAGGGCTCTGTAATGGGAGATCTCTGATGGGGGTCTCTTTTATGGGTGGGTTTCTAATGCGGAGTTCTCTCATGGGGTTCTCTAATGAGGGCCTCTCGTGGGGATCTCTCTTTTGGGAGGTCTCTAGTGGGAGGGTTGTCTTATGCAGGGGTTTCTGGTGGGGGTTTCTGGTGGAATGTTTGGTGGGTGTCTCTGTAATGGGGGTCTCTGGTGTGAGTCTGTAATGGGAGGGTGATGGTGAGGGGTCTGTTTGGGGATGGGGTGGGCCATATTTGCACTGCGGGGGGGGGGGGGGAAATAACTCCCTTGACCCACCGCGAGATCCAGTATGCTAGGGCCATGCTGGGAAATACCTGCGGCAATTGTTGCCAACGTGAATCCCAGCCCAAAGGACCTGAGAATCACGCGAGTTTGGAGAATCCGGGGTAGGATTCTCTGACCCCGGGTCAGGTTGGAGAATCGCCCGGGGGGGGGGGGGGGGGGGGTTCACGCGACGCCAGTCCGCCAATGCTCCGGTGACCGGAGTATCGGCGCCATTGGCACGGGGCCGGTCGGGTGCCTCTCTACGCAGCCCCCCCAGCGATTCTCCGCATGGAATGGGCCGAGTGGCTGCCAAGATAGGCCGAGTTCCGCTGACGCAATTCACATGTGGTCCTACCCGGCAGGACCTCGCCGTCCATCCAGCAGGGATTGCTGTCTTGTGGGGGGGGGGGGGGGCATGTCCGACTCCGATGGGGGTCACTGGTGAGGCCTCTGCCCTAAGAGGGGCAAAGAGCCAGGGAGGGTTTCAAAGGCCACGGTGCAAAGGCCAGTGGTTAGTATAGTCGCTTCACAGCTCAAGGGTCTCAGGTTCAATTCCCAGCCCTAGGTCTCTGTCCGTGTGGAGTTTGCACATTCTCCCTGTGTCTGCGTGAGTCTCACCCCCACAACTCAAAGATGTGCAGGGTAGGTGGATTGGCCACGCTAAATTGCCCCTTAATTGTAAAACAAAATTGGGTACTCTAAATTTATTTTTAAAAAGTACCTGTCCTGCCAATATTTGGTGAAGGTGTTTCACAGCCACCATCACAACTGAGATGAAAGTCTTGAAGATATCAGGAGGCTGCAGATTAGTTCCCTAGCCAGTCTCTGCTCCTGCAGGACTCAAACCCCCAAGAATAGGCCTGGATTTCACCGGAATATGGTCCCAGACATTTACCTCAGGGAAAGATTTTCAGATGCGGAATGAGCCAAATATGTCTTCTTCATTTTCGTTAAATAGCGTTGACACCCGACAGCAACCAGAGTGACAAGTTGGTAACCTGTTGGCTGGGTAAACAGTGTGAATAGGGCTGCCAACTTTTCAGGATTGGCCTGGAGACTCCAAGAAGTGGAGAATAGACAGAACTCTATTTGCCTTTTTAATCAACTGTTGACCACGGTAGCATTGTGGATAGCACAATCGCTTCACAGCTCCAGGATCCCAGGTTCGATTCCAGCTTGGGTCACTGTTTGTGCGGACTCTGCACATCCTCCCCGTGTCTGCGTGGGTTTCCTCCGGGTACTCTGGTTTCCTCCGACAATCCAAAGATGTGCAGGTTAGGTGGATTGGCCATGCTAAATTGCCCTTAGTGTCCAAAATTGCCATTAGTGTTGGGTGGGGTTACTGGGTTATGGGGATAAGGTGGAGGTGTTGACCTTGGGTAGGGTGTTCTTTCCAAGAGCCGGTGCAGACTCGATGGGCCGAATGGCCTCCTTCTGCACTGTAGAATTCTATGAATTCTATGTTAATTGGAAAACAAAAGGATTGTACTTTAAATTTATGTTTAAAAACTTACTCAGTTGGAAGGAAATAAGAACTGTCTACTTCATCTAAAAAGACTTTCGTCCAAGTATTTACTTTCTCTTTCCTTACTGTTAATAGAATGCTGGAAATCCCCATCATGTGATTTTTGAATAGAGTCAATTATCCAGTAAATGATTAAACAATATTGATATAAAATTCAGTAAAACCTCCAAAACTGGAAACAATGGGCTGGATTCTCCCAGCCCGGGGCCGGGTCAGTGAATCCCCATTCCCCATGACCGGGTCAGCGAGGAGTCTATCCTGTGGTAGGGAGGGATAGGCCACATGGAATAAAGGATTTGTAACTGATTATTCAGGTTTGGGATTCTTCTGTTTGTGACCACAGAGGTCTCTGTTAGTGTTAATTTGCCAAATTCTATGAAGTGATCAAACACAGAGAATGGGGCTATTGCTTTAAAGAACATTGTTGTCATTGTTGACTTTAGGTACTTTCCTGTTTGAAGCCTGACAGAAGGAAGATAAACAAATTTCCGATTAAAACACGAGACCGTTCATTACTCAACTCTGGCCAAGCTGGTCTGTCAAGCACATTTAGAAATATTCGTAATCAGACGCGTTTAATATGGTTAAAGCAGTTCCAACATAGGACTGAATTGCATAGGATCTACAGCACAGAAACAGGCCATTTGGCCCACCCAGTCTATGCTGGTGTTTATGGTCCGCTTGAGTATTCTGCTATCTTTCCTCATCCATTAACACTGCACGTCGTATAAAGTATGAACTTTCCCGAACATTCGTGTTACAGTGTTGGACTTCCCTGAATATACCAAACAGTTTCCACAGAAACAGCTATTGATTTCCAATCCTCCTGGTCCACAAACGTAACTGCACGTTTAGGAGCCAGACCCATGAGCAGCGGTCAAAATGACCATTTTAATCAAATTGCCTCCTCTCTCATGTGGGAACGCGAGGCACTCAGCAAGACTGGCAGTATCTGTGAGAGGAACAGAGGGAATCGCCAGAAGTTTCCGCCTGGTTCCCGTCGGCAGGATCTTCCGATCTCGCTGATGGCGAACTCCTGCTGTGGGTTTTCTGGTGGGGGAGGGGTGTCCGCACAATGGAAAACCTCGTTGACAGCGGTGACACCAGAAGATCCCGCCATTGGCCAATGACCTGCCACTTCCGCAAAAGACGGCGTGGGGGCGCGCGGAAATTCCCATCCAATGTTTCAGGTCTCTTTTCCCAAATGCTGCCAGACCTGCTGAGTATTCCAGCAGGTTTTGATAATATACTTTGCTAAGCTCACCATACAGCTGTGTGCATTGGAAAAACAGTTCGAAGCTATTTAAGTCTTACAAAGAAACCATTTCACAAGTTCCTCTAACATACAACAAGGGTGGAGTTTTTGAGGAACTCTTATTGAAATGTTTCTCCACAGGTGTAAATATAAATTTCAGACGCAGTACTATTTAAACCAAATGTTATTTATCTTAATATCATCAGGCGCAGGTTTATTCAGTTTATTTTAAATTGGCCCCTTTACTATTCATCAGTGTATTATGTGTAATGCACATTTTCAAGAAGTTCCTTTTAAGTGGCTGGAGTTTCCAGTAGCTGGAGGAAGTGAGCAAATGAGCTGCATGGCCTCTAAGGGGACGTGATCCATCCATTCCCTCTTTGTGCTGTCTCAGCAGGTGGCTCTGGAACCTTGCAAATTCACCAAATCTTTAAAGTGTAGAAAGGAGGCCATTTGGACCATCGAGTCTACACTGGCTCTCTGAAAGAGCATTCTACCTAGTCCACGCCCCTGTCTTATCAGGTAACCTTGCACATTCTTTCTTATCAGATAGCAATCCAATTCCCTTTTGAATACCTTGATCGAACCTGCCTCCACCACCCTCTCAAGAAGTTTGTTCCAAACTCCAGCCACACTCTGGGAGAAAATCCTCATATCATGTTTACTCCTTTTGATCAATTATTTTGAATCTGTTCCCTCTAGTTCTTGATATTCTCGATATTCTTTTGAGTGCCACATTATTGATTTCTGAGACCGTGCGTCTTTTGCTTATTTGAGCAGTTTGCTGGGTGATATTGGGCTAGCTTCACTCTGAAACTTTATTTATTTATGCCAGTTCCTGCTATTCCCTTGCTATTAGGCTCCCACAACATGGTCAAAGATCTGTGGGGGAACAGACTGACAGGCAGCATTGTGGTTGTTTGAGTCTTGCATTTCTTGGTTCCTCAATGTGGGGAACTGTTGCTAATTGTGTTTGTACTTCATTTGCTCTGTTTAATCACCTTGCTCTAGAGTCGCCAGGTATCTTTATACCACCACGAGGTTCAAGTTCAAGTGCTGATCAATAACTCAATACACCAGTTAGTAAGTTTCAAATCAAAACACATTTATTATATACACAGTCAATCGCTACTCATGCATAAAACACTTACTAGACTATCCCTCACACTAAAAGGCCTATATTTAGCTTTGGAAAGGCCCACCAGGTCAGGGGAACAATGGCCTTTTGTTCGATCCTGAGGCTGCAGGCTTCCAGCTGGTATGGACGAGTAGCTAGGGGCGCCTATCTCGTAGCGGCATTGACTGGACACTTACTTGGTTGGTGCAGCTGCTAGGCAGGTCTCTCGTTGTTGACAGTCACGGTCAAGAGTTGTTTCAAGCTGCTGAGAGACCCTGCCAAGAAGGACGAATTGAACTTGGGGACTCTATTTTGTAGTCCCCAGGGGTTTTGCGCCCTTTTGGGCGGGCCCGGACTTGGTTCTAATTGATTGGACTAAGTTCCAATCACTTGGATCGATTTCTCCAATACTGGAGCTGTTCTCTGATCACTGGGCATTTCCTAGGTGTCCGTTGGCCTTCCTTTGTCCTGACTCCTGTTGGCGCCGGGGAGTCTGGTTTAGTCTCGATTAGTCTTAATGTTTCCAATTGTTCCTGGGCATCGCTCATTAATATGCAGATGGTTGCTGGTTTCATTTCTGTCTGGGTTTATGCAAGTCCTAATACACAGGAAACCTTGTACCTGCTTGTTTCCCTGTGCCTGACTGAATTTCCCTGCATTCTTAGCGGACCTCCATTTTGGAATCGGGAAGTGGCCAACCCAGGTGGCTACACTCCCTCCTTGTGATCCCTGACGCGAAGCGTGAAGGATCACATTACTGCGTTGTCTTCATTCCCTGACCTTGCGAGCACTTTTCCTTGGCCTTTACACTGACCATAACTATGCAATAAAAATTTTAACTAACAATTCTAAGTGGCACTATGTCATAAAAGGGACATGCATTACAACACAAGAAAAATGGAACCTCTAACTATCCTCCATAAACTACACTCACTTAAACATCCAATCATATTAACTTCCTAACAATACAAAAATAATAGCAGCATTCACATTTTCCTCTGGCTTGGCGGTCACAATCTTACAGTCGCAAACAAAACACATTTCTTTATTTACAAATCACGCAAACGAATGTTCTTTATTGTAGGTCAAGGGGTTCAGGGGCCTGGTGAAAACCGAAAATAGGGGATCTTATCCTGTATACCGGGGTGTGAGAGCGGTAGGCTCTCCTTCGCCATTTCCTCATGCGGATAGTCTGCACAATGCTGCAGAGTATCGCCAATGCCAGAATTCAACTACATTTGAAAGGGAGCACCACGTTATAAACCTATCACACCAATTTGGGGTGTTGTTACTCGTCACTGGGCTCTGAGTGCTATGGGGGAGTGAATCATTGACGGCCGGGGGGGGGTTGGGGTGAGGGGGTTCGCGCGCAACCAAATGGATCCTATGATCCACATTGCAAAGATGGAGGTTGTCTTCATCTTTCTTTTCTTTCTTCTCTTCTCTTCCTTTTCTTCTTTTTTTTTTCTTACTGTAGCTTCTGGAATTCTGTGGCTGCAAGCATAGTTTCTGTTACGATCTTGTTTAATATCTTGTACGTTAGCATGTCTGTCCTGTAGTGCCAATTTCCCTTTATAATTGGTCACCATCTGTGACTCCCTCATTTTTTTTTAACGAATTTCAGGACAAGACACACTTAAAAATATTAAAACAGTGCGAGCCGCCTCGCAGGCTGTGCGATTTTCCATCCAAATGTTTGAGGATGTAAATAGCAGGAGGGGTGGCAACCGAAGGGTCACCTTAAAAGAAAACAAAATCTTTTCAACCAAAAGAGCCGAAATGAGGTGCGTATGGGCCGCGACGGGTAAGAGTTGGATGGGATCCCCGGGTAGGGCAGGCTGTGCTCTACCCAAGCGTAGCTGACCAGAGGGGGGTCCTCAGACAGGGCGGGAACCACTGCCGTTTATCCACTGCCTGAGTAACCGACAAGAACGGGCAAGAATGTAGTCATTGTGGGGGGTTGCAGTAATGGCTTTACCGTCGAACCAGAAGAGCAGTTATGAACAGGGGTCGGGTAAGCTCTCAGCGGTTTCTGCTGAGAAGCATGCTGGTAGGTTCTCGTAGGTATCCGCGGACAAATGTGGCGTGGGGCCAGAGAAGCTGCTTAAATTGAAACAAAGAACATGTGACAAACACAAACAAACAAACATGCAACGAACATCGTGCAGGTTCCATCACAAAGGACACTGTTTCTCTCTCAAGCGGTTCCTTTTAAAACATCATCTGGACACCTCAGTTATTTGTTGTGAACAGGGTCGCAAAGGGATTCTTGTTTCGGGAGTCAGACTCAACGTCATCATCTTCTCCCGGATGCCATACTCTTGAAAGGAGAAAGGTTGCCAAAGCTGCATGGTATGACTAAGGGTCCATCTCGTCATTTTGTACTAGCCTGTACGAATTGTCACGGTGCCAAATAGTCGTGTCTAGTTAAGTGGAAATGGGGTTGGGGTCTTCATCGTAGGGCGGTGGTCTTTGGTGAGGGTTGTTAAGGAATGTGATCAGGAAGGGATCACTCGAGTTGTGGTCAGAGTCGCTGGGAGTGAGGCCTGTTGCACGGGGATAGTAGCGAGGCATGCTGTGGCTGTCGTCTGAGTCACAGTCGCTGTCTCTGCTGCTGCTGCTTGAGGGCGTTCCAGGGCGGAGTCTAGAGTTAGGGGGCAGAGTCGAGGTCGAGTCCGTGGACGGGCTGGTCGTGCTGGGGGAGGGGAGGAATGCGTTTCCTGTGGGTGGGGCGTGGTGTTCTGCTGCGTCGAGCATGACGTGGTGTGCATGGTTAGACTGCGAGCCATATGCCTTGAGCTTGTTAATATGAAACCACGCCGTCTTTCCGTTGGGGTACTTTGGCTTACTTTGTCCGCAATCGAGTACGGACCCGAATACTTAGGTGACAGGAATGTGCTGGGGTTGTAAATGGAGAGCATGACCTGCTGTCCTACATCAAACTCAGTCGCATGCACTGTCTTGTCGAAACAGGCCTTGCTCTGTTGCTTCCTGGTGCCCAATTTTACTGCGGCTGCTAGCTGAGCCGTTCTAACATTCTCTACCAATTGTTTCACTGCGTTCTCGTGAGTGAGGGTCGTCACTTCGGGGCTGGTCAAGTCAAGTCCTAATAAAAATTCTGTGCCTTTCATGGGGCGTCCGGTCATGAGAGTGTGTGGGGTGTATCATGTGGATACAGGGTTACGCAAAAACATCAATGCAAAAGGGAGGACTGAATCCCAAGTGGTGTTGTTTTGTTGGACCATTTTTCTGAGGGTTGCTTTTAGGGTCCGATTCATTCGTTCCACAATACCACTTGACTGGGGGTGGTATGCGATATGGAATTTTTGGGTAATGCCAAATATAGTGAGGACATTCTTCATTACACGTCCCGTAAAATGGGAACCTTGGTCGGATTCAATGCTGTGGGGGAGCAGTTCTGCAATCTGCTTCCGGCACTTTTCGTGATCTACTGAGCTTTGTCTCTGCTCCGTGGTGGCAGCATGAAGTGCTCGTAATGCTGCTTTTAGATCGCTGCACTGCTTTTGCAATGCCTCTACCTGTTTCTCTGTCTCTTCTCTTACCAGGACTGCATGTTGTGTGTCCTGATAGGCCTTATCGTATTGGGTTTGGAAGCTGCTCAGGTGCGCTAGACAAGACTGGTGTGCCCTCTTGGCATCATCCACCTCTCCGTCCTTTGCTGCTAACTTCCTTCTTAATTCTACATTCTGTCTCTCTATCTCACTGACATCGACCTTACTCATTCGATTCCTATCATCTATCTCTTTGCGGAGCGTCCGAACAACCTCCTCTGTGCCTCGCAATTGTGCCAGACAGGACACGATTGCCATCGGCTTGCAAGCTTTCCCTGAGCTCTTCTTATGGATTTCGCTCAGGTTCTCCCACCAAGTATGTCCTATACTCCCGGGACCTGTTTCCTCATTTGAACAAAAGTCACTCCAAAGGGGCCATCCCTTCCCTTTGAGGTACCTTCCAATCTCGACTTCCCAAACAGGACACTGTCCTACTTTGCTGGTCACTGTTACCACGAATTCCTGCGGGTTCATAAGGCGTTCCATTGCCTTCACTGCCATTTTTCCTATCTGAATGCTCTCTTTTAAATTTAGAATGAGGGGTACTAAGGCGGTGCTGTGAACAGGGGTACGGCTTTCGCTAATTTCCGGAATACAAACTCCCGACAGTTTTTCGCAACAAAATCTATCAGTTTTACCTTATATCCCTGTTAGTATGCATGCATTAACACACTTCCGAATTCTGGAGGATTGATCAGAACTGCTTGAACACTTGTGGTTATTTCTGTTCCCAATTGGATTCTAATTTCAAATTTTTGGGTTCTCTCGGAGTGGGGTGGGGGGGGGGGGGGGGGGGTGGGGGGAGCACTTCTAAGTCGAATCCCGTCAGAGTTCACCACTAAATGTTGCTAATTGTGTTTGTACTTAATTTGCTCTGTTTAATCACCTTGCTCTGGAGTCGCCAGGTATCTTTATACCACCACAAGGTTCAAGTTCAAGTGCTGATCAATAACTCAATACACCAGTTAGTAAGTTGCAAATCAAAACACATTTATTATATACACAGTCAATCGCTACTCATGCATAAAACACTACTTACTAAACTATCTCTAACACTAAAAGGCCTATACTTAGCTTTGGAAAGGCCCACCAGGTCAGGGGAACAATGGCCTTTCGTTCGATCCTGAGGCTGCAGGCTTCCAGCTGGTATGGACTAGTAGCTAGGGGCACCTATCTCGTAGCGTGCATTGACTGGACACTTACTTGGTTGGTGCAGCTGCTAGGCAGGTCTCTCGTTGTTGAGAGTCACGGTCAAGAATTGTTTCGAGCTGCTGAGAGACCCTGCCAAGAAGGACGAATTGAACTTGGGGACTCTTATTTTATAGTCACCAGGGGTTTTGCGCCCTTTTGGGCGGACCCCGGACTTGGTTCTAATTGATTGGACTAAGTTCCAATCACTTGGATCGATTTCTCCAATACTGGAGCTGTTCTCTGATCGCTGGGCGGTTCCTAGGTGTCCGTTGGCCTTCCTTTGTCCTGGCTCCCGCTGGCGCCGGGGAGTCTGGTTTAGTCTCGATTACTCTTGTTTCCAATTTTTCCCGGGGATCGCTCATTAATATGCAGATAGTTGCTGGTTTCAGTTCTGTCTG
Organism: Scyliorhinus canicula; assembly: GCF_902713615.1. Taxonomy (NCBI): domain Eukaryota; kingdom Metazoa; phylum Chordata; class Chondrichthyes; order Carcharhiniformes; family Scyliorhinidae; genus Scyliorhinus; species Scyliorhinus canicula. The sequence goes on from NC_052161.1 coordinate 140,135,188, forward strand.
GGTTTCTGCAAGTCCGAATACACAGGAAACCCTGTACCTGCTTGTTTCCCTGTGCCTGACTGAATTTCCCTGCATTCTTAGCGGACCTCCATTTTGGAATTGGGAAGTGGCCAACCCGGGTGGCTACAGAACTCAGGCAAGCATTCTGCCAAATCCAGAAGCCTTTGGATTGGATTTGGATTTATTGTTATGTGTTCTGAGGTACAGTGAAAAGTATTGTTTCTGCGTACAGTCCAGACAGATCGTTTCATACATGAAAAAACATGGGACATACAATAAATACACAATGTAAATACATAGACACAGATATCGGGTGAAGCATCCAGAGTGCAGTACTACTTAGTGGAGAAGATGTGTAAAGAGTTCAGTTCATCCCATAAGAGGGTCATTTAGGAGTCTGGTAACAGTGGGGAAGAAGCTGTTTTTTAATCTGTTAGTGCATGTTCTCAGACTCTTATATCTCCAGCCCGATGGAAGAGGTTGGAGGAAGGAATAACTCGGGTGGGAGGGGTCTTTGATTATGCTGCCCACTTTCCCAAGGCAGTGGGACGTGTAGATGGAGTCAATGGATGGGAGGCAGGTTTGCGTGATGGACGAAGCTGTGTTCATGACTCTCTGTAGTTTCTTATGGTCTTGGGCAGAGCACTTGCCATACCAGGCTGTGATGCAGCCAGATAGAGTGCTTTCTATGGTGCATCTGTAAAAATTGGAAAGAGTCAATGTGGACATGCTGACTTTCCTTAGTTTCCTGAGGAAGTATAGGCGCTGTTGTACTTTCTTGGACATAGCGTCAACGTGGGGGTGGACCAGGACATATTGTTTTGATGTGCACACCTAGGAATTTGAAACTGTCAGCCGTCTGGGCCCCATTGATGCAGACAGGGGTGTGTACGACACTTCACTTTCTGAAGTCAATGACCAGCTCCTTAGGTTTGCTGAAGTTGAGGGAGAGATTGTTGTAGTTACACCACACCACTGGGTTCTATATCTTGTGATAATTTATCACAATAAATTGTGTAGGTGCATTTGATCTTAAATATAGCGTGTACTTTTTGGGGGATTTGCCAATAGCCAATCAATTCACCTTTCAACTCCCACACTTTGTGAAGACAAAAGAATTTTGTGAATCGTTAGACATCATCCAATTACATTGTTTTTAAAAATAAATTTAGAGTGCCTAATTCATTTTTTCCAATTAAGGGGCAATTTTAGCATGGTCAATCCACCTAGCCTGCACATCTTTTTGGGTTGTGGGGATGAAACCCACGCAAACATGGACAGTGACCCAGAGCTGGGATCGAACCTGGGACCTCGGCGCCATGAGAGCTACTCACTGCCCCACCGTGCTGCCCTCCTATGACACTTTTCGATGCCTTGATGACCCTCATGAAACTGCTGCAGAATCCCTAATGTAAACTGGCAGGAATCACTATCCTACGCCCCTTTCGCAGGACACCATCTACTGTAGAAAGATCAAATCTTAGATCTCGAAAGGCTGATCGACATCCAGCAGGCCATCCTTCTTTTAGGTATTGTTTCACCTTCTGGAGTGTCAAATCCTTTTCAGTTTCAGCTTTTATGGTCTGTAGTTTGCGGTCAGACACTGGTAGTATCTCAGTAAATAGACAAGCTTGAGATTCCACTATTTGGACTATCTCGGGTTCTGATGTTTTACCATCAGTGGTTGTCTTGAATTCTGATGTGTCAGCATCAGTGGTAGCTTTGGAGAGATCGTCCCTTGACTCTCCATCTCGGTCAGCTGAAGTACTGGTTGAGTGAATCCTTTCAATTAGCTGCAATCTTTCATAAGCATCCACTCCAATTAATGATGATTTCTCACCCTCTACACCTCAAAGTCGATGGGTATCTCGTTGTTCCCATTCTTAATAAGACAGCAGTTTCCTCTTGTGACTATCTTGTTACCATTGTAATCTTTGAGCCTACACGTGGATTGCTTTATGACTGGTTTGCCAATAGCTTGCTTTAAAGATCGATGGGTGATAATATTTGTGTCAATTTTAAATGGTATTAATTTTCTATTTACTTCTAATGAGACAGTCCACTCCTTAATTATCTTCGAGAGCTCATTTACTGGTCTGTCATCTCAATCCAGTAAATAAATCCTAGTGATCGCTTCTATCATGAAGGTATCCAAAAGTGAATATAGTGAGCAATCCTCCCTATCCGCTACGATGTTGGAATTTTTCTCTGCACACTTTGGATCCGTCTGAAATCACTATAAGACTTGTTAAATTTTTTACTGGAACAGCTGCTGATAAACAACACTGTGCTGCAAAGTGGTTAAATTTGCCACAATTGGAACATAGTTTGTCTTTCGCAGGACAATTTTTTTTTACTGTGGGCTTGTCCACAGCATGTGCACGTGATCACGCTCATGACACCACTTTCAAAATGGCCACCGGGCTTTGTACGCAGATTTCTTTGCTGAGCACAGCATTAATGGCGTCAGCCTGTTTCCCGATTTCACCCTCTTTTCCTTTGCAACAATCTCTACATATTTGCTCGATACCTGTTCGCTGGCCTTGCACATATTAATAGTGTCTACAATCGATAAAACCGGTTGTCTTAGCATTTTCTCACGCAAACGTCATAATTTATCCCAAACACAATCTGATCACGCAGCATTGAATCTGAGGCTGATGAAAAATTACAGGACTGCGCTCACAACTTTAGAGCTATGATGAAGGAATCTACTGACTCTTCCCTTAACTGCAGCCTTTTCCAAAACCTGTAGCGCTCATAGGTCTCATTCACCTGTTTCTTACAGTGTGTATCGAACCTCTGAAGCATCATGCTGCATTTATTTTTATCCTCATCTGCACTGAATTCAAACAAATTAAACATTTCTAATGCTTGCAGTCCAGCCAAATTTAATAGGACTGCTATTTTCCGTTGGTCTGAGGCATTTTCAAGCGCAGGCAGAAATAAAAACTTGAAAATGAAATGAAAATCGCTTATTGTCACGAGTAGGCTTCAATGAAGTTACTGTGAAAAGGCCCTAGTCGCCACATTCCGGCACCTGTTTGGGGAGGCTGGTACGGGAATTGAACCATGCTGCTGGCCTGCCTTGGTCTGCTTTAAAAGCCAATGATATAGCCCAGTGTGCTAAACCATCCCCTTCAAACTGCTGCTTGAAGAAAGCCCAGTTCTGGCATAGTTTATCACGTGCCTTGAAGTGGTCAGGGTTCTTGAGACCTTCCATCTTCTTATTAGTCTTTGCCGTAGATTTATTCTGAGTTGTAGCTTCTGGATTGCTTCTTCAATCTCCTGATGCTATTCTTTCCTAATCTAACTGCTGTTTCTTACAAGAAATAGACTCCTGGCACCATGTGGTGTTCTTTGTGTTGCTTATTTCAGGATGGTTAGCGTGGTGTTCACAAAATACCTTAAACTTAAAGCTACTCATTTATTTATACTACTAACTTGGATTCGACACTTACTCCTTAAGAATACACAGTTGCAAATAATATCTACGCTATACTCATCTACAGCTAATCTCACTACTGGTTTGAACAAATAACTACTCTCACTTGCACTATCTGCTCTTCTGACCTTCACCAGCTAACTCCTGCATACACTCTTCCCCTAAGGTCCAGCATCACTGCCTTATATAGTTGTAACTGTAGCTCCCTCGAGTGGCTATTCTCGACACTATATTAACCCTCGCAATGCTGATAGTTATGATAATACCACATCCCCCTTCTCCTTCTTCACTCCCTTCTCCTTCCTTGTCCAAGACAAGCCTGAAACAAACACTGCTGAAGGATGGACCCATCAGATCACCATGGAAACTAATAGTTTGAAAATACTGAAGAATACAATTTTTACATATGAATTGTACTAGATTCCAGTGAGATTGAAGAGGTAGCGCAATTTGATCCTTTCCAAATCCCATCTCCACCCTCATGCACTTTCCAGATTTTCACAGAATAACTCAGAGGAGAAATCATAAAACCGCTACAGTGCAGAAGGCCATTCGGCCCATTGAGTTTGTACCGACCTTTTGAATGAGCACTCCAACCATGTCCACTCCCCCACCCACCGTGCCCCATCCCTGAAACCCGATAACCGAACGTGCACATCCCTGGACACTAAGGGGCAATTTAGCATGGCCATTACATCTAACCTGCTCATCTTTGGTCTGAGAGAGGAAACCGGACCACCCGGAGGAAACCCACACAGACATGGGGAGAATACGCAAACTTCACTCAGACAGTGACCCAAGGTCGGAATTGAACCTGGGTCCCTGCCGCTTGTCTGTTTTCTTTTTACCTCAGCGGTGCTGGGATTTGAATCAGTTTTCCACAAGTAACAGAAGAAAATACACAATAAAGCGAATTGTCAACACAAAGGTGTTGAGTGAATCTCAGTATTGTCCCCATACAGTTTAGTTAACACATTGATGCAGCAGTTGTTGCAAGGTCAGACAGCCACAGCTGCATTAGAAAGAAAAAAAACAAGCAATGGAAACGAGTGATTTCATGGGTGTGAATCTCAAACTCCTTTTTAAATCTGTTGAAAATATAAGGTGGTCTGTGTGCGAGGGAGTTGGAAGAATGGAAAAGGTTCAAATGAATGTTTCACAAATAATATTTTCCTTTAAATCATACCAGTGGAAAAAATCAGTAATTCTGAAAGGATTTCTTCGCCCACTCTGAAGACGTCATTCTCTCAGGTTTCCCCCCAGTATTTCTCTCGACCATTTATTATATTTTAGTGAGCCTCAACAGTAATAAGGTGACATTGGGAAAGGACACTGTCTAAGGCCCATCAGCTTTTGTACTGGCTGGAAGGTGTGAAAAACCTCTGGGTTTGACGTGTAATGAACACTGCATTCTACAGTATCAGAAGAAATGGATTAGTTTTGCACTTTATACAATGTCAGCTTTTATAAATTTTATGGGCAAAGTACGTTTTGGAAAAAATATATATTTTAAAACCTATTTTATTCATGGCATTTTCACATACATACACAAAATGTCAGAAATACAACAAAACTCAATAAACAAGCTGCCTGCCCCCTGATAGCAACACCCCGCCACATCTCGACTTCCCATTTTAACCCTCTTATCCCCGCCTTGCTGACTCTCAATCCTCCTTAAAGAAATCGGTAAATGGCTTCCACCTCCCGGTGAACCCCTCTGCTGACCCCTGCAGAGCGAACTTGACTTTTCCAGTCTCAGGAATTCCACCAGGTCACTCACCCATACTCCCACTTTCAGCAGCTCCAAGTCCCGCCACCCTAGCAAAATCCGTCTCCGGGATATTAGGGAGGCAAAGGCCAAAACATCGGCCTCTCTCATCCCCTGGACTCCCGGGTCTTCTGACATCCCAAATATCGCCATCTTTGGACTCGGAACCACCCGCACACCCAGCACCTTGGACATTACGTCCGGGAACCCTTGCCAGAACCCACTCAGCTTTGGGCAGGCGACGGGACATGTGGACGTGATTCATAGGCCTCCCCATGCACCGCCCACACCTATCCTCCACCCCCTATAAAGAACCTAATCACCCTCACCACCATAATACGTGCCCTATGCACCACCTTAAACTGGATGAGGCTTAACCTCGCACACAACAGGACGCGTTCACCCTCCGCAAGCTTCCGGCCACTTCTCGGCCCCCACCACCCCTCCAGCTCCTCCCATTTATGCTTAATGCCCCCACCAGGGCTCCCTGCCACTCCATGAACTCCTTATAGATATCCGATAGCTTCCCCTCCCCTATTTCTTCCTTCAACAGCACCTTGTCCTGCAACCCCAGGGGCGGCAGCCCAGAAAATGATGGCACCTCTTTCCTCATGACGTTTCGAACCTGCAGGCAGCTAAAACCATTCCCTCTGGGCTACTCAAATACTTCCTCAAAGTCCTCCAGCCCTGCAAATTTTCCTCCTATAAACGAGTCCCAAAATGGTTCAATCCCCGCCTGCCACCACTCCCTGAACCTCGCATCCAGCCTCGCCGGTGCAAACATATGATTATTACACCATCTTAAATGCAACTTCCCCAGTCTCCTTTCCTGCCTTCTGGCATGAATAGGGAATACCTCACACTTTCCCCATGTTCAATTTATATCCTGAAAACCGGCCAAATTCCCCAAAATCTTCAAAATACTTCCAACCTTAATTGGAAAAAATGAATTGGGTACTCTGGGTTTATATTTAAAAACATAAGTGATTGATTATTTTTTCCATTCTCAAATGCAGGGGCAACATGGCCAGCTATTATCTGCCTCAATGTCTTTATTGAATTTGGTTAAACCAATCCAAGCTGTAGATCAAAACTGAGCCTCCTTGGGTCAAACTTAGACTCTTTGCTCACTAGAGACATTACAAGGCAGTCAAATAGAGGACACGTCATGGTCAGCAGAGTTAAACATCTTCACAACTGAAGCTGAACTGATAATGCTCAGCAAAATCCAAAGTAAATAAGCAAGTTATTGGTTGGTAGGAGGATGCACACTGCCATCAGCCATGTCAAGTTTTCTTCCACTTCTCATATTTACATAACAAATATTCAAAAATGTTCAAATGAAATTAAACGAACCAGACTAGATGCCCAGAAGTGCTCAAGATAGCCAGTGCTTATCCTGGATATTGAGACTCAGACCTCACTCAAATAAAGATGATCAGTGGGACAAGGCCGCACAGGGTAATTAATGAAAATTCAAACCGCAGCTTGACCACAGCAATCCATAGCGGTAAGTGATCGACTGTTTGCCAGGAGAGATCACAGGACTGAGTTATATAATTGGGATTTAATATTAATGAAAAAATGAAAATCGCTTATTGTCACAAGTAGGCTTCAAATGAAGTTACTGTGAAAAGCCCCTAGTCGCCACATTCCGGCGCCTGTTCGGGGAGGCTGTTACGGGAATCGAACCGTGCTGCTGGCCTGCTTTCAAAGCCAGCGATTTAGCCCTGTGCTAAACAGCTCTGTAATAAAGGTCATTCATGTAGAAGGGTGCAATGGACCCAGTCCACACAGGGTTTTCCTGCCTTTTTCATTGTAGGCTAGTCAGAGGGAGATGTACATTATTAATTTACCACCATGTATCGAGGCTGGCAACAAGTGGAAAAAGGGGACAGAAAAATCCATGATGATTTAGTCGGAGAAGGGATACCATTGCAGTGGCCAAAGAGGCCAGAGTAGTTTCCCAGGGTGTTTATTTGCTGTAACCTACTTTGATATAAGTTTGTAATAAAAACTAGTTCCATTGTCTTTGGTGATGCTGGTTCTCGGATATCTGCAGGTATTTGTGGCACCATCTGTAAGTCCTGGGTCTAACAAGGCACCACCAAGCAACAGCTTTCTGGGATTCATCCTGTGTGCGAAGCAGGCCCTAACATCCCTTCCTCTTCACAGTCCTTTTCAAAAAATAAATTTAGAGTACCCAATTCTTTTTTTCCCAATTAAGGGGCAATTTAACGTGGACAATTCACCTACCCTGTACATCCTTTTGGGTTGTGGGGGTGAGACTCCGCAGACAAGGGAAAAATGTACAAACTCCACACGGACAGTAATCCGGAAAGGGATCGAATCCGGGTCCTCAGCGTAGTAAGGCAGCAGTGCTAACCACTGCACCATCGTGCTGCCTTCCTCTTCACAGTTCTGCTCCTGCCATTGGCGAGCCAGGCGCCGCCACTGACGTCTTTGTCTTCTTCTCTCCTGCCTATAAGTGAGAAGTATAACAGTGAGATCACCAGGCTCCATACATTTTCCACACTACAGTAGCAAAGAGAGAGACTTCACAGTTAACATTTGTCTCCTATGGACCAGTCGTTATCCATTCATGATCTGAAACTGCCTCTAAAAGCCCACTGACTCATGTCCTGGCCACAACATTGATGCCCAGTCCTTACTTTTCATTTTGCTTCAGCAAGACACCACGCCACATGACCGACTGGCTGCAGCTTTATCACTCTACTGCATCCTGAGCTCACACCTCAGGCACAGGCATTGTCCAAAGTTTCACTTCAGGATCTTGTGCTCAAACTGGTCTCTGGGGGGCATTTGTTATTACCCACCTTAGCACACAAACAAGGACTAGGAGTGCTCTCCTTGGGCAGTGTGCCATTGCCAACTTTCTATAGTTACTTGCCAAGTTGACCAATGGGAAAGCCAAAACATGGCAGCCATGGATCTTGGAGACCATGCACCAAGCAATCAGTGGCACTCACACACATAAGTGGTGCTTCAGTGGGCATAATTGAGTGATTAGTTTGAGTCCAGGTATGGCAATTGAGTTACAGCTGAATAGTCTCAGCTGCAACAGGGTATTGATGACTGACAGTTTTGTCCTCATCAACATCCCGCTTCAAGAAACTGCCCCTCCCCATCAATTGAGTGGACCTGTCAGTTTGCCTCCACCCCAACACAGTACCACAAGCTTGTTGCCCCTCTTTGAGGTCCTTGGCCCAGCAGCAAAAGGTTTCCTCAAGAATGGTACTTTTCACACTTCAGAATCAACCCCCGAGGTATCCCCTGACTTGGCATGGTCCCCTGGAGCCAAATTCCCAGGTACCCTGGAGTCATTCCCCTGATTTCCCCTGACTAAGCCTCTGGTACGTGGTCTTGGTCACTTTGCCAATATCTAATGACTCCTCTTCTGCAGTGGTCAGGGTGGCATTGACTGTAGCACAGGCCTGGTTCTCTGTCTCTCCCTGGAGTTACATGCTCCCTTCACTTGCAGTGATAGGAAGAAAATGATGTTCAGTGGTCACAGCAAAGCCTGTTCCCCTCCTCACCCAGAAACCACCCCAACCTTGCTGTAAGGTTAGTCCCATTAAAATGTCAACTCAAGGATCAAATATTAACAATAGCTTACATTCATATGTGCTATTAACAGCTTCAGTTGGTACTGGCACAGACAGATTACTAAATCTCATATGACATAATTGATGCTCAAAACTGCTGTCTTTCACAAAGCTTTGTTTGTTGATGGTATAAACTTGCTTGAAAGGCACAATAAGCATCATTTAATTTTACTGGACCATACCAGGATGCTTCGAGACTCAGGCTCAGTTTACCACACAAAATGGACGTGTTCATCGTCTCGCATTATCACTTACATGGCAAAAATGTGGTTGAGAAATCAAAGAAAATAGGCAACAAATTTGGAACATGCACAACTATCTGATGGGGGCAGCACGGTAGCCTTGTGGATAGCACAATTGCTTCACAGCTCCGATTCCGGCTTGGGTCACTGTCTGTGCGGAGTCTGCCCATCCTCCCCGTGTGTGCGTGGGTTTCCTCCGGGTTCTCCGGTTTCCTCCCACAGTCCAAAGATGTGCAGGTTAGGTAGGGCGTGCTGTGCTGTACCCGAGCTTAGCTGACCAAAGGGGTTTTCTCAGACAGGGCGGGTCCTCAATGCCGTTTCTCCACTGCCTGAGTAACCTGAAATGAACGGGCAAGAATGTAGTCATAGTGGAATTGCAGCCTCTATTCCCAGAATAAAGGGGCACCTAAAAAACAAGGGAGGAGCCAAGATGCTCCAACATCTGCAAACAGAAGACAAGTTGTGAACATTGTCGGTTCACCAGAGGACATTTCAATTGAGTGAAGTTCTCCGAAATTTCGGCGGACAAACTAACGTGCATGTGAAGTGGTCACAAGCTTTTCAGCTGAAAAGTGAGTGGCCGATCTCCAATCAAACATTTAACATACAAACAAACATACATACGTGCAGGTTCCATCAGAAAGGACATCGCTTCCCTCAAGCGGTTCCTCTGTTACATCATCTGGACACCTCACTTCTCCTCATTCTCTGCGAGCAGGATCGCAAAGGGGTTGCCGTGTCGGGAGTCAAGACATCAAGTCCTCCTCTTCTCCCGGATCCCATACCCTCGTATGGATCAGGCATGCAATCTTTGCATTGTGTGATCGGGGGTCACTCTCGTCATTGCGGACAAGTCGCCAAGAATTGTCCCTGTGCCAAATCGTGGGGTCTAAAATTGAAGGAGCATTGTCGGGGTCGTCAGTGTTGGGTGGTGGGTTTGGGTGTGGGTCTGGGTATTTAATGTAGGTGATCTCCATGGGGTCACTGGAGTTGGGGTCATAGTCGCTGAAGTGGGGGCTGTAGGGTGGAGTGCTGTGGCTGTCCTCAGTTTCACAGTCACTGTCAGTCTCTGCTGTGGCAGCTTGTGGGCGTTCCGGGGCGTGGTCTGAAGTCAGTGGGCGGAGTCGAGGTCGAGTCCGATGAGGAACTGGTCTGTGAGGGGGAGGGTGGAAATGTGTCTCTTGTGGAAGGGGCGAGGTGTTCTGCTGCATCGAGCAGGACATGGTGCGAGTGGTTTGACTGTGTTCCATAAGCCTTCAGTTGGTTAATATGAAACCACGCAGTCTTACCGTTGGGGTACTTTATCCTATAAACTGAGGGACTGATTTTGTCCGAAATTGAGTACGGGCCGGAAGATTTAGGAGCCAAAAACGTGCTGGGGTTATAAACAGATAGCATAACCTGTTGCCCAACCTGAAATTCTGTGGGGTGTACATTCTTGTTAAAACAGGCCGTGCTCTGTTTTCGTCGTTTTCCCAATGTTACTGCGGCTACTAACTGTGCAGACCTCACAGTTTCAACTAATTCTTTGACTGCTTTCTCGTGTGTGAGGGCCGTCACTTCTGGGCTAGTCATGTCCAGTCCTAAAAGGAATTCTGATCCTTTCATAGGGCGTCCGGTCATGAGTGTGTGTGGGGTGAAACCTGTGGATGATGAAACTGTATTTCGGATGAACATTAGTGCGAATGGGAGCACTGAATCCCAAGTCGAATTGTTCTCCTGTACCATCTTCCTAAGGGTCGATGTTAGGGTCCGATTCATGCGTTCTACTATCCCGCTTGACTGGGGGTGATACGCAATGTGGAAGTTCTGTTTTATGCCGAATATGGTCAGGACGTTCTTCATGACCCGTCCTGTAAAGTGAGATCCCTGATCTGACTCTATATTTCTGGGGAGACCCCATCTCGTAAAGATGTGGTGGGTCAGGATCTTTGCAGCTGTCTTAGCTGTGTTGGTGCGTGAAGGGAAGGCCTCTGCCCATTTGGTAAAGGTATCTATAACCACCAGAACATATTTATAGCCATTCCTGCAAGGGGGCAATGGTCCTATAAAATCGATCTGGAGGTTTGTCCAGGGGCCATTAACGGCGCGTGTGTGGCTGAGTTGTGCCTTCTTTGAATACCTCTCCGGGTTATTCTGCGCACAAATTAAACAATTCTCTATGTAGTGTGTCACATCTTTTCGTAAGTTGGGCCACCAACAGAGTTGTCTAAGCTGTCTTGTGGTCGGGTCGATCCCTTGGTGTCCATGACTGTCATAGAATAAGGCAATCATTTGATTCCTGTCTTATTCAGGAACCACATACAATTTATCTTTAATGATCACACCCTCATGTGTGGTCAAAGCGTGTTTGAATCTATCATACTGGGCCACAAAGTTTCCTTTAAAAATTTCCCGGAGATTTTCGTCCTGCTTCTGTGCCTGTACTAAATCTTTGATTTCTGTCTGTGAGACCTGAACTGCACTCACAGGGGCGCTAGCTGGGGGTGTCCAAAAGTGACCTCGCCTGGAACCTGCTTTTGCCAGTGCGTCGGCTTTTCCATTTCCAGGGGGGGATGACCTATGGTGACTCCTAACTTTAACTATGCCATACGTCCTATCCTTTGCCTTCTCTAGGATATGGCGGAGTAATGAGGCTGATGGAAGGGGCTTCCCGTCTGCGGAGACAAAACCTTTTGTCCTCCACAGGGGTAGAAAATCGGTCAGGCTGTTACAGACATACAAGCTGTCCGAATATATGTCTGCTGGGCTGGGGAACGAATCTGGGTGGTCCACTATATGTGCAATGGCCGTGAGCTCTGCTGCCTGTGCGCCTAAGTGACCTAGTAATTTTAATGCGATTTCTTCTAGTGCGCGACCCTGCGCATCCTCAACATAGATCCCGCATCCAGTGATGCGCTCTCCATCTAAAACTGTGGATGAACCGTCCACATATATTTTCAATGGGGCACACATGTCGGTGTGCTGGGGGCTCTGGCTTGAATTCCCTATCTTTCTGGAGGGCGTCTTTGCAATGAAGGGTCCTGTGTTGTGTGGGGTGCTACATTCATGGGGCTGTCCTGGATACTGGAGGTTGTCTGCTAAAAATGTGTGTGTCTTGGTCCATTTAACTGTTATGTCCCGTCCTTGTAAAAGTAGTGTCCACCTAGCTGCTCTTATCTGGCTCACTGAACCGTCCTTCAGTCGACCGTCTAAAAGTAACTGTGTGGGGGTGTGCTCCGTCAAAATGGTGATGGGATTAAATCCGGTAATGTACGAGAAGTACTGAACTGCCCAAAAAACTGCTAGGAGGTGCCTCTCGCAGGCTGAAAATCCTTGTTCTACGGGGTCTAAAAGTCGTGAGGCATACGCCACTGGTCATAGCTGCTCGTGCCGTTCCTGAAGGAGCACGGCCGAGGGTCAGATCGGTGCTAGTTACCTCTATTGCATAGGGGGAGAGTTGGTCTGGAACTTGTAGCGCGGGTGCTGCAAGGGCCTTTTTTTAACTCTTCCACAGCCTCTGTATGCTGCGGAAGCCATTCCCAAGGGGCTCCTTTCTTAAGGAGATCTGAGAGTGGGGCTGCCTTTGTCGCAAAACCATCGTTATGGTTCCGACAATACCCAACCAGTCCTAAAAATGACCGGAGGGCTGAAACATTCTGGGGAAGGGGCAATTTGACAATCGGTTCAATTCTTTTGAACTCGATCTCGCGTTTGCCATGCGTGATGACTGTACCCAAATACATCACTTGATTCTCTAATATTTGGGCCTTTCTGTGGTTAACTTTACATCCAATTTCTTGTAAAATTTCCAGGAGCTTAGCCAGAAGCGTGATGTGCTCTGCCTTGGTGTCTGTCTGCAGTAATAGGTCGTCCACATACTGTACCAGACATTCGGGTCGGGAAAATTTGGCTAATCCATTTGCCAGCTGTCGGTGGGAAATGGAGGGGGAATTGTGGAATCCTTGTGGGAGGCATGTCCACGTATACTGCTGTCCTTTAAATGTGAAGGCAAATTTGTACTGGCACGCCTTTGCCAATGGGATTGACCAGAAGCCATTGCTAATGTCCAATACCGTGAAATATTTGGAGTGGAGTCCCTGCTCGAGCATGGTCTCGGGACTTGTTGCTACCGTGGGGGCTACTGCTGGGGTTACTTTGTTGAGTTCCCGATAATCAATGGTCTGACGCCATGATCCGTCGGGCTTCCTCACTGGCCAATTAGGTGCATTATTAGTCGAGGCTACTGTCCTAAGTACCCCCTGCTCTAATAAGCTCTCTATAACCTTTCCAATTTCTCCCTCTGCTTCTAGGGGAAATCGGTACGGTCTCTGTGGTCTCGGGTCAGGTCCAGTAACTTGAACTTGTCCAGTCATTCTGCCGCAGTCGTGCCGGTGACTGGCAAATGCTGTCCTGTGTCGGTTCAAAACTGCCCTAACCTGTTTGTCCGTGCTAAGCGTGGTCAGGTCGAAACAATAGTCGCCTACTGCACTAATCCTATTTGCATACTCTCCTACTGTGAGAGTTGCGGGTGCTCTGTCCAATTTCGCCATTCTCCAGACACACTGATTGACTGGTTGAACGACAGGCTGTGGGCATTCATGAAATCAATACCCAGTATGTGTTCTGCTGTGCGGGGCAGATTAACTAAAACAATGGGGTGTCTGGTGAAGATGTTCCCTAGCTGAATTGATACAGGGGCTGTAATGTGTCCCTGCTGCGAGTGACCTGTAAATCCGCTGAGTGTAATTGTGGATGTGGTGGGCCACGTGTCTGCCTGTGCTGTAATGGTGGAATTAATTGTTGTGCGGGACCCTCCTGTGTCCCAAAGTAATTCTATGGGCTTCCCTCTAATCTTTGCTGTGACCACCGGCCTTCCGGATCGGTCCCAGAGGGTGTCACAGACCCAAGTGGGGGAGCCTGAACACAGTCAGTCCGTTCCGTCCACATTGGTCTGTCCTGACTGCATCCCTATACTGTGAATAGGCTTAGCTTTGTTCCTGTTCAGAGTGCCTGTCTGCTGGCCTCTCTGAGATCTCTGTGGGCCGTTGCATTCCCTTGCAAAATGTCCTAACTGACCACAGTTGTAGCATTCCTGCGACTTCTGTGGGGGGCTGTTCTTTCCTTCGTTTACCCATGCGGGGTTTTGGTGTGCTCTTACTGCCTGCATATCTGCTGCAGCCTGAGCTTCTTCTGGGGTCTTCACTTTAACCTTGCCTTGGGCAGATTGTTCCCAAGCGCGGGACAATCTTTTCAAAACCCATTTTTCATTATGGGCCTCTTCTGAGGGGTCATAATTGCTGCAGACATTCTGTCCTGCATCTGTGGCGTGGGAGATTATGGTGCGGGTCCATTTAACCATATTATCGCGGGTTAAATGCGCTCGGTCTAAATCGCCAAAAACGGCAGTGAAATGAATCCACAGCCTTCCTGCGAATGCTGTGGGATGCTCTGTCCTCTTTTGCCTACACTTATTTAGGCCTTCGACTGGGTCTCCTCTATTGTACCCTATCGCGTCTAAAATAGATGTATGCATCTCGTCGAGGGTGCCTCCTCCAACGTTCTGTGGGTCGGGGAGGGCTGCAACTACCGATGAGTCTAAACTCAAAACTGTGAGCTTCACTTGCTCTCTTTCATCCAGGCCGTACATGGTAGCCTGCTGTTTTACTTTTGCGAAAAATTGGTGGGGGTCTGCGGTGGGGAGGAACGGGGTGATTTTCTCACACGCTTCCCTGAGTTGTGTTACAGTTAAGGGGGTGGTGTAGGTGATGTCTATGGTTGCCTTTCTTTGGGTGGTGACTGGGTTCATAGGTGCGGGTGCTATCTGATCTGTGGGGGGTTGGGGCGCTTTCCTTTTCTGTTGCGCTGCTGGCGCACATGTTCCCTGAACATAGCGCTGTGCTGTCTCGCTTAACTCTTGCCAATCTGGGGCATTTTCCTCATCTAACTGTGTTCCAAAGGTGCTTTGAAACCCATTCTGTACGGAAAGCAGAGATTGCAGCTCCGCAATCTGCTTCCTACACTTTGCGTGATCCACTGTGCTTTGCCTTTGCTCAGTGGTGGCAGCATGGAGTGCTCTTAAAGCTGCCTTTAGGTCAGAGCATTGCCTTTGCAGTGCCTCTACCTGCTTTTCTGACTCTTCTCTTATCAGGACTGCACGCTGCACATCTTGATAGGCTTTTTCATATTGGGTTTGGGAACTGCTCAGATGGGCTAGACAGGACTGATGCGCCCTCTTGGCATCATCCACCTCTCTATCCTTCTCTGCCAGCTTCCTTCTTAACTCTAGGTTTTCCTTTTCGATGTCCCTGACATCCACTTTACTCATTCTATTCCTTTCCTCTAATTCTGCTCGGAGCGTCCGAACGACCTCCTCTGTGCCTCGCAATTGTGCCAAGTAGGACACAATTGCCATCGGCTTGCGTGCTTTACTTAAATTCTTCCTGTGAATTTGAGAAAGGTTCTCCCACCAAGTATGTCCTATACTCCCGGGGCCTGTCTCCTCATTCAAACAAAACTCACTCCAAAGGGGCCATCCTTTCCCTTTGAGATATTTCCTGAGTTCCAGCTCCCATACGGGACATTGGCCTACTCTGCTACTGCTGGTCGCTGCGACCACGAACTGTTCTGGGTTCATGAGGAGTTCCATTGCCTGCATGGCCATTTCCTCTTTCTCTCTTTAATTTGGAACAGGGGATGATCAGGCAATGCTTTTAAATACGGGTACGGCTTTCGCTATGTTCCGATTATAAAAACTCCCGACAGTTTGACGCAACAAAAATCTCTCAGTTTAACCTTACAACCCTGTTAGTTACGCATGCAAAAACACACTTCCGAATTATCGTTATTGATTTGAACTCCTTGAACACTTGTGGTTTTTCCTTTTTCCCAATTGGATTTCCAATTCAAATTTCTGGGTTCTCTCGGAGTGGGGGGGGGGGGGGCCACTTCTAATCGAGTCCCGGCGGAGTCTGCCACTAAATGTTGGTCGTTCTGGGTGAGCGTGCTCATCACTCATTTGGCTCTGTTTCTCGTTCTAAGCTCTGGAGTCGCCAGGTGCCATTAAGACACCGCCACAAGTTTCAAGGTGAAGTTCAAAGCAATAAAAACCGTACACCAATTAGTAAGTCCAAACAACTAGAGTTTATTATAATACAATTATAATAACTACCCATGCACACACTAAAGAATTAAACTTACTCCTACCGCTAAACAACTAATACTTATCTCGAAGGAACTGCGAGGTCAGGGAACAAGGCCTCTTGCTCTGCTCTGCAGACTTCGGATTGCTATCAGTTGCCAAGGGTGTCAGGAGTGCCTATGTCTGGTAGCGGTCGTCGGCTGTAGAAGACAGGAGACTGAACCATGTGTGGGACCTTTCTTTTATAGGTCCCAGGGGGTCCGCGCCCCTTTGGGCAGACTCCCTTACCTGCTTGGAATCGATTGGGTCTCTTCCCAATCGAAATGTTTGAACCCCCCAATCCTAGGCCAGTTCCTTGGTTGCTGGGGCGGTTCTTGGGACCTTTGTTTTGGGCTTCTCTGGCGCCACTAGGTCTGGCCTTCCATAGAATGTATCAATTTGTTCTTAACTTGTGTCCATTGTATCTGGGACTCGCCCGGTATTGCCTCATTAGTATGTTAACGAGTTTTCTTTCACAGTGCTGTCTGGTCTCTGCAGCAGCAGAAACCAGTTTCTGCAGTCGTCCCAATACACAATCGCCTTGCAAGCTGCTTGCTTTTCAACGTGTCCATTTTCCCTGCATTCCTTGCAATCTTCCATTTTGTGTTGGGCAATGGCCACCCCAGGTGGCTACAGTCCCCTAGGGGGCCTGGACTTCGAGGGTCCAGGCCTACTTTCAGGCTGCACGCGTTGCAGTGCTGCCCTTGTCAGAGCACGGTCTGGAGGCGTGTCGCTCAGAAGGAAGGCAGTGTCAGATGGGCTGGACACCCTTAGAGTTTTGTGGGTGGAGGGCCCTGAACTCTGCTCCTACTGATCCTCTTCCTTTCGGGGGGGCTATCGTGCTAATCCATGGGACAGCCCCAGTCATGGAGGCACGTCTTGTTGACCTCGCAGCATTAGAATGACAGCACCATCTCCTCCGACAGAAGGCAATGAATGGACACCTCCTTTCAAACTGAGGAGGAATGCTGTTAATTTTTCCTGATGTTCACAACTTTGCCTTTGCAGTTCTAGCAGCTCTGGGACGACCAGACCCAGGGACATGTAATTGGCCAGGGCCTCAGCAGAGATGCCTCTTCAATGTTCGTCTCTAAGATTCCTAGAGCTGCTCAGGTCAGTGGTCTCCAGAGGGCACAGGATGGTCCAGGCTGGTCGACTGATTGACCTGTAAGGGAAAAGAGATGGGGGATAACTGTTGGGAGACATGTTACTCACGTGAGGCTTAAACCATGACTGCGGCACCCACTTCATCCTCTGCACAGGTACAGTCCTGTTCCTCACCAGCCAACTAAAGGACTTTTCCTCCAAAGGTGTGAGGCATCTCAGCTCAGTTCCCTGACTTGTGCCTTGTACATGCTTTTGGGGGGGGGGGGGGGGGGGGGGGGGTGCCGTAGGATTGCTAGCCTTTGACCTGCCCTGGTAGCCACAGTATTAATGTGGCTAGTCCAATTCAGTTTCTGATTAAATGGTAACCCCCAAGATGTTGTTTGTGGGGGGATTCAGCAATGGTAATGCCATTGAATGTCAAGGGGTGATGGTTAGATCTTCTCTTGTAGGAGATAGTCATTGCCTGGCACTTGTGTAGCGTGAATGTAACTTGCCATTTGTTAGCCCGAGCATTGTCCAGGTCTTACTGCATTTGGACATGGAGTGCTTCATTATCTGAGGAGCCACGAATGGTGCTGAATATTGTGCCACATCTGACCTTGTGATGGAAGAGAGGTCAGTGATGAAGCAGAAGATGGCTGGGCCTAGGACACTACCCTGAGGAACTCTTGCAGTGATGTCCTGGATCTGAGATGATTGGCCCCCAACAACCACAACCATCTTTGTTAGTGCCAGGTCTGACTCCAACCAACAGAGCTTTCCCCAAATCCCATTGGCTCCAGTTTAGCTAAAGCTCCTTGATGCCATACTCGGTCAAATGCTGCCTTGATGTCAAGGGCAGTCACTTTCACCTCACCTCTGGCATTCAGCTCTTTTGTCCATGTTTGAACCAAGGCTGTAATGAGGTCAGGAGCGGAGTGGCCCTGGCGGAACCCAAACTGAGTGTCTGTGAGCAGGTTATTGCTGAGTAAGTGCTGCTTGATAACATTGTTCAGACAGTCGTGAACACAGGCCAGTCCATCATGCGACCCCGCCACCCATCCATTGACTCTATCTACACCTCCCGCTGCCTGAGGAAAGCGGGCAGCATAATCAAAGACCTCTCCCACCCGGCTTACTCACTCTTGCAACTTCTTCCATCGGGCAGAAGATACAAAAGTCTTGGTACATGCACAAACAGACTCAAAAACAGCTTCTTCCCTGCTGTTAACAGTCTCCTAAATGGCTCTCTTATGGACTGAACTGATTAATACTACACTCCTGTATGCTTCACCCGATGCCAGTGTCTAGGTGTTTTCTTTTATTTTCATGCACTAAATGATCTGTTTGAGCTGCTCGCAGAAAAATACCTTTCACTGTACCTCAGTACATGAGACAATAAACAAATCCAATCCAATCCTTCCGTCATTTTGTTGACAATGGAGAGTAGGCGGTAATTGGCCGGGTTGGGTCTTATTTCTTGTGTACGGGACAGACCTAGGCGCTTGTCCACATTGCCGGGTCGATGCCAGTGTTGGTGCTGTACTGGAACAGCTTGGCCACATTGCCGGGTCGATGCCAGTGTTGGTGCTGTACTGGAACAGCTTATCTACATTGCCGGGTCGATGCCAGTGTTGATTCTGTACTGGAACAGCTTGTCCACATTGCCGGGTCGATGCCAGTGTTGGTGCTGTACTGGAACAGCTTGGCCACATTGCCGGGTCGGTGCCAGTGTTGGTGCTGTACTGGAACAGCTTGTCCACATTGCCGGGTCGATGCCAGTGTTGATTCTGTACTGGAACAGCTTGGCCACATTGCCGGGTCGGTGCCAGTGTTGGTGCTGTACTGGAACAGCTTGTCCACATTGCCGGGTCGATGCCAGTGTTGGTGCTGTACTGGAACAGCTTGTCCACATTGCCGGGTCGATGCCAGTGTTGGTGCTGTACTGGAACAGCTTGGCCACATTGCCGGGTCGATGCCAGTGTTGGTGCTGTACTGGAACAGCTTGTCCACATTGCCGGGTCGATGCCAGTGTTGATTCTGTCCTGGAACAGCTTGGCCACATTGCCGGGTCGATACCAGTGTTGGTGCTGCACTGGAACAGCTTGGCCACATTGCCGGGTCGATGCCAGTGTTGGTGCTGTACTGGAACAGCTTGTCCACTTTGCCGGGTCGATGCCAGTGTTGGTGCTGTACTGGAACAGCTTGTCCACATTGCCGAGTCGATGCCAGTGTTGATTCTGTACTGGAACAGCTTGTCCACATTGCCGGGTCGATGCCAGTGTTGGTGCTGTACTGGAACAGCTTGGCCACATTACCGGGTCGATGCCAGTGTTGATTCTGTACTGGAAAAGCTTGTCCACATTGCCGGGTCGATGCCAGTGTTGGTGCTGTACTGGTGACAGCTTGGCCACATTGCCGGGTCGATGCCAGTGTTGGTGCTGTACTGGAACAGCTTGTTCACATTGCCGGGTCGACGCCAGTGTTTGTGCTGTACTGGAACAGCTTGTTCACATTGCCAGGTCGATTCCAGTGTTGGTGCTGTACTGGAACAGCTTGGCCAGGGAGGGAGCAAGTTCAGTCCTGTCAGGAACAGTCTGCAGCATCAGTTTGCTGTCGCCTGGGACGAATCAGCCAGTCAGATTGGCTGAGGGCTGATAGCTGCCGAGGCGGGATTGGATCAGCCATAACCATGGGCGGAGAATTTGCTGTTGGTTTTTCCTGTGTGGTTTCACAATGTTGTTGTGGTGGGCGGAGAAGCGAAACTGAAATAAAATACAAAATTTTCTCCATTCGACGCTCCGCTCTCTGCTGTCCGGTTTATATCTCCTCTTGTCTGCGAATGGTGTCCGGGTTTGTCCCCGCTCACGGGTGGCGAATCTTTGGTGAGTGACTGTGATGGAGACCAAGGCCCGGGGTGAGGGGGGTGTGAGGGGGGTGTGGTGGGGGTGGGTGAGGGGGGCCCAGGGGCGGGGGGGGGGGGGTGAGGGGGGCCCGGGGGGCGAGCGAGGGGGGCGAGGGAGGCCGGGGGTGGCGGGGGAGGCCCGGGGGAGGTGAGGGGAGCCCGGGGGGGGGGTGAGGGGAGCCCGGGGGGGGGGGGGGGGGGGGGTGAGGGGAGCGGGGGGGGGGGGGGTGAGGGAGGCGGGGGGGGGGGGGTGAGGGGAGCCGGGGGGGGGGGGGGGTGAGGGGACGGGGGGGGGGGGGGGTGAGGGGAGCCGGGGGGGGGGGTGAGGGGAGCCGGGGGGGGGGGTGAGGGGAGCCGGGGGGGGGGGGTGAGGGGGGGGCGGGCGGGCGAGGGGCGAGCGAGGGGGGGGGGGCGAGGGAGGCCGGGGTGGGGGGGTGGCGAGGGAGGCCGGGGGTGGGGGGGTGGGGGGGTGGCGGGGGAGGCCGGGGGCCCGGGGGAGGCCGGGGGTAGGGGGGTGGCGGGGGAGGCGGGGGCCCGGGGTGAGGGTGAAGGCCCGCTGTGAGGGGGGTGACCCCCGGGAGAGGGCGGTGGGGTGATGGTGTGGGGAGCGGGACACGGGAACAGGAGGAATGGCCGTTATCCCGACTCCCGGGGGGACGGGCTGCACTCGGGTTAATTCTGTCGGTTGTCAATCGGCCCTCCCGCCCCCTGCTGGCAGCGCGCGGGGTGGCGGTTAGTCTCGCGCTGATTTGAAAATGGCGCATGCGCTGTTCTATTGGCTGCCGTGGCAGCAATGCGCATGGAGTTAATCTCATCATTAATCACACCCAAAGTTATATAAAGTCCAAAGATTATAAAAGTTGGACACTTGTATTAACCTCACTCAAAACAAGTTTTTAATTTAAGATTGCATCTCATGCTGTAGTGTCAAGTCACTAGTGGAATGAAAATAGCAGTAAAGGGTAAGACTCAATTGTGTTGCTCTGGTTTGAGTCAATGTCATATTGATAGAGGTCAACAGCATGGGAAAGACCCTTTGGCCCATCGCATCGGAGTCATGGTTTGAGTCAATGTCATAGTGATAGAGGTCACCAGCATGGGAAAGACCCTTTGGCCCATCGCATCGGAGTCATGGTTTGAGTCAATGTCATATTGATAGAGGTCAACAGCACAGAATAGACCCTTTGGCCCATCGCATCGGAGTCGTGGTTTGAGTCAATGTCATATTGATAGAGGTCAACACCACACAAAAGACCCTTTGGCCCATCGCATCGGAGTCATGGTTTGAGTCAATGTCATATTGATAGAGGTCAACACCACACAAAAGACCCTTTGGCCCATCGCATCGGAGTTGGTCAAAAACAACCACCTAACTATTCTAATCCCATTCCCAGCACTTGGTCAGCCTGTCTGCCTTGGCATCGCAACTGCACATCCAAATACTTATTTTTTAAAAAAATTTAGAGTACCCAATTTATTTTTCCAATTAAGGGGCAATTTAGTTTGGCCAATCCACCTACCCTGCACATCTTTGGGTTGTGGGGGCGAAACCCACGCAAACACGGGAAAGTGGGCAGCATGGTAGCATTGTGGATAGCACAATCGCTTCACAGCTCCAGGGTCCCAGGTTCGATTCCGGCTTGGGTCACTGTCTGTGCGGAGTCTGCACATCCTCCCCGTGTGTGCGTGGGTTTCCTCCGGTTTCCTCCCACAGTCACAAAGATGTGCAGGTTAGGTGGATTGGCCATGATAAATTGCCCTTAGTGTCCAAAATTGTCCTTAGTGTTGGGTGGGGTTACTGGGTTATGGGGATAGGGTGGAGGTGTTGACCTTGGGTAGGGTGCACTTTCCAAGAGCCGGTGCAGACTCAATGTGTCAAATGGCCTCCTGCACTGTAAATTCTATGAAATCTATGAAACTCCACGTGGACAGTGACCCGGGGCCAGGATCAAACCTGGGACCTCAGCGCCGTGAGGCACAGGGCTAACCCACTGCGCCACCGTGCTGCCAATACAAATACCTCTTAAATGTTATGAGGGTCTCTGCCTCCACCACCCTTTCAGGCAGCGAGTTCCAGACTCCCACCACCCTCTGGGTGAAAATGTTTTTCCTCAAAAACCCTCTTGCCCCTTACCTTAAATTTATGCCCTCTGGTCATTTGTCCCTCCACCAAGGGGGAAAGTTTCTTCCTGTCCACTCTATCAATGCCCCTCATAATATTATAGCTCACTCGTGTCCCCCGTCACCCCCCCAGCCTCTTTTGTTCCAAGGAAAACAACCTCAGTCTATCCAATCACTCTTCATAACTAAAACTCTCCAGCCCAGTCAACATCCTGGTAAATCTCCTCTGCACCCTTTCCAGGGCGATCACATCCCCCCTATAATTTGGAGGCCGGTGTACATGCCCACCAAGGTCCCTCTGATCCTTGTGCTTCCCAGGATGGTGCTGTTTATCATATTCCATTGCCTTCTTTGTGCTGCCCAAGTGCATCACCTCACACTTATCCAGATTGCATTCCACTGGTTAGCCCATCTTACCAGTCTGTCTATACCCTCCTGTAATCTAAGGTTATCCTCCTCGCTATTCACCATCCACCAAATTTTGTGTCATCCATGAACTTGCTGATCAACCCTCCTACATTCCTGCCTAAATCTAAATTTCCAAAAAGCATTCAGTAAGGTATCGTGCAAAAGGCTACTTTAGATAAAAATTCATGGTGTTAAGGGTAGTATATTAGTATGGATGGATGATTGGCTAACTAATAGAATGCATAGAGGCATTTTCAGGATGCCAACCTGTTACTGGTGGAGTGCCACAGGAATAAGTGCTGGAGCCACAATTATTTACAATATCTATTAATGACTTGGATGACACAAAAATAGGTGAGAAGGCAAGTGATGAAGATGACACCCGATTCTACAGAGGGATATGGACAGATTAAGTGAGTGGGCAAAAACTTGGCGAATGGCCTATTTCTGCTCGTACATTTTATGGTCTACTCTGGTCACAAACTCTGGACAGATTCCTGGAGTTTTCACCATTCCCACACTCCTGTTTCTGATTTCTGACATACCGATGTATCTGGTGCCTTGTCTCTCCCAACTGGAATGTAGAAGCATTCTTAATTAGCCCATTATTGGAAGATTATTCAATAAAAGCAAAATGCTGCCAATGCTGGAAATCTGAAGTAAAAGCATAAATTGGGTTCTGAAGGATTCATATTATTGTCAGCATTAACTCTGTTTCTCCCTCCACAAGATGCTGTCCAAGTTGCTGCACTGTTTTCGTTTGAAGATTCATATACTCCGGGGTTGTTTTCAATGGTGATCTGGAGATTAGTGTTAATCAGTGTAGGGGAGATGGTGGCAGATGGTGTGGTAATGTCACTGGACTTGTAATCCAGAGGCCTAAGCTAATGCTCTGGGGACAGAGGTTCAAATCCCACCACGGCAACTAGTGGAATTTAAATTCAATTAATAAATCTGAAATATTAAGCTAGTCTCGGTAATGGTGGGCCTGAAACTATCATTGATTATAATAAACACCCTATCCCATAGGATAGTTTACCAATGTCCTTTAGGAAAGGAATTCTTCCATCCTATGCTTACCTGCTCTGGCCTGCATGTGACTCCAAATTGATTCTTAACTGCCCCTCTTGAATGGTCAAGCAAGCCATTCAGTTCAAGGGCAATTTGGGGTGGGCAACAAATGCTGGACTAGAAAGAATAAATGAAAGGAAGGATCCACTTCCAAGATTTCCAACTCTCCTTTCAGTATTCCCCTGCCTTGAATTGCTATGTGCATTCAAGTTTCCACGCAATCTCTCAGGTACCCAGCCACATAAATGGAACGTGACTGCTTCACGGGCTGGATTAAGATCACACCAAACTTTTGATTTATCTTTGATCTCTGGTTTCTCACTTTAAATCTGGTTCTTGCAGTTGCCTCTTTAATTCAGAGAATTATTTATGCCTTTTACTTGAATTCCAGTGAACAGTATCTTGTTCAAATTCCAGTTCCTTTTAAATACAACATTTCTGGGACCTCTCTTTTCATTCTATATTGTTTCTAGAACAATCTTTTTTTTAGTTTCTGGGACTTGCTTTCTTCTCATTGCTCCATACTCCTGATTCTGCCTCTGGCAGAGCTGTTTCCTCTCTCTCTACTCAGCTTCTATTGCCGTGGGTTCAGTTAAAATCTAAACTGAAAAGGTTTTCTAATTTAAAGGTGGCCCCTGGTTACTAAGCAACAGCTCAGTCATTTCTTCATACTTGTTTAATTTTTACACCGTACACTCTCTAAGCACAATACAAGTTTGAAATGAAACCCAACCCCCATACATGCAAACGCCTTTGTTTGACATGAATCTAACTGCAGTGAACCTCTGGTGGCGGCCATGCGAGTGTAGTGATCGCACATTTGGTGGTTTCTGTTCGTGGCGGTTTTTCCCCGCTTAACAGGTGGATGTGAGGTGGAAAAAAAGTGCAGGAGAGTGAGTGGAAGAGATTGACCCTCTGGTATATGGAGCTGAGGGCCAGAAGCAGTCGGAAAAGTGGGCATCAGTCGGTTGGAGCTGGTGCAGCGCCTGCAACGCACGTGGAGATGGCGGAGGGGCAGGGGGCGGCCCTGCCGGCTCAGTGGTCGACGGACCAGCTGGTGAGCTTCTTGAACGAGAAGTTCACCCAGCAACGGAAGGAGAATCTGGAGGACCTGGCCAGGGTGGTGGATTCGATCAAGGCGGTGGTCGACCACGTGGAAACTAGGCTGGCGGCCCAGGGTCTGGCGATCTAGAAGATGGAGGAGGTGGTGGGGGAACACGAGGAGCAGTTTGCCTTGATGGCAGCGGAGATGGGCTGATGCGGGACCAGCCGAGGCAGCTCCAGGAGAAGGTTCAAGATGTGGAGAACCGTTCACGCAGGCAGAACACAAGGATCGTGGGCCTGCCGCAGGGGTGTGAAAGAACCGATGCTAGCGTGTATGTGGAGATGTTTATGGAGACGCTGCTCGGAGAGGGTGTGTTTGCACGGTCTTTGGAGGTGGATCGAAAGCATAGGGCGCGAATGAGGAAGCCCCAGGGGAACGTGCTGCCGAGGACGATGGTGGTGCAGTTGCGCCGGTTCCTGGCCAAGGAGCGAGTTATGAGGTGGGCCAGGCAGACGAGGTGCTGCACCTGGGAGGGCAGTGAAATCAGAGTATACCAGGACCTGGGTGCAGAGCTGGCCAAGAGGAGAGCGAGTAACAACAAGGTCAAGGCGGCCTTGATCTTGATCATGATGAATGGCGGAGCAGGCTCGAAGGGCCAAACGGCCTCCTCCTGCTCCTATCTTCTATGTATCTATGTATATGAATACTATATATAGTATAGTACTGAGGCACAGGGCAGAGAATCTGACCTCCACCCCAACAGGACCCGCCTGTGAGCAATCAGTGAGGTGAAGGCTAGAACATCTGCCCCTTCGCCATCTGCAACTCCGGCAAGTCCGATACCCCAAAGGCCCCCAGGTGCCTGGGCTCCTGTCTATGTGCAGGATTGCCGATATGGTGCTGAAAAACAACCTCCAAAATCTCTCCAACTTCAGGCAGGACCAGAACATATGTACATGTCTGGCCGGACCCTCCCACACCGTTCACAAATGTCCTCCAGTTCATCCTCAACTTCGTCAGGAGCGCTCTGTGTAACACCTTAAACTGTATCAACCCTAGTCTTGCACACGAGGTTGAGGCATTCACCATCCGCAACGCCTCGCACCATAACCCCTCCTCCAGCGCCATTCCCAGCTCCTCCCACTTGGCTGTAACCCCCTCCACTGACACTCTATTTTCCTCCAAAATATTCCCAGAAATCACTGAGATAACCCTCCGCCCCCATCTCTGACAGCACCCACGTTAATGACTAGGGCGGTGCCACCAGAAAAATCATTCTGCATTCCCATTGAATGTGTCTATAGCAGGGGTGGGCAAACTTTTCCGTGCAAGGGCCACATTCAGAAATTCACAATTTTAAAGGGCCACATAGTATATTAAGTAAAATAATTAATATTTAAAATAGCCAAAATAAAAGGTTTTTAAAGAAAAAAAAGCAATTAATTTTTATTAATTAATATTTTAAAGTAGAAACTTCACATGAAACACATGTTGTGCCGAGCAATGATCACCCTACTCAAGTCAACGTATCCACCCTATACCAGTAATCCATTAACATTAAAATTTAAAAAATGACTTGATCTTGGTGGGCCGCATAAAGACCTTTGGCGGGCCGCATGCGGCCCGCGGGCCTTAGTTTGCCCACCCCTGGTCCATAGCGTCACCTTTTCCCACCATTACAGTTACCTGTTCTTGAATTTGTTTCCCGCTCTCTCTCACTCGCTCTCTCTCTCTCTCTCGCTCTCTCTCTCGCTCTCTCTCTCCCTCTCTCTCACCCTCTCTCTCACCCTCTCTCTCTCTCTCTCTCTCTCTCCCCCGCTCTCTCTCTCACCCTCTCGCTCTCCCGCTCTCTCTCTCTCTCCCCCGCTCTCCCTCTCACCCTCTCTCTCTCTCTCTCTCTCATTCAAGATCCAGGTCTGAGTTAGTAGTTCTGACTATTTCTGGCAAAATATCCTCGTCGCCAACTTTGTCTTTAATTCTGTTACGGTTCAAGGGGTTTTACTTCACAGTGAAGACAAAGAATCACCAGGTTGCCACACTGTGGCTTACTCAACCAGTTATTAGATCTTTATTCACATAAATTGAGCAAGCAGCACCTAAGATGGAAGATTGCGGAATGTTCCAAGCACCTCTGATGTTACCACATCATCACGTGACATACTGTACAGAAGGGCATTGGTTACAATGCATGACATGGTTTTTATTTGGTTTCTCATCTCCTGGGAATCCACATGGCATCTACAAGGTAGAAAGATTCTTGACCTGATACAGAGGCACCAGAACAGTTTGGGACAGTTTA
The DNA here is from genome assembly GCF_902713615.1 of Scyliorhinus canicula. Taxonomy (NCBI): domain Eukaryota; kingdom Metazoa; phylum Chordata; class Chondrichthyes; order Carcharhiniformes; family Scyliorhinidae; genus Scyliorhinus; species Scyliorhinus canicula. The sequence goes on from NC_052161.1 coordinate 140,162,363, forward strand.
ATTGGACCAGTTGGTCTTTTCCTGTTTTTTGTAAGTTCATATAATCATGATTATGGTCTGATGTCTTTTTTTCCTTTATTTCAGAAGCTGGATTTCTTTAATTGAAGAGCTGGACAAGCGTCTACATCAAATTATTATATTTTGTAAAGTATTGCTACTTAACGCTTAGAGAAAAGGTCTCCTTGTGGACGTGTGAGTATATTTATTTTGCATACATAGGCACAAACATGCGCAAAAAGAGCTGTTTTCGTCTGTCTCAGTGATATTTAAAGGATGTGATGGAGAGGAGGTGATAGTTGAGAATGGTAGAAGGGCTGAGGGGAATGATGCCGTTGAGAAACATGAAGAGGTGCACTCACCATTGTTACTCCTGTGAGATCATTAAGCAACAATTTGCATTATGTAACTTTGACCAATTCAGCAGATGATTGGAGGGCAGCCCAACCTTCAGTCGTGGCTGGGGCTGGGAAGAATCCCAAGTTTAAATTTCCAGATCTTAAGCTTTGAAATGGACTGGTCAGATTCCATTTGCAATACTGCATTCAATTCTAATCGCTGCGCCACAAAAGACATTCATAGTTTCGGAGGTGGAGAAATTAATTCCAAAGATCATCAAACTGAACAAATGCAGCTCAAGAAAACAACAACATTAGGAGGAATGTGAATGGTCATTGTGTAGGATTATTTTTTTCCCCAATTAAGGGGCAATTTGGTGTGGCCAATCCACCTACCCTACACATCTTTGGGTTAGAACATAGAACATTATAGCGCAGTACAGGCCCTTCGGCCCTTGATGTTGCGCCGTCCTGTGCAACCCCTCTAAAGTCCCTCTCCACTATTCCCTTATCGTCCATATGCCTATCCAATGACCATTTGAATGCGTTTAGTGTTGACAAGTCCACTACTGTTGCAGACGGGGCGTTCCATGCCCTTACTACTCTCTGAGTAAAGAACCTACCTCTGACATCTGTCCGATATCTATGTCCCCTCAATTTAAAGCTATGTCCTCTCGTGCTGGACATCACCATCCGAGGGAAAAGGCTCTCAATGTCCACCCTATCTAATCCTCTGATCATCTTGTATGCCTCAATTAAGTCACCTCTTAACCTTCTTCTCTCTAACGAAAACAGCCTCAAGTCCTTCAGCGTTTCCTCGTAAGATCTTCCCTCCATACCAGGCAACATCCTTGTAAATCTCCTCTGCACCCTTTCCAATGCTTCCACATCCTTCCTATAATGTGGCGACCAGAACTGCACGCAATACTCCAAATGCAGCCTCATGGCTCCGAAACTCAATTCCTCTACCAATAAAAGCTAACACACCGTACGTCTTCTTAACAACCCTCTCAACCTGGGTGGCAACTTTCAGGGATCTATGTATATGGACACCGAGATCTCTCTGCTCGTCCACACGACCAAGAATCTTACCATTAGCCCAGTATTCTGTCTTCCTGTTATTCCTTCCAAAATGAATCACCTCACACTTTTCTGCATTAAACTCCATTTGCCACCTGTCAGCCCAGCTCTGCAACTTATCTATGTCCCTCTGTATCTTGTAACATCCTTCTGCACTCTCCACAATTCCACCGACTTTAGTGTCATCTGCAAATTTACTCACCCATCCTTCTACGCCCTCCTCCAGGTCATTTATAAAAATGACAAACAGCAGTGGCCCCAAAACAGATCCTTGTGGTACACCACTAGTAACTGGACTCCAGTCTGATCATTTCCCATCAACCACCACCCTTTGTCTTCTTCCAGCTAGTCAATTTCTGATCCAAACTGCTAAACCACCCTGAATCCCATGCCTCCGTATTTTCTGCAATAGCCTACCGTGGGGAACTTTATCAAACGCTTTACTGAAATCCATATACACCACATTAATTGCTTTCCCCTCATCCACCTGTTTGGTCACCTTCTCAAAGAACTCTATAAGGTTTGTGAGGCACGACCTACTCTTCACAAAACCGTGTTGACTATCTCGAATCAAATTATTCCTTTCCAGGTGATTATACATCCTATCTCTTTTAAACCTTGCCAAGACTTTTCCCACAACAGAAGTAAGGCTCACTGGTCTAATAGTTACCGGGGTTATGATTACTCCCCTTCCTGAACAAGGGGACAACATTTGCTATCCTCCAGTCTTCTGGCACTATTCCTGTAGACAAAGATGACTTAAAGATCAAAGCCAAAGGCTCAGCAATCTCCTCCCTAGCTTCTCAGAGAATCCTAGGATAGATCCCATCCGGCCCAGGGGACTTATCTATTTTCACACTTTCCAGAATCGCTAACACCTCCTCCTTATGAACCTCAAGCCCTTCTAGCCTAGTAGCCTGTATCTCAGTATTCTCCTCGACAACTTTGTCTTTTTCCTGCGTGAATACTGATGAAAAACACTCATTTAGCACCTCTCCTATCTCCTCGGACTCCACGCACAACTTCCCACTACTGTCCTTGACTGGCCCTACTCTTACCCTAGTCATTCTTTTATTCCTGACATATCTATAGAAAGCTTTAGGGTTATCCTTGATCCTACCTGCCAAAGACTTCTCATGTCCTCGCTTGGTTCTTCTTAGCTCTCTCTTTAGAGCCTTCCTAGCTAACTTGTAACTCTCAAGCGCCCTCACTGAACCATCACGTCTCATCTTTATATAAGCCTCCTTCTTCCTCTTGACAAGTGTTTCAACTGCTTTAGTAACCCATGGTTCCCTCGCTCGACCACTTCCTCCCTTCCTAACAGGTACACACCTATCAAGGACACGAAGTAGCTGTTCCTTGAACATGCTCCACATTTCCATTGTGCCCATCCCCTGCAGTTTTCCTCTCCAGCCGATGCATCCTAAGTTTTGCCTCCTCGCATCACAATTGCCTATCCCTCAGCTATAACTCTTTCACTGCGATGTATACCTATCCCTCTCCATCGCTAATGTAAACGTAATCGAATTGTGGTCACTATCACCAATGTGCTCACCTACCTCCAAATCTAACATCTGTCCTGGTTCATTACACAGTACCAAATCCAATACGGCCTCGCCTCTCGTTGGCCTATCTACATACTGTGTCAGGAAACACTCCTGCACACATTGGACAAAAACAGACCCATCTAAAGTACTCGAACTATAGTGTTTCCAGTCAATATTTGGAAAGTTAAAGTCCCCCATAACAACTACCCTGTTACTTTCGCTCCTATCCAGAATCAACTTTGCAATCCTTTCCTCTACATCTCTGGAACTTTTCGGAGGCCTATAGAAAAGCCCTAACAGGGTGACCTCTCCTTTCCTGTTTCCTAACTCAGCCCATACTACCTCAGTATTCGAGTCCTCTTCAAATGTCCTCTCAGCCACCGTAATACTGTCCTTGACTAACAATGCCACCCCTCCCCCTCTCTTACCACGTTCCCTGAGCTTATTGAAATAGCTAAACCCCGGCACCTGCAACAACCATTCCTCGCCCTGCTCTATCCATGTCTCCGAAATGGCCACAACATCGAAGTCCCAGGTACTAACCCATGCCGCAAGCTCACCCACCTTATTCCGGATGCTCCTGTCATTGAAGTAGACGCACTTTAAACCACCTTCCTTCCTGCCGGTACACTCCTGCAACTTTAAAACCTTACTCATGACCTCACTACTCTCAGCTTCTTGTGTACTGGAGCTACAATTCAGGTTCCCAATCCCCTGCTGAACTAGTTTAAAACCTCCCGTTGTGGTGGGTTGAGACCCACGCAGACACGGCGAGAATGTGCAAAGTCCACACAGACAGTGACCCAGGGCCGGGATCGAACCCTGGTTCTTGGCAACGTGAGGCATCAGTGCTAACCACTGCACCGCCATGCCACCCTGTGTGTAGAATATTGATTGTACAGACAGATTCAGATGAACAGAATTTTTTGTTCTTGTGGAAAAGGAAGGCAGTGAACCCAAGTGAACTAGACTGATGATTGAAACAAAGTCAGATCATAAGAATCGTGGGAAATGGGAGCAGGAATAGGTCATTCTGCTTATTGAGACTCCTCCACCATTCAATTATATCATGGCCAACCAGATTGTGGCCTTAACTCCACTTTCCTGCCTGTCTCCATATTGCTTGACCCCAGAGGATGAACCAAACTACCAGGCTGAATATTTCACCGTATGACGGCAGCAATGTGAATCACGGTTGGGTGGAAATCTGGTGTCCGGCCAAAATCAAGATCGTGGATGGCGATTTGGGCGCCATGCTGCGGCCCCACCCTGATTACTACAAGTATTGCTGCAGAGATGGAGCAGGAGGCATGTGTGAGTGGGGGAGGGAGGGAGGAAGAGTGAGGAGGGAGTAAGTTATTCCATTGGCCAGCTGCTGAAACGGAGAACCCCACAACCAGCGATGCCAACAAACACTCGACTGGGGAGGCGGGGAGTTCATCCCTTCATAGGCCAAGAATTTGGAAATAAACAATTTAGCATGGACATGCCTTTAGAGGGAGATTATATAGAAACATGTTCAAAAAGGCACTGAACCAGGTCACAGGAAATATCCACAGAGATCTCAGATGTTCTTCTTTATTCTTTGTAAACACTCAAGACTAAACATAGAGGCTAGAAAGTAAAAATGGCAATTTAATTAGCAACCAAATGAATAAAAACTGATTTCCAGAGTAAAGAAAATTTGTCTTGGGTGCAGAGGGATTTAAGAAGTGTCAGAATGGGGGTGGCACGGTGACGCAGTGGTTAGCACTGCTGGCTACGATGCTGAGGATCCGGCTTCAATCCCAGCTCTGGGTCACTGTCCATGTGGAGTTTGCACATTTTCCCCGTGTCTGCCTGGGTCTCACCCCCACAACCCAAAGATGTGCAGGTTAGGTGGATTAGCCACACTAAATTGCCCCTTTAATTGGGGAAAAAAATAATTGGGCACTCTAAAATTTATTTATTTTTAAAAAGAATGTCAAATCTGAGGCACATGTTGTGTCTGGATTAAGAATCCAGAGATTGTGTTTCCAAATCTTACCATTCAAAATGTGATTTTTCTTTTCTGTGTAAATATAAAGCTATTATCAGAAAAAATGAAAATATGTATGTAAATGCTGCAGATTCCTTTCAGAAATTGATTTACATCATTCTTATATTATCAGGTACTAAACGAATAATGAAACGGGTAAGAGTTCTTTATATCCTAAGACCATTGCATTGCCAATGGATAAAGCATTGTATTTTCTTTCACGGTAAGTGTGTATTGCTAACTCGACCGGCATTTTTATTCCCCATCGATAATTTCCCTCGGAAGTGGTGGTGTGATGCCTTCTTAAACTGCTGCAGTCCATGTGGTGTAGGTGCACCCACAGTGCTGATAGGGAGTGAGTTCCAGGATTGTGACCCAGCAGTGGTGAAGGAATGGTGATATAGCTCCAAGTCAGGATGGTGGCCTGGCCTGGAGGTGGTAGTGTTCCCTTGCATCTGCTGCCCTTGTGCTTATAGATAGTAGAAGCCACGGCTTTGGAAGGTTCTGTTGAAGGAACTTTGGTGAGTTTCTGTAGTGCATCTTGCAGCTACACACGGCTGCCACTGTGTATCGGTGGTGGATGGAGTGAATGTTGAGTGGGGTGCCAAACAAGCAGGCTGCTTTGTCTTGAATGGTGTTGAGCTTTTTTTAAATAAATCTTTTTTTTGGAATTTTCAAAATTATATACATTGTTGTTCGTTTTCATTTATTGTACAGTCACAAAACTTCCTTCTTAGGTTTGTCTATTTACAGTCTGTTGCCATCTGGCTGGCTCAGCCTACAATCCTCCCTATCCTTTCCCCCCTTCTTCACTGCTGTTCTCCATTCTTTTCTTGCTGGGTTTTGCTACCTCATCTTACTCCCCCCTCCCCCCAAACTCCCCATCCTTCCTCGCTTTCTTCTTTCTATCTTGTCCTGACTATTTCTCCCTGGCTACTGGCTATTTATTTATTTATGTGTTGGCCACAAACATGTCTCTGAACAGTCAGGTGAATGGCTACCATGTTTTGTGGAAGTCCTCTTCCGACCCACGTTTGGTGAATTTGATTTTCTCCATTTGGGGTAAATTCTTATAGGTAGGACAGCCAGTCTACAGCTTTGGGTGGTCTTTTAATTCTCACAACAGAGCCTTCAGAGCAAAGTAAAATGTGCAAAAACTCCATACAGAGCATTGATTTGTTCAGACATCTTTTTCCAGTTGCATGATTGCTTTTCATTACTTATCAAGGTTATTGTTATCTGTACCCTCCTTTTAAACTCACAAATATTGTAATATCTTTAATTATGCTTTTCTTCCAAGCACGTCATATTTCAGTGCTGTAATATTTGAAAACAAACTGATTTATTTATGGACATTTGAACTAAGTAAAACGGAAAATCCTGTTATTAAAAATCAGCTGGGATGAATGTTCCTAATGAAAATGTTTAATTCTCATGGACGATCAGCTTTGACACGGGTGGAGAGTTCCACAGCTCGGGCTGTACCTCTCCGTTGAAGGAAGACCAGTTTGAAATTGCAAAGTTGACTAAACACGCCATCATTGGTGACCGTGCCTTCAGTTGCCAAGGATATAAGCCCTGGAATTCCCTCACCAAACCTGCAATGTTTCTCTACCTTCCCGTGCTCATTTAGGATGCTCCTTAAAACCCACCCTTTGACTAACCCTTTTGGTCCTTTGTCCTTCTGTGGCCCGGTATCATATTGTGTTTTATAAAGCTGCTATAATGTGCTCTGAGACATGATATTACGTGAAAAGTGTTTAAACCGGACAGGTTGTTTATCCTGGAAGCAAAAATGGGCACAAAGTAAAATGTATCAATGGAAGTGCATGTCAATTCAGTTCTCTCATTACAGATTATTTTCATCCTCGTACTGGTTCTTAACCAACAAGTCGTGATGCCTTGTGGGCCTTTCGAGTACGTGCACAATGGAGGGTGCTGCTCAGTGTGTTCACCAGGTCAGTGATGGCCCCTATTTTAAACGATCATCATCACCACCACACAAACATGGTCATTTTCTTTAACTTATGAAAGTGCTAATGTTGTGGTTTTGTTCACATAAAATGCATCATGAATAAATGTTCCTTTATCAATGCCAGTTGCCTTCAGGCGGCACGGTAGCACAATGGTTAGCACTGTTGATTCAAAGCACCAGGGACCGGGGTTCGATTCCTGGCTTGGGTCACTGTCTGTGCAGAGTCTGCACGTTCTCCCTGTCTCTGTGTGGGTTTCCTCCGGGCGCTCCGGTTTCCTCCTACAAGTCTCGAAATACGTGCTTGTTAGGTGAATTGGACATTCTGAATTCTCCTTCAGCGTACCTGAACAGGTGCCGGAGTGTGGCGACTAGGGACTTTTCACAGTAACATTTTGTCACTAATAAAGATTATTATTATTATTGTGTGAGATATGTGGGTCCTGTTTCTCCTTCTTTTAATTAAGGTCTGTGTTTAATTTTTGTGTAAATCATTTCAGTTTCTCAGAAGTATTCTGATCACTAATTCTTTCAGTATTTAAAGGTTGCATTAACAGTTATATTTTTGAATATGTTTTCCAATGACAGGTCTGCCTTATAGCGCTGAGGTCCCAGGTTTGATCCCGGCCCCGGATCACTGTCCGTGTGGAGTTTGCACGTTCTCCCCGTGTCTGCGTGGGTTTCGCCCCCACAACCCAAAGATGTGCAGGGTAGGTGGATTGGCCATACTAAATTACCCATTAATTTGGAAAAAAGAATTGTGAACTCTAAATTAAAAAGAAAACTTCCAATGACACCTACCCAATAGTATTTGTACATAAACTTGTTCTAATTTGACCAGAATAAACTTTGAAATATTCATTTTCAGGTTTACTTATTCAAATCATAAATAAGACTAGACTTTGAGAGGATGCTCACTGGGCTTTCATATCACAATGCTGCTGCTAATATTGACTGCTCCATGTTTTGCAATGAGCCATTCACCTTGCTGACAGCTGCCGCAAACGTTTTGTAGCCCTTTGAGCAGAGGGTTGCCCTAATTGGGTATCTCACCTAACACAGCAAGTGTTCTACAGGGCATCTGAGTTGGATAAAAACCGAGGACCTTCAACCCTTACTGAAACATACAAAGGGTTAAATTGGATAATCCCTGAAAAAGGGCACAAGGACTGTGATACGCTATTCAGCCACACCCACTATTTGAAATACTTGCAAAATGTCAAACCTGGGCTGCCTATGCCTTGTAATGCTTTCCGTTCAATGGCTGCACAGCCCAGCAGGAGGGCCAATAGTATTGGTATCTTGACGATACCTGTTTAGGGGAAGGACCTTCTGCCTGCTGATCATGCTGAGATTATTCTCGATTTGGGTTGTGAAAGAAGCAATAATGGCTGGCAACTGGAGAGAGCGAAAACCGAGATTTTCAGAAGCTGTACTAGAGATCTTGGTGGAAGAGATGAACGAACAAATAGACATTCTGTGCCTTCCAGGCACAAGCCCAGAAGACACTGACAAGAGGAAGTAGAAGACGTCAATGCCAGGAATCCAGTCCCAAGGACCTGGATGCAGTGAAGGAAAAACCTTAATGAGCTCACACAAGTTGTCATGGTTAGCAAGGACATCTTCAACTGCCATTAGGTTGCACACTAATTCTACAGCAGAGGACTCTGATGACGACGGTATGGAAGCCAGGCTACAGATAAAGGCTAATGATGGGTGTACGCACCCCAAATGCTTGGTAGACGGGGAAACCTGCAGGAAAAACTTCATTCAGTGTTGATGGAGAAGTCCAGCCCAGCAGCAACTTGACACAGGGCATTTCACAGAGCTTGCAGCGCACACTTTCCAAGATGGAATGGATATAAATGCATCATGAAGAAATGATCTATAAACAGTGTCCAACAATTAAGCTGTGTTGGCGGCTTCGTGCAGGGGCACCAGTCTGGCAGCCCTGGTCACGGCTCCCCGACCACTCCCACTGGCCAGGTACTCCATCAGCTCGGTCGTGGTGGCGGTCCTGTGGATCTGGGGCCAGTGGAGGAAACGTGTAGGGGAGGTGGGAGCATCGGTCTGGTCTCCATTATGCGACAACCACTGATTCGCCCCCGGGAACATGGACGATAGATTCCGAGCATGGCGGCAGGCGTGGGTGAGAATGGGCGATATGTTCTTGGGGGGGAGCTTCTCGAGCATGAAGGCCTTGAAGGAGAAATTCGGACTGGTAAGGAGAAATGACTTTAGGTACTTGCGTGATTTCATATGCAGACAGGTCCCATCCTTCCCACGCCTCGCACCAAATGGGATCCAGGACAGAGTAGTTTCTAGGGGAGAGGTAGGAGAGGGGAAAGTCTCTGATATATTTGCCAAGAACTCATGAAAAAGGAGGAGTCTTTCATGAACTGAAACTCAAATGGGAGGAGGAACTCGGCGGGGAGATGGAGGAGGAGGTGTGGGCGGAAACCCTGAGTAGGGTAAATTCAACTGCAACGTGTGCTGGCTCAGTCTGATTCAGTTCAAGGTCATCCAACGGGCCCACATGACGGTGGCCCGGATGAGCAAATATTTTGGGGTAGAAGACAAATGTTGGAGATGCGCGGGAGGACCAGCGAACAACGTCCAAATGTTTTGGGCATGTCCAAAACCTGGGAGAAACTGGGAGGGATTTGCGGACGTCATGTCCCAGGTACTGAAAACAAGGGTGGTGATGAGTCCAGAGGTGGCAATTTTGGGGGTCTCGGTAGACCGGGGGTCCAGGAGGAGAATGAGGCCGAAGTCTTGGCATTTGCTTCCCTGGTAGCCCGGCGATGTATACTGCTGGCATGGAGGGACTCAAAGCCCCCGAAGTATGGCTCTCGGACATGTCGAGCTTTCTTGGTCTGGAAAAAATTAAGTTTGCCTTGAGAGGATCTTTTCTAGGGTTCGCCCGAAGGTGGCAACCATTCATCGACTTCTTCGCGGGGAATTAAACGTGAGGGGGAGGGGTGTAGAATAGGCGGGTACTGTTTTGCACTATATTTTTGTTGATATTTGCACATTACTAACTGTTTACGATGCCAAAAATACCTCAAATTGTTTATTTTAAAAACAAAAAACAATTATGCTGTGTCTTTTGGCTGACATCTTGCTTTTCATCACGACACAAGCTGCAGACTCTATGGAGCGCAGCAGTGGAAGCTGGGACTGCTGTCAGGAATCCCAGCTTGCTGTCCTGGAAGAAACTGGTTTGTGCGCAAGTCATTAAGTCGTTAAAAACATAATTCAGGGGGCAGCACGGTGGCGCAGTGGTTAGCACTACTGCCTCACGGCACTGCAGACCCGGGTTCGATCCTCACTCTGGGTCACTGCCCGTGTGGAGTTTGCACATTCTCCCCGTGTCTGCGTGGGTCTCATCCCCACAATCCAAAGATGTGCAGGGTAGGTGGATTGGCCACGCTAAACTGCCTCTTAATTTGGAAAAACTAGCTAGACCACTCTGCAGATTATTGAGACTTTTAACAAGTGTGGAAAAGCACCCAAAGCAAGTGGAATTCGTAAAAGAAAACTTAATATTGAGTGCAGCCCTAACCTTTCTGGATTGTTTAGTGCTATCTAATGGGTAAACACCTAAACTTGTGTCCTTGTATGTGTAAGCTCCTTGATTACACTACAATCTTCCTGTGATACCTGAACTTCTGTTATTGCTGTCTAAAAATAATAAAGGTTCTTCTCTCATTTCCATTTAAAACATATTCTTGGCTTTTTGCAGCAGAATCATTTCTACAAGCGGTCTGATAATTCCATAACTGACTTTTTTTGCAGGCACTATAGTATACAGCCATTGCCAGGGAAATGTTGGTACAAAATGCAAACCATGTACAGATGGAAAATATATGGAACACCCAAATGGCTTGGAGAAATGTCGTAAATGTAAAGCTTGTGATCAAGGTAAATATCACAACCACATTTATTTTACTGTGTTGTGGAGGCTGACTTGTTAAAATATATTTGAGACAGAGATAGGCAAAGTTTTGGGAGTCGAGGATTATGGTGAACAGGCTGGAAAGAGGGGCTGGTTTAGCACAGTGGGCTAAACAGCTGGCTTGCAATGCAGAGCAAGGCAGCAGCGCGGGTTCAATTCCCGTACCGGCCTCCCTGAACAGGCGCCGGAATGTGGCGACTAGGGGCTTTTCACAGTAACTTCATTGAAGCCTATTTGTGAGAATATGTTATTAATATTAAGTGGAATTGAGACAATAAGCTATGAATCTTATTGAATTGTAGAGCAGGCTCGGAGGGTAGTATGACCGACTCTTGTTCTTTTTGCTTCTGTTGTCATCAGTTTTGGAGCTTGAGTATTTTCTCAAACAGTAATAAAACAATTGTTTATGTTAGTCATAATTTATACTCCCCATCCCCAGTGGGTTTGTGGGGGGAGTGTTAAATTACATGGATGGATTTTCACCTGTCCTAACAAAGATGTAATTTACGGTGGTGCAGACCGAGCCCAGACAGGAAGCCCGACCATGCCCCTATGCCTTTTCCTCCCCAGCCTCAATTTTTAAGTTTTTAAGTTGGGGGACACCCGATGTCTTGAGTGCAAAACTGGAAATGTTCTCACCCTCTTGGACAGGAAATGTGGAACGGCCTCAATTGGAAAGTTCTTTAAAACTGGGGACATCCTCCCCTCAGGAACTGGTGAGCTCCAGCTCCCCACCTCCCAAGACACCTGGTGCTTAGTGTAGCCGGGCGACCTAGTTCCAAGCATGGCACTGCAGTACCTCTTCCAGACGTGGCAGCACTGTTTCTGGAGGGGCTGGAGACCTGTCAGCCAAGTGCAGACAGAAGTCCCGCCTGCTGCCAATTAACGCTGAATTGAGTATGGAACGGCAATATATCTGACTGGGTCGAAGAGGACACGTTCCCTGCTGAGAGGAATGGAGCTGGTTAGCTCGGTTGGCTAGATAGCTGGTGTGTGGTTCAGAACAACGTCAACAATATGGGTTTGATTCCTATTCAGGCTGAGGTGGACCTGGGACCTGCTTGTTAACCCTGTCCCAAACAGCAGAATGTAATGGCAACCCAGCACTGACAAAAACACCACCAAAAATCGCTCAGAATGAAACACCAACTGACAATGAACCAAGGACATCCTTTCAGTCAGAGCACAGATAAATGCTGTAGAGAAATGGGAGCAATTGCTGAACGTTCTGTCCAAGGACATTGATACCAGTTCATCCTTCCAGTTACTTTGAATGAGATGAGCTAATTCAATACAATTCCGATCAGTTGTGGCATTTAATTACAGTATTGTAGGGCAGCGCAGTGGTTAGCATTGCTGCCTCACGGCGCTGAGATCTCAGGTTCAATCCCGGCTCTGGGTCACTGTCCGTGTGGAGTTTGCATATTCTCCCCGTTTCTGCGTGGGTTTCGCCCCCACAACCCAAAGATGTGCAGGTTAGGTGGATTGGCCACGCTAAATTGCCCCTTTAATTGGAAAAATGAATTGGGTACTCTAAAAAGTATTACAGTATTGAATGAGAGGAATGAAAAGCAACTGCTTGTGTATTTAATGTGAAACATCAAATAATGGAAGTGCCCGGCGGCTTGGACAGCATCCTCAATGGAGAGAGGAAGGTAGGGTTAATGATTCAGGCTGTTAATCTTGGACATTGGCCTTGGTGGGGGGGCAGCACAGATATACCAGAATTATAATACAAAATAGTTAAATTGTGAGCCCAAGTTGCATAAATTTATCTTGTATTCCCTTGACCGTAATGTTTGAGTGCTGAACTAATCAAACTCTTTACATATTAAAGGGATTTAATAAATAAGATACAGAGAAACTGAGATGGGGGAAATACAAAACCGCTGCCTTCATTTTAAGATTATTGCTGAAAAATAGACATTTTTGTTGAAGCTTTTTGTCTTGCACTCATCAGGACAATTTGCAGGAATACGAAATATAACTGAACAACAATTTATACTGTATGAGAAGAGCGTGCTGGCTGGTTGGCAAATAGACACTGATTGGTAGAGGTGTAGCCTTGTTAAATGCACCAGTTGGTGACTGATTGTTATTAATCTTCATATAAAAAACAGTGGAAATATGGAAAGGTTTCTGGATTATCGATCAGTTGGAATTAGATAGAATTTGGTAAGAGTTTTTAAATGATACAAAGAAAAGGGTGAAAATGATGTGGATGAAGGTTCCCAGGTTCCTATAGAAGTAATTAGGGGCAGCACGGTAGCATGGTGGTTAGCATAAATGCTTCACAGCTCCAGGGTCCCAGGTTCGATTCACTGTCTGTGCGGAGTCTGCACGTCCTCCCCGTGTGTGCGTGGGTTTCCTCCGGGTGCTCCGGTTTCCTCCCACAGTCCAAAGATGTGCGGGTTAGGTGGATTGGCCATGCTAAATTGCCCATAGTGTCCTAAAATGTAAGGTTAAGGGGGGGTTGTTGGGTTACGTGTATAGGGTGGATACGTGGGTTTGAGTAGGGTGATCATTGTTCGGCACAACATCGAGGGCCAAAGGGCCTGTTCTGTGCTGTACTGTTCTATGTTCTATGTTCTAATTAGGATTTCATGTAGTTGTCAATAACTTTGTAAGAAGCAGAGCTAACAAACAAAAGGAGCTAAATGTGGCAAAGGATGAGCCAAATGGAAATTTTCCCGTTCCTTTTTGTAATTTCCTATCGATCTGATTGGTGAAAAAGGACACAGGAATCCGAGGAAATCATTAAAAATATAAACTGAAAAATGGCCACCTTTTCTTCATGGGATCGGACGATTAGCTGTTATACTCCACCCAGTCAATCCTCTAGATTCTAATCTTTTAAAAAAACCTGTATTTCATTTAGTTTTCAATGTCTACTTTGTAAGGAAGTATAAAGTGAAACAGTTCATATTGATTCCACTTGTATCTCATTGTTGCTGTTTTTAATTTATAGAGCTAGGACTTAGAGTTAAACATGTATGTATCTATACACGTAATACAATATGTGGACCAAGAAAAGGATATTACTGCATAGACAAATCCTGTCGGATGGGCAGAAAACACAAAACATGTCCCCTAGGTGCAGGAGTTAAAGAAAAAGGTATGGTTTAGATTTCTTTACATTTCATCACTAAATCCTGTCTTGTGGTGGGAGAGATTAAGATTGACTTTCCTCCATTACACACCTCAGAATTAGCAGTATAGCAGCAGCAAAGGATGGACAATCAGACACTAAGGCAACAACAGAGCCTACCGCTCCTCTGACTGTAGTGAGGACAAGATACAGAGGATTAAAGGCTTATGGACTGTCTGGACCAAAGAACTAGACTTGAGTGAAGTGGGGATGAGGGGGAATTGGGGAGAAGTAATGATAATACATTGGATAAACTGGAACAACTTGTAATACACATGTCATGGATTTGCCTTGCAACAGCAGTAAAATTAATTTAACAAAATATAATAGAATGTGACCTGCCCAGCAATCGGTAGAAATCTGCCTAGAGACAGTAGTTGCCAGTATTCAAAAGGTTGGATGAGATGTGTCTCTCCCAGTAACAAGATTGGAAGGCATTTTATATAAAAATCAGATGTGAATAGAAGCAGCTTTCCAAGACGATTGGAAGATCAACAAGGCAAAAATATACTAATGCCTGGAGTCAAGGAATTTGAGTGGGGCAGATAATCAAATACACAGAAGGCAGAATCAAAGTGAAACAAAGGTATAATTGGCAAGACCCTCAGACGCAAGGGAGACCACTTGACATCTGGCAGCCTCAGATCTAGACAAGCCAGTTTTCAGCTGACAGCTTGGAGGCCATGTTTTACATATAATAGTCTCCAAGTCTGATAGCCATGGCAATGCAGAAAACCTTTGTAAAGGCCGTTCGCTAGACCAGACGTTTCCCAGACTTGATTATCATCCCAGTATTAGGTGGTAACTATAAGCCGATTTTAGCTTATAGATTTAGTTAATTTGGATGTTGTTTGGGAAATGGACAAGTCAGAAGGAGTTTAAGGATTGTAGATAGATTTTAGAACAAGAGGTATATTCTACATAAACGTGTTTAGTAATTCATTTACCTTAATTGTCTTAGAGTGGAGTAGTCCTGTTTATGTGTATTTGTCTTTTCTTTACTTTAATAAATAGTCTTTAAGAATTAGCCTTGACACCTGGGCTGCTTATTCTCACTGGGGTTTCACTTGTCTCGTCACCATTTCAAAAACAAAACTATATACCCCCACGAACTGGCACTGCAAGTTGGGATACCCTCGCGGATAACATCAATGTGGTTAATGACTCATAGGATAAAGCCTTGGGGGCGGGGGGGGGGGGGGGGGGGTGTAGTAGGAGTCTGCTAAGTAAAGGGTTAACATTGGACTGGGTGCAGTACCCTCCGCATTGTGATGTAAGAGAGCACACAACCCACACACAGGTCAGTGTAATGAACAGAGCCCTTTGTAGAAGCCAGCATGGAGATAGCTCTTTGCTTAAACACTTTACGTAAGTATATAGTTACTTCGGCCTTCGATGTTGCGCCGTCCTGTGAAACCCCTCTAAACTCCCTCTACACTATTCCCTTATCGTTCATATGCCTAGCCAATGACCATTTGAATGCCCTTCGTGTTGGCGAGTCCACTACTGTTGCAGGCAGGGCATACCACGCCCTTACTACTCTCTGAGTAAAGAACCTACCTCTGACATCTGTCCTATATCTATCTCCCCTCAATTTAAAGCTATGTCCCCTCGTGCTGGACATCACCATCCGAGGAAAAAGGCTCTCAATGTCCACCCTATCTAATCCTCTGATCATCTTGTATGCCTCAATTAAGTCACCTCTTAACCTTCTCTCTAACGAAAACAGCCTCAAGTCCTTCAGCCTTTCCTCATATGGTCTTCCCTCCGTACCAGGCAACATCCTTGTAAATCTCCTCTGTACCCTTTCCAATGCTTCCACATCCTTCCTATAATGTGGCGACCAGAACTGTATGCAATACTCCAAATGCGGCCGCACCATAGTTTTGTAAACTGCAACATGACCTCATGGCTCCGAAACTCAATTCCTCTACCAATAAAAGCTAACACACCGTACGCCTTCTTAACAACCCTCTCAACCTGGGTGGCAACTTTCAGGGATCCATGGACATGGACACCGCGATCTCTCTGCTTGTCCACACTCCCAAGAATATTACCATTAGCCCAGTACTCTGTCTTCCTGTTATTCCTTCCAAAATGAATCACCTCACACTTTTCTGCATTAAACTCCATTTGCCACCTGTCAGCCCAGCTCTCTGCAGCTTATCTATGTAGCTTACAGCACTTAATGTGCAGACCCAGTGTCTCTGCTTCCACCACCAACTCGGGCAGCAAATTCCAGACACCCACTAACATCTGCACAAAAAGGGTTTAACTTGTGTCCTCTGCACCTTCAGCCAATTATCTTGCATCCATCGAATCGAACCTGGGATCCTGGCGCTGTGAAGCCACAGTGCTATCCACTTGTGCTACTGTGCTGCCCTTGCTTATCCTTACTTTTATATTGTATACCTCTGCCAATGAAGAAGAGCATTCAAAGTCCTTTTCTACTTGAAATGGAGGTACTGGAGAAATGTAAATGTAGTTCCATTGTTTAACAAGGGATTTCCGGGCAGCACGGAGACATAGTAGTTAGCATTGCTGCCCCACGGTGCCAAGGACCCGGGTTTGATCCCGGCCCACTGCCCGTGTGGAATTTGCACATTCTCCTGGTGTCTGCTTGGTCTCGCCCCCACAATCCAAAAAGATGTGCAGGGTAGGTGGATAGCCACGCTAAATTGCCCATTAAATGGAAAAAAAGAATTGGGTACGTTAAATTTATTTTTTAAAGAAGGATCATCAAACAATTATAGGCCACTTAGTCTTACGTTGGTGGTGGGCAAATTAATACAATCAAAATCATGAGAGATAGGATTAACCGTCAATTAGAAAGGCATTGTCAGGGATAGTCAGCATGGATTTGTTAAAGTAGGCCTGCCTCACAAATTTGATAGATTTCTTTGAGGAAGTGACAAGAAGGTAGTGCAGTGGATGTTGTGTACATTGATTATAGCAAGGCGCTTGACAAGGTTCCACATGGAAGATTGGTCAAAAAGGTTAAATTCCATGGGATACAGGGTACTGTAGAAAGCGGGATAAAAAGTTAACTTAGTAACAGGAAACAAAGGGTAATGGCTGATGGATGGCCTTGCGAATGGAAGTTTGTTTCAAGTATTGGGACCCTGACTGTTTGTGTTACAGATTAATGACCTGAATGTGAATGTGGGGGTACGATTGGGAAATTTGCAAATGACACAAAGATTGGCCGAGTAGTGTGGAGGATAGCCATAATCTCGAAAATGATATAGATGGGTTGTGGAGGATGGTAAAGTGGCAGATGGATTTTAACACAGAATGTGAGGTCATGTATTTAGGGAGGTCATACTAAGAGGGGCAGGTGAAGTGAGAGATCTTGGCTTACACAGGTCCCTAAGGGCAGCATTTAATGAGAATTGGAAAATCATGCTCCGAGCATCTGCTATCTCCTCCGGACCACCTTCAGCCTCAAACAACCCATCTGGCCCTGGCGACTTATCAACTTTCAAGGACTCCAAGCCTTTAAGTACTTCCTCGCTCTGAAATGAATGAAATGATGAAAAATGAAAATCGCTTATTGTCACGAGTAGGCTTCAATGAAGTTACTGTGAAAAGTCCCTAGTCGCCACATTCCGGCGCCTGTCCGGGGAGGCTGGTACGGGAATCGAACCGTGCTGCTGGCCTGCTTGGTCTGCTTTAAAAGCCAGCGATTTAGCCCAGTGAGCTAAACCAGCCCCTGCATGGATCATCCCTCATCCAATATCTGTGTTCCTCTTGAACTACAATATCTGCAGCACCTCTTTCCTGTGTAAACATCGAGACAAAATATCCATTTAAAACCCTTCCGCAGCCTCTGCATCTACACACAAGTTCCTATCTTCATCTCTGATAGGTCCCACCTTTTCCTTAACTAACCTTTTACCATTAATATATTGGGAAAATATCTTTGGGTTTCTTTAACTTTACTTGCGAAACATTTTTCATGGCCTCTCTTTGATTTTCCTCTTTTCCTTCTTGACTTTGTCGTGCACTTCCTATGCTTGGCTAGGCTATCTGCAATGCTTAGTTCTTTGTGCATATCATACACTTTCCTTTTCTGTTTGACCTTCTCCTGTATTCCTCTAGACAACCAGCGGGTCCAGATTTGGCAGTACCACTCTTATTTTTGGAGGGGACATGTCTACTTTGGACATTTAGGATCGCGCTTTTTACACTGATTTATCCTCTAGCAGTGCTGGCCAATCCACTTCAGCCGATCCCTTTCTCATTACTGCTAAATTTGCCTTCCCCATTTTAAAACATTTACTCCTGCTTTATCTCTGTTCTTTTCCATGGTAATACAGAGTCAAACTGAATTGTGATCACTATCCCCGATATGGTCGGCAACTGTCACTTCACCCACTTGCCCTTCGTCATTCCCAAAGACTAGGGGCGAGATTCTCCGCAAATGCGGAGAATCGTAAAGGCTGCCGTGGGACAGGCCGTGACCCACGGCAGCCTTCGCACCCACTTCCGGGGCCGATTCTCCCCCCGGGCGGGGCTAGGAGCGCGGCCCCGTGCGTCACGGCGGCGCGGCCTTGACGACCGTCGTCAAGGCCGCACGTCAAGCGTCACGGCGGCTGACATGGCCGATGACGTCGTCCGCGCATGCGCAGTTGCCGTCTTTTCCCTCAGCCGCCCCGCAAGACGTGGCGGCTTGATCTTGCGGGGCGGCAGAGGGAAAAGAGTGCGTCCGTTACGGACGCACGGCCCGCGATCGGTGGGCACCGATCGCGGGCCTATGCCCCCCCTTAGCACGGCCGTGGGACTGCCGTGCCAATCGGGCCCCCAGATGCCCCAAACTGGCATCTGGCGCCCGTTTCACGACGGCAGCGAGCAGGTGTGTTTGCTGCCGTGTTGAAATGGGCGTGAAGGCCTGGCCGCTCGGCCCATCAGCCTCGGAGGCGATTCGTGGCGGGGGGGGGGGGGGGGGCGTATAGCGGGAGGGCGTGAAAATGTCGGGAGGGCGTGAAAATGTCGGGAGGCCCTCCCGGGGTGGGGCGGGGCGGAGAATCACGCCCTAGGTCTAGAATTGCATCTCCTCTCGTTGTGTTTATCGCTAATTGTTTGAAATAAATTCCTGGACATGCGTTTTTCTCCCTCCATTCCACATACATTGTTTGAATCCCAGTTGATATTGGAATAGTTTAGGGCAGCACGGTGGCCTAGTGGTTAGCACAGTTGCCTCACGGCGCTGAGGTCCCAGGTTCAATCCCGGCTCTGGGTCACTGTCCGTGTGGTGTTTGTACATTCTCCCCGTGTTTGCATGGATTTCGCCCCCACAACCCATTCAAAGCATTGTCTTGTATTTTTGACTTTGTCTATATATATGTTTCTGGAACATACCTCTTCATTCATCTGAGGAAGGAGCCGTGCTCCGGAAGCTAGTGATTTGAAACAAACCTGTTGGACTTCAACCTGGTGTTGTAAGGCTTCTTACTTGTTTGTAATACTCCTTGCACTGAAGTATAAAACGGTTTACGCCCGTCAATTTCCCTTGCTGGATACTTTTTTAAAAAAAACTTTGCTTCCCCTGTAACAGGAGCAGAATTACGCCATTCACCCATTGACTCTGCTCCGCATTTGATCCTCACTGATATGTTCCTCGGCCTCATAACCCCTGATCCCCTTCTTAATCAAGAACACCAGATTTGTGCCAGGAGCAGGAGTAGGCAATTTAGCCTCTCGAGTCTGCTCCACTGATCAATATGATCATGGCTGATCTCATCATGGCCTCAGCTCCACCTTCCTGCCTGTTCTTAGTAACCCTTCAATCCATTACTAATTATTTAAATATGTCTAACTCCTCAAATTTACTCATTGTCTCAGCATTCTCTGCACTCTAGGGTAGCACATTCCACAGATTCACAGTCCTTTGGGAGAAGTAGTTTCTCCTCATCTCTGTTTTAAATTTGCTACCCCTTATCCCACTTTATCCTGAGACTGACCTCTCGTTCTAGAATGTCCCACAAGCGCATCTCTGTTATGGTGACCAAGCTGTGTTTTCCCAGAATGCTCCTCAGTGACTCTTCACCTACGACATTTGTCCTCAATAAGATGAAATGCAAGCGTTAGTTTATTTGCACACTCAAAATGCAAAAAGAGGGTGTGCAACTCCTCACCTCCCCCACCCCACCTCGCCTTTTCCATTCATATGGACAAAGGGCTTTATAGCGTAGCTACCAGAGAGAAAATAAATATTGGTTTCACGTGGGTTCCAGAGTTCAGAATCAAAGCCCAGTGAGTAATTCCTTCATGTACGTTGGTGGGTTGAAAACCTATGCTGGATAATTCACTTTTCTGGTGATGTTGATGCACACACGGAGAAAGGCAAACTGCGATGAATCACTCTAGTTAGCAATGGTACAGCATTTCTAGCAGAGGCAGTGTTGATGGGGGGCAGGCGTCTAACCTGGGCCAAAACTCATTTCCTGTCAGGTTGCTAGTTCTATGGTAAACTGTAAAGTGAGGCTTGGGTAGTTCAGCAAGGCAATATTACTGGTTCCAGAAGCCAGAGGCCCATGTCACATCACTTCCACCTCTCCACATTGTCTTTGACAAAGCACATGCATCCCTTGTCTGAGTCCTGAGATTGTTAAATGTCTGAACCATTAGGAATTGAAAGGACGGTGCAGGGCTTTTGAGCAGATGCCTATTGGCCAGCCTGGGTTATGAAATGCAGAAGGCCCTTGAATCGCTCTTTTTTTTTAACCAGATTTGTGCAGCCCACAGAGAGTCACTTGAAGCTTTTCAGGGATAACGATGTGCAAGTTTTCTTGATACTGCCAGGTAGCTCCATTTGTTCGGGGTCAGACAGACATAGGTTTGACTGTTTTAGGCTTATGGACCCACTGGGCCCCTCTCTCAAGCTGCAGGGATCAGTACTGAGTAAATTTGAACAAATTACCCACAAGTTACAGATTTTTACATGCCTTGTATTAAACCTAGTAATCACAGCCACAGGGTCTGTATTTCAAACTGCCTTAAATAATACAAACTCTGGGATTGACATTGAATATTTATTTTTCAGGTACATAAGACCCAGGCTAACTCAGCAATCCCCTGTAGGGGACTACCCGCGTGGCGGACACACAGTGGACGGCCATGGCGGGTGCCCCCGGGACAAGGGGAAACCCCGGAGCGCAGAGACCCGACCGCATGGGGAGAGCAGTGATATCGGCCATCCTGGACGGCCCCCTAACAAAGGGAAACCCCGGAGGGCAGGGGCGCGTCCACCAGATAAATATGGTTAATCCCACAGGAACGAGGGGCCATAAGCCCCCCACCAGGATAATCACCTGGAACGTAAGGCGACTTAACGGCCCCAGTGAAGAGATCCAGAGTCCTCACCCACCACAGAAACATGAGGGCCGACATAGTCTTCCTCCAAGAGACGCACCTGAGGGAGCAGGACCAACTGTGGGTAAGAAAGGGCTGGGTGGGACAAACCTACCATTCCTGTTATGGGACAAGGGCCAGGGGGGTGGCGATCCTGATCGGCAAGAGGACAATGTTTAGGGCGACAAAGATGGTTACAGACCCAGGGGGGCGGTATGTCATGGTCAGCGGGGCCCTGGATGGGGCGCCGGTAGTCCTAGTCAACATGTACGCGCCCAACTGGGACGACACGAGTTTCATCAAAAAGACCATGTCAGAAATCCCGGACATAGCGACACATCGACTAATCATGGGGGGGACTTCAACTGTGTACAGGACCCAAAGACGGACAGATCAAACCCCAAAACGGGGAAAACCTCAAGCATGGCAAGGGAACTCAGTCACTTTATGGAGCAGATGGGAGCAGTGGACCCCTGGAGATTCACCCACCCGGGGGAGAAAGAATTCTCATTCTTCTCCCCAGTACACAACGTGTACACCAGAATTGACTTCTTTGTGGTGGGGAAAACGGTGCTTCCAGGGATAGACAAAGTGGAATACTCCGCAATTGTGATATCAAACCACGCTCCACATTACATGGACGTGCGGCTGGAGACGGGAAGGGCCCAGCGCCCCACATGGAGGTTGGACGGTGCCTTACTAGCTGACAAGGCCTTCAGCGAAAGGATAGCGCGGGCCATAGCGGAATACACGGAGAACAACTAAACCGGGGAGGTTCCATCCTCCACGTTCTGGGAAGCGCTTAAGGCCGTACTAAGAGGGGAAATCATTGCCTTCAAAGTGCAAAGAGATAGGGAGGAAAGGGTGGCTGGGCAGAAGCTGGTCGACTCCATACTGGAGGTAGACCGTAAATACTCCGAGGCCCTGACCGTAGAGCTCCTGGTGGAGAGGAAAGAATTACAAAGGAACTTTGACCTGCTCTCCACCAGGAAAGCAGTACACCAACTCCGCCAGGCACGCGGGGCCGTGTACGAACACGGAGACAAAGCCAGCCGCCTGTTGGCACACCAGCTGAGAAAGCAGGCAGCCAGCAGAGAAATTGCGCAAATTAGGGGTACCGGAGGCACGTTGGAAACAGAACCAGAGAGGATTAACAAAACCTTCAAGGCCTTCTACCAAGAGCTGTACACCTCAGAGCCCCCAACGGGGAAGGCTGGGATGAACCGGTTCCTTGATGGACTGGGCATACCAGTCGTGGGAGAGGGCAGAAAACGGGATCTGGAAGCACCACTAGCACTGGGAGAGATCATGGACAGCATTAGCTCCATGCAGGCGGGGAAGGCGCCGGGACCGGACGGATTCCCGGCGGACTTCTACAAAAAATTTGCGACAGCGCTGGCCCCGCACCTACGGGAGATGTTCACAGACTCGCTAGCTAGGGGCACACTGCCACTCATGTTAGCACAGGCCTCAATCTCGCTGATACCTAAGAAAGACAAAGACCCAACGGAATGTGGGTCATACAGACCCATATCTCTGCTGAACGCAGATGCCAAAATACTGGCCAAAATCCTAGAAGACTGTGTACCTGAGGTGGTCGCAGAGGACCAGAAGGGCTTCGTCAAAGGTAGACAGCTTACCTCGAACATCAGGCGCCTGCTGAACGTGATAATGACCCCCTCCGGGGAGAGAACACAAGAGGTGATCGTCTCCCTGGACGCAGAAAAGGCCTTCAACAGAGTCGAATGGAAATACCTCAGAGGTACTGGAGCGGTTCGGGCTTGGAACAGGATTCACCGCTTGGGTAAAGCTCCTATACAACGCTCCCATGGCAAGCGTACGGACCAACAATACCAACTCCCAATACTTCCAGCCTGCACAGGGGCACCAGACAAGGATGCCCACTGTCCCCGCTGCTGTTCGCACTAGCAATCGAACCGCTAGCAATCGCGCTCAGGGCAGCAAAAAATTGGAGGGGGATCCGAAGGGGAGACAGAGAGCAGAGTCTCACTCTATGCAGACGATCTGCTCCTCTACATCTCGGACCCACAAAGCAGCATGGACGGAATCATCGCGCTCCTGAAAGAGTTTGGAGCCTTCTCGGGCCACAAACTCAACATGAGCAAAAGCGAGATCTTCCCAGTACACCCGCAAAGGGGGGGGGGGGGGGGGGGGGGGGGGGGCAAGCTCTAAAGGGGCTGCCGTTCAAACAAGCCCAACACAAATTCCGCTACCTGGGGATCCAAATAGCCCATGACTGGAAAGGGATCCACAAATGGAACCTCACCAGCCTGACGGAGGAAGTAAAGAAGGACCTGCAAAGATGGAACACACTCCCGCTCTCCCTCGCGGGGAGAGTCCAGACGATCAAAACGTACTGCCCAAGTTCCTATTCCTGTTTAGATCCATTCTGATCTACATCCCCAAGGCCTTTTTCAAAGTGCTGGACAAACTTATCATGGTGTTCGTATTGGGGGGGGTGGGGGGGCCGGGGGGGGGGGTAAAAATGCTAGGATCCCAAAGAAGGTCCTATCAAAAACAAAATCCAGGGGAGGGGCTAGCCCTCCCAAACCTACAATTCTACCACTGGGCGGCAACAGCCGAGCGAGTAAGGGGATGGATCCAGGAGCCAGAAGCCGAGTGGGTGCGTGCAGAGGAGGCCTCCTGCATGGGGACCTCCCTCCGGGCCCTCGCCACGGCAGCACTCCCATCCCCACCCAAAAAACACTCCAGCAGCCCAGTGGTGACAGCCACCATCCAATCCTGGAACCAACTGCGGCAGCAATTTGGCCTGACCAAAATGTCGGACAAGGCTCCCATCTGCAACAACCATAGGTTCAAACCAGCACTGACAGACGCCACCTTCAAAAGGTGGAGGCAGGACGGGGGGACACTGACAGTCAGGGACCTATACACGGACGACAGGATCGCAACACTGGACGAACTGACAGAGAAATTTCGGCTAGCTGGGGGGAACGAGCTACGGTACCTGCAGCTCAAAAACTTCTTACGAAAGGAGACAAGGGACGTACCCACAACCGCCACGACAGACACTACTGGAAGACCTGCTGGACGCAAGTTTCCCAGAGAAAGGGAACTGTAGCGACATGTATGACCGACTGGTAGAAAGGGACGACACCGTACTGGACGCAACAAGAAAGAAATGGGCGGATGACCTGGGGATGGAGATAGGGTGGGGACTCTGTTGCGAAGCACTGCATAGGGTCAACTCCACCTCCACGTGCGCAAGGCTCAGCCTGACGCAACTAAAAGTGGTACATATAGCCCACTTAACAAGAAACCGTATGAGTAGGTTCTTCCCGGAGGTGGAGGACAGATGTGAACGGTGCCAAAGAGGCCCGGCCAACCACGCCCACATGTTCTGGTCTTGCCCCAGACTTGTGGAGTACTGGACAGCTTTCTTCGAGGCTATGTCCAAAGTGGACAGGGGTGAGGATGGAGCCATGCCCGATAGTGGCGGTCTTCAGGGTTTCAGACCAGCCAAATCTATTCCTGGGGAGGAGGGCGGACGCCCTTGCCTTTGCCTCCCTGATTGCCCGCCGTAGAATCCTGTTTGGCTGGCGGTCAGCAGCACCACCCAGAGCTGCAGACTGGCTGTCCGACCTCTCGGAATCTCTCCAATTGGAGAAAATCAAATTCGCCATCCGAGGGTCAGATGACGGCTTCCACAGAACGTGGGAGCCAGTCATGCAATTGTTCCGGGACCTGTTTGTGGCCAACGAACCGGGGGGGGGGGGGGGGGGGCTACAGGTTCGTTATGGGGGTTTGTTCGCATGGTTTTACGCTTATTTATTTTTCTTGTTAATTTATTGTTTTTGTATTGGAGGGGAGGGGGGGAGGGGTTACTGTTTTTCTCTGTTGTGATAACATTTGGTGTTGAAAACTTGAATAAAAATTATTCCCAAAAACAAAAAAGGAAGGACAAAGCGGCAAGCGACAGTCTGATGGTAAGCTAAGGCCCAAAACCAAACTGTAAATAATTGCCTATAAACATGTGCCTCGGCCATATTGGGGAATGTAAAATATGTATGCCGGCTAAAGGGGGGAGGCCACAGTTGTTATTATGAAGATGCTTACCTGTAAATATGCATGTTAATTTTTACGTGTTTTATTTCTAATAATTTGTAATTTGTTGGATATAAAATATGAAAACTCAATAAAAAACATTTCCAAAAAAAAACTCAGCAATCCCCCATTTTTAACAGCACAAAGAACAAAATGGCAAAGAAATTGTCCAGCTGATAAATATCTATATTTATTAAATCTTTTGTTTTCGACCGTGCCATTTCGTTGGCAAGTCTGATTTGTCACCTTTACCATCGCCAACCCGCGCATGCGCGGTGGCCTCACTAATCGGCCCCGACGCAAAATGGTGCGGGGGTTCAGGGGCCAGTGCACGTCACAAAGTAGGCCCAGGGAAGGGAGTGGCTGGCCTGCTGATCAGTGGGCCCCGATCGCTGGCCAGACCCCATTAGAGGCCCCCCACCACCCCCTCCCAACCGAGGACGGAGCCCCCCTCCCCCGCCCCACAGGCCGCCACCCCAACCCTTCGCACAGAGTTCCCGCCGGCAGCAACCAGGTGCGGACGGCGCCAGCGGGACTCTGCCGTTTCCGCACGGCCGCTCGGCCCATCCCGGCCGGAGAATCGGCGGCATGCGACAGGCGCCGCGCCAAACGTGCCTACGCAAATGGCGCCGATTCTCCGCTCGCCAGAGAATCACGTGCCAGTGTCAGGGTGACATGACACGGTTGCGCTGATTCTCTGGCCCGGCGCGGGGCTCGGAGAATCCTGCCCACTATTTGTGATGCTCTATGCTGCTCATGCATTTGCTGTGTTTGGCCCTTGTAAGTGCAGCGATGGTAAAGGTGACAAGATAGAAATTGGTGCCTGTGGTTTACATGTACTAAATGACTGTACTTTAGGCCAACATCATCAAGGGTTAGGATTTAAACAACTGAAAGAAGAGACCAGAGATAAATTCCAGGGGCAATCTTGAGGGAACAGGAGGAGACATTATTGTGTCTGTGATGGGAAGGTAGGAACCACAATGTGAACAGTGGGGCGAGGAGTTTGGGGAGGATGCAGAATTCCATGCTGTGCAAGACAATGAGGATGAACAATAAACCACGGTTACATTCCCATAAAATGTAATTTGTGAGAATCATTATTGTTTTAGTGTGTGGACAGATTAGGATCTGATCTGAAGGGTGGGGTAGTGGTGATGTCACTGAACCAGTTATCCAGAAGCTCAGGCTAATGTTCTCGGGACACAGGTTCAAATCCCATCAAATGGTGGAATTTAAATTCCATTAATCAGTAATATCTGGAATATAAAGCTAGTCTGAGTAATGGTGACAATGAAACTATCATCGATTGTCAGCAAATTCCATCTTGTTCACTAAGAGGGCTACCTGTGACTCCAGCCCACAGCAATGTGGTTGACAATGGCCCTGTGAAATGGCCTATAGCAGGCCATTCAGTTCAAAGGCAAGTGAACATGGCTGTCCTCGTCAGCAACGCCCCCACTCAAAGAGGGAAAAGTGAATGGTGAGGGGGGTGGAAATGGAGCCTAGCTCTGGAACAACATGTGGGTCTGCGAGGAGGGTGAAGGGTCCCGTGGAAGGTGGTTTGAGAGGATCATTTGTTCTGGAGGAGAACAATTTGGAATAGTTTCTGCTTTCGAGATAAGGGGACTGGGCTGATGGAGACCAGATGAACATTTGTTATGAAAATTTCAGGTTTAGGGAATGATGTGAGCAGAGGGATTACCAGCTCTGAGTATATGGGGGGAGAGAGGATGAAGTGTCAGAGAGAGCATTCTCCCAGCCAGACATTCACAAAGTCCAAACTATCTTCAAGGTAGCAGCTTCATTTGCACTTTATAACACATGTCGCAACTTTGTTCGAACCTTTCAGAATACTCACTGACCTGTCCACTGTGTGATTCATGTTCTGTACACCAGGAAGATCCAGACCTGGACCAAAATTCAGATCCAGCAAAAGAACCAACTCAAATGCTGAGACCCTCAGTGAGAAATCGAGAAGCAGTGAATTGTTGGTTGTGGTTGTAATTTTTGTAATAGTTTTTTGGTGAACATTGGACTCCTTCCATTTTGCAATTCGAATCTTTTCTTCATGACCGCAGCGCGAGGATGAATTGTCATGAATTGTATCAGGTGTTGAAAACCCAAAACACTAAATAAACTCCATTATGTCTGTAAAAAGGACATTTAAGCACAAAGGACTTGGCTGACTTGTTTACATTGTGGAAAAATAGTGATAGTGCTCAGCAGAGAATGGACAGGCCAGACATCAATCAAGTATCGGGATCGGGAGATTTTCCACACACATCAACGCTACTATCTCACAAAACAGGAGACAAACTCCGAAAAACTAAAACAAAACTTAGTGTATTAATTATTAATTAATGAGTATTAATAAATCACTCATTGATTAATGAGTGATTTATATACCTTGTTTTATCATTATTTTAATAGCTCTTATAAGAAAAGTGAGGCATTTCCTGACGGGTATCTGGGCACAGATTCCGATAAAGAAATGTTGTTTTTCTCAGTACGGTTCAATTTGCCATCACATCAGACTTCCAGTGACGGCGAGCGGGAGGCAGCCACACACTGGAGGGCTTCTGCTCGGGAATAGAAATTTGGGGGTTTTAACGCCCGGTCCCGGGGGCAACGGAGGCTGAAAAGGCTGTAAGAGGGCGCAGGGAGGAGAAATGTCCAAGCTTGGGAAAAAAACAGCCGTGAAAAAGGAGGTTAACGGACGTTCGCGGGTGAGTGGAAAAGTCAGCGCAGGAACTGTAAGGAAAGCGGAGGCTGGAGCACCAGGGGAGGCCGCATTGCCCACGGCTGAAGAAGAAGAAATGACCAAGTTGATGGCCGTGGAAGTTGAAGAACAGTTCACACAGCACATGGAAGCGATGAGGAAGGAGATGGCGGCGGTATTGAAGGTGCTGGTGGAGGAGGCAATTGCCCCGGTGAGGGTGGCGGTATTGAGCGCAGTGGTGGAGCTGCGGGACCAAGGTGAGGCGCTGAAGGAAGTGGAAGAGACATTATCGCAACACAGCGATCAACTCACCTCGATGGGGAAGGAGTTACGGAAGGTGATAGAGATCAACAAGGGTCTGTGAGCCAAAATGGACGACTTGGAAAACAGATCCAGGCGACAGAATCTGAGGATTGTGGTTCTGCCCGAAGAAGTGGAAGACCCGAGGCCGACAGAGTATTTTGCCACGATGTTGGCGAAGCTATTGGGGGAGGGGGATGATCCCTCCCGATATGAACTGGATTTGGCTTATTGGTCGTGAAGGCCTGTACCAAAGGAGAGTGAGCCGCCAGGAGTAGTGATGCTGTGTTTTCGTAGGTAGTGTGAAGGAGAAGGTCCTGTGCTGGGCAAAGCAGAAGCGGGTAGTGCAGTGGGCTGGAGCTGGCATATGCATATATCAGGACTTTACGGTGGAGCTGGTGAGGAGGCGGGCTGCCTTCAGCCGGGTGAAGGAGGCGCTGTACATCAGTAAGATGCAGTGCGGCATAGTATACCCAGCTACGCTGAGGGTGACCTACAAATCCGAAGACTTTTGTTTTGGGACGGCGGAAGCGACGGCGGAGTTTGCGAAGGTAGAAGGACTGTGGCAGAATTGAGAAATGGGACTGAGAACGGGCCGTGTACTGATGTAGCCTCATGTAACTTTATTTTTTCACTGCGTGTTGGTGTATGTACTAAATGAGTCAATGCTGTATATATTTGGACAAGGGAAGAGATGGGACTTTCATTTGCAATGATGGTTCTTTGGGGCTTGGGTGTGTATGAAGGTTTGTGGGCTAAAGGGGATCTCTTGGTTTTCCTGGGACCGGGCAAGGGGGAAGGAGACCCGAGCGGGGGCCTCCATGCTGAATGGGAATGAGGTGGGAGGAGGGGCTGCAGCCATCGGAACCTGGTAGAACACGTTTCGGTGTGTCTAGCCGGGGTGAAATATTCATGGGTGTCATTCACGTTACTCTTTCGGGGATTGGATGGTGTTGGCTATTGCCCGGGGGGGGGGGATGGATGGACTGTATATGACAATGGTGACCATAGGCGATTCCGGATTCCTTTTTCTTTTTCCCTTTTTTTCCACCTTGGGAGGGTTTGTTTCATTTGATGCTTATATTGTCAGGTGGGCCGTTGTTTGGGGGGTGGTGGGGGGATGGGATCGTTGTTGTTGATAAAGGGATTGACATTGTACTCGTTACCGTTTACTGTCTGTTAGTGGGGTGTAAATTCTGAAGAAAATATGAAAATGGAGAATAAAAATATTTTTTTTTAAATAAAAATTTGCCATCAGATAACGGTGGTGTCGGTGGTATGAGTGTCATCAGTTGGTGATTAGACCAGAGAAGAGCGTGGATGGAGACAAGTTGAATTTTATTGCACGTCACAAATCAATAGCAATGTCGATGAAACCTTCCATCACTTTGCTGATGAATGTGCAGCACCAGAGATAGAGGGCGAGATTCTCCGCACTCACGCCGGTTCGGAGAATAGCGGGCCGCGCAGATTTTCACGGCGACGCCGGTCCAATGCCCTCCCGCTATTCTCCGAACCCCGCACAAACTACACATCGGCATTCCCAGCAAAGGCCTCGAACGCGCCTCCGACACGACCAGAATCACTACTTATTGGCCCCCCGCCATTCTCCGGCCCGGATGGGCCGAAGTCCCGACGTCATCACGCACTGTTTTCACGCCGGCCAACACACCTGCTTTTCAAGTTCGTCAACCAGTCGTGCTGCCTGACGAGAGCTTCGAGGAGGTGAGCGCACCGCTCAGCGCACAGCTCAGCGCACTGCTGGGTCTGGCCACAACGGGGAAGGCATCCCCGAGAACGGGAGGGGAGTCCAGAGCGGGATGGATGTGGGAGACGGAGGGGGGAGAGTGGGAGACGGAGGGGGAGAG
This sequence comes from Scyliorhinus canicula, assembly GCF_902713615.1. Taxonomy (NCBI): domain Eukaryota; kingdom Metazoa; phylum Chordata; class Chondrichthyes; order Carcharhiniformes; family Scyliorhinidae; genus Scyliorhinus; species Scyliorhinus canicula. The sequence continues at coordinate 140,192,749 of NC_052161.1, forward strand.
AGTGGGAGACTGAGGGGGGGAGTGTGGGAGACGGAGGGGTGGATGTGGGAGACTGAGGGGGAGAGTGTGGGAGTCGGGGGGGGGGGGAGTGTGGGAGACGGAGGGAGGGGGAGTGTGGGAGACGGGGGGGAGTGTGGGAGACGGAGGAAGGGAGTGTGGGAGACAGGGGGGGGGAGTGTGGGAGACGAAGGGGGGGGAAGTGTGGGAGACGGAGGGGGGGATGTGGGAGCCTGAGGGGGGAGTGGGAGACGGAGGGGGGAGTGTGGGAGACGGAGGGGGGAGTGTGGGAGACGGAGGGGGAGTGTGGGAGACGAAGGGGGGGGGAGTGTGGGAGACGGAGGGGGGAGTGGGGAGACGGGGGGGAGTGGGGGAGACGGAGGGGGAGTGGGGGAGACGGGGGGGAGTGGGGAGACGGAGGGGGAGAGAGTGGGAGACTGAGGGGGAGAGAGTGGGAGACTGAGGGGGGGAGTGTGGGAGACGGAGGGGTGGATGTGGGAGACTGAGGGGGAGAGTGTGGGAGTCGGGTGGGGGGGAGTGTGGGAGACGGAGGGAGGGGGAGTGTGGGAGACGGGGGGGGGAGTGTGGGAGACGGAGGAAGGGAGTGTGGGAGACAGGGGGGGGAGTGTGGGAGACGAAGGGGGGGGAGTGTGGGAGACGGAGGGGGGGATGTGGGAGCCTGAGGGGGGGAGTGGGAGACGGAGGGGGGAGTGTGGGAGACGGAGGGGGGAGTGTGGGAGACGGAGGGGGAGTGTGGGAGACAAAGGGGGGGGAGTGTGGGAGACGGAGGGGGGGATGTGGGAGACTGAGGGGGGGAGTGGGAGACGGAGGGGGGAGTGTGGGAGACAGAGGGGGGAGTGGGGGAGACGGGGGGGAGTGGGGGAGACGGAGGGGGGAGTGGGGGAGACGGGGGGGAGTGGGGGAGACGGAGGAGCGGAGTATGGGAGACGGAGTGGGGAGTGTGAGAGACGGAGTGGGGAGTGTGGGATACGGAGGGGGAGACGGAGGGGGGGGAGTGTGGGAGACGAAGGGGGGGAGTGTGGGAGACGGAGGGGGGAGTGTGGGAGACGGAGGGGGGGAAGTGGGAGACGGAGGGGGGAGTGTGGGAGACAGAGGGGGGGAAGTGGGAGACGGAGGGGGGAGTGGGGGAGACGGAGGGGGGTGAGTGTGGGAGACTGAGGGGGGAAGTGGGAGACGGAGGGGGGAGTGGGGGAGACGGAGGGGGGAGTGGGGAAGACGGAGGGGGGAGTGGGGGAGACGGAGGGGGGAGTTGGGGAGACGGAGGGGGGAGTGGGGGAGACGGAGGGGGGAGTGGGGGAGACGGAGGGGGGAGTGGGGGAGACGGAGGGGGGGAGTGGGGGAGACGGAGGGGGGAGTGGGGGAGACGGAGGGGGGAGTGGGGGAGACGGAGGGGGGAGTGGGGGATACGGAGGGGAAGTGGGGGAGACGGAGGGGGGGGAGTGGGAGTGGGGGGGGGGTAGGGAGAGAGTGAGCGAGTGACCCGTCCAACCCCGTTACAAAATGTCTGCCACCATGCCATGGTGTGCTGGTCACGAGGACACGGCCGCTGGTTCCCCTGTGGCTTACGGCCACAGGCCACTGACGCACCGGTGAGGAGGACGTAGTTAACTGGCCGTTGGATGCAGAAAGTGACCAGGGGTTAGGCTGCCTGCGTGTCAGCAGCGCGACCAGGCCACCGGGACACACAGGTATCCCGTGGCAGGCGGCTGCCGAGGTGTCGACTAACCTCCGTCTAACATGTCCCGTTTCCTCTGCCCCCCACCACCCTTCTGTAGGTTAGCACAATGTCTGCTGAACAGAACGGCTATGTTCTGCGCAGTGGTTGGGGCCGCTGCTACTGCATTTGGCGATGCAGCAGCATCCACAGCCACAACCCGCAGTGGCTGCAGGGCCAGCTGCAGCAGCAGAGGGAAGGGCCGAGGAGTTGCCAGTCGTCGAGCAGCATGGGGGGGGGGGGGAGGAGGAGGGGGAGGAGGAGAGAGTGAGGGTTCAACCACGGCGCCAGAGGCGACGACCAAGGCCGAGGGTGTACCGTTGCCCGGATCTCTTTCCAGACAATGACGGACATCACCTGCAGGAGGAGACTCCGGCTGAGTAGGCGGACGGTGATACATATCTGTCACCTCGTGGCGCACCTCGCCCCACGTGGAGCGGGGGGAGGACACGCGATCCCGGTTGCCATCAAGGTGACGGTCGCTCTTAACTTCTATGCGACCGGCTCCTTCTAGTCTCCGAGCGGGGACGTCTCTGGGATCTCCCAGTCATCGGTCCACAGGTGTATCCGGGATGTGACCGACGCCCTCTATGCCATCGCGGACCGCTACATCACCTTTCCCGAGGACCGAGCAAGTCAAGACTCATGAGCTTGTGGATTTGCCAGCGTGGCCAGGATACCGATGGTGCAGGGGGCAATCGATTGTGTTCACGTCCCCATGCTCCCGCCTGCAGGGGACAGGGAGGTGTTCACAAACAGAAGGGGGTCATACTCCATGAATATCCAGGTGGTATGCGACCCCCACATGAGGATCATGAATGTCTGTGCAAGGTTCCCAGGGAGTGTGCATGACTCCTACATACTGGCGCAGTTGTACATCCCTGCGATGTTTGAGGGGACGTCCCCCCCGGCTGAGGGGCTGGTTGCTAGGCGACAGGGGTTATCCGCTGAGGTCTTGGCTGATGACGCCTATACGGAGGCCTCAGACCAATGCGGAAACACGATACAACGAGGCCCATGCAGCAACCATGGGGTGTGGTGGAGCGCTGCCTTGGCCTCCTGAAGATGAGATTCAGGTGCCTGGACCGCTCCGGAGGGGCCCTGCAGTACCAGCCCGACAGGGTCGCTCGCATTGTAGTGGTCTGCTGTGCGCTGCACAACATCGCGATGCAGAGGGGAGATGACCTGCTGCAGGAGGCGGAGGGAGAAGCTAGTGGCAGTGGTGCCAGCACAGAGGAGGAGGAGGAGGAGGAGAGGGAGAAGGAGGAGGAGGAGGAGGCTGGCGGAGTGGCGGGCGCAGCACGCAGACACGACCCAGGTGCTGGTGATGTCCAGGAGGCGGCACGACGGACCCGGCGAGGACGACGGGCACGCGACGCCTTGGTGGCAGCACGGTTCACGCATCGCATGTGACGTCCCCGCTGAACACCAAACCACCACCTGCATCGCTAGTCATGCAGAGGGTCAACACACAACTGCCACCACCACAGGCCCCCCCCCCCCGCACCCCCACTCAGTGTACACTGCTCCACTTCGACATCACCCTTACCACTGGGTCCAGACGGTATGGTACAACATTGATGGCTGTGTCAGCGGGTGTGATCAGTGCCATGTAGAATGATGACAGCCCGCTCTGCGAAGAGCTGTGAGCTCAGAATCGTTAGAGAGAGTCTGACCCATGGCAATATCTGAACCGTCCACCTTGGTGGCCGCTGAGATCGTCACTGACACTCTATCACGTGCCCGCGTGGGCTAGCTGTGGGAGGGGGTAGGGAGGCAGGGACTGCACATCCGGCACCGAAGTTTCACCGCTCGTCAACCCCAGTGACACTCGGTCACCATCACGATTCCTGTGGCTGTGGAACAATCACACGGTATTACAAGTAAGGTGGAACAGTGCGTTTAATGTTAACAATAATTTACAGGTGCCCTAGCCCCTACAACTAAACTGTGCCCTTCACCCGTGCCAACTTACTCTGTGTCTCACTTTGCTGCCTTACGGGCCCTACCACTACGTCTAAGTGATTCCCCAGATGATACAGCAGGAGTGGAGGAGGATTGCTGCGAATCGCCCCCCTCGACTCGTTTCTCCTTGGCCAAGCGTTTCCTGGGGCGACCCGGCCTTGATGGGCCAGGCTGCTCTGCGGGCGTCTTGGGTGACATTGTGCCACCCTGCTCTGCCTGCTGCCCACCCAATGCACCAGGGATGGGACGGGGGGGAGGCCGAGAATTCCGGGACGTCCCGTGATGGACTTAATGAGACGGGCCCCGAAACCTCCTCCTCCCTTGGGGAGCCCGGTGGCCCCCGTGCCTCACTTTGGGACAGAGGTGCGAGCGGGGAGGTTCCCCGTCGCGCCACCGCCACCTGGCGCTGCCAGTCCTGGAGGCCTGCAACGGTATCCACCAGGATCCGAAGGTTTGCAGACACGGAGTCCAGGGAGTTAGACATTCCCGCCAGGGACTGTGCGACCTCAACCTGTGAGTGCACGACACCATCCAGCACATGTGTCAGGCGGTTGATGCTCTCGGCGACTGACTGCTGGGACTGTGCCATCGACTGCTGCGACTGGGCCATGGCATGCTGAGACTCGGCCAAGGCCCGCAGCGCGCAGGCAATGACGTGTTGGCTTTGGCGCATTGCTGCCTGTGAGAGGGCAACCCTGTCCAGGGCCGAGGATGACGCCTGCACATTAAGCCCAACGCCTTGCATAACCTGACCCATTGCCTCCACCGCGGATGCCACCCATGCGGTGTCAGCCTGGGTCTCTGCCACGAGCGGCAGCACTCCCTGCTCGTGGACGCGGTTCGACTCCTCTAACAGCGTCTGCAGAGCCAGGAAGACAGCCCTCATCCCGTCATTGTTTCCCTGGGTTTCTTGATGCATCGGCTGTGCAGGTGGGTTGAGAAACTCCAGGAACTCGGAAAACATCTGGGAGCCAGCTGGATGCTGGGCCTGGCCTGGCCTCCGCCAGTCCGGGCTCTTGGCTGCTCCGACCTCCACCTGCTGTACCTGCTCAGCTGTGATGTGCGACCCAGACTGTGACCCAGGAGCCTCATCCCTAAATAGGCCAACCGGGGTGTGTGTCTCTGGGATGGTGGATGGTGTGGGAGAAAGCTGTGCCGCAAGCTCGAGGTCGTCTTGGGTTGACGCCTCCTCGATGTCATCGGTCCGCTGAGAGGCCGCAGGGCGTTCGCTGGCCATTTCTCTCTCTTGCTCTCTCGCCGCCCTCTGGGCGTCCTGCTCCACAGATTATGTTGGGGAGGATGGGACTCCCCGTTGATCGGGCACCCTCTATCGTGCGGCCCTGGGTGCGGTGGGGCCAGATGCGTGTCTCCGCCTGGAGGCAGACGGCCCTGGTCGTTCGGCATCACGTCCTAGGGAAGAGAATGAAACGGCTTATTTAGATTCGCTCGGCCGGGCGCTGGACGGTCCCAGTGGGCAGGATGCGAAGTGACAGAGGATGGGGGAGGTGTCCAAGTGGGCAGGGTGTGTGAAGGGACAGGGGATGGGGGAGGTGTCCCAGTGGGCAGGGTGTGAAGGGACAGAGGATGGGGGAGGTGTCCCAGTGGGCAGGGTGTGTGAAGGGACAGAGGATGGGGGAGGTGTCCAAGTGGGCAGGGTGTGTGAAGGGACAGAGGATGGGGGAGGTGTCCCAGTGGGCAGAGTGTGTGAAGGGACAGAAGATGGGGGAGGTGTTCCAGTGGGCAGGGTGTGTGAAGGGACAGAGGATGGGGGAGGTGTCCCAGTGGGCAGGGTGTGTGAAGGGACAGAGGATGGGGGAGGTGTCCCAGTGGGCAGAGTGTGTGAAGGGACAGAGGATGGGGGCGGTGTCCCAGTGGGCAGGGTGTGTGAAGGGACAGAGGATGGGGGAGGTGTCCCAGTGGGCAGGGTGTGTGAAGGGACAGAAGATGGGGGAGGTGTTCCAGTGGGCAGGGTGTGTGAAGGGACAGAGGATGGGGGAGGTGTCCCAGTGGGCAGGGTGTGTGAAGGGACAGAGGATGGGGGAGGTATCCCAGTGGGCAGAGTGTGTGAAGGGACAGAGGATGGGGGAGGTGTCCCAGTGGGCAGGGTGTGTGATGGGACAGAGGATGGGGGAGGGGGGGGTGTTTGTCATGCAGGGTTGTCTCACTTGTTGCAGCTCCGCCAACCTCGCATTGCGTGATTTCCCGGGTGGCAGATCCCCCAACAAGGTCCAGTGCCCTCTGCTCAAACGTGGTGAGGGGGGGCAGGATGGGCGAACCCCCTCCAGTCTTGTTCCGCTCACGAGTGTTGTGAGCGGTCTTGTCCTGTTGGGGGAGGGGGCATAGGTAGATTATTACAATACGGCAGGTATCAGCAGTCCGTTCAGATACTGGTACAGTTTGGGGGTCAAGTTGTAATAAGACGATTGCATCTCTCCACGGGGGCCAGAGCGCTGGGTCTGTGACAACTTTGTGAACCACCCTCAACTCACTCTGCCCCAATCCCCCTCCACCCCCCGTGCCAGGGGGGGAGGTGGGTGATTAAGTAAAGGGGGGGAGGGATGGTTGTGACCCGGGGGCACCCTCTTGGCACTTACCCTGGCAGCCCTGGTGAGGTCGTGCATCTTCTTCCGACACTGGTCAGCTGAGCGAGGGGTCTGCCCCACAGCACTGACGGCAGCAGCAACCTCACGCCAGGCCTGGCGCACCGCGCTGGCAGGGTGGCGATGCCCTCTACGTGGGCAGATGATGCCCCTCCTCTGCTCGATGGAATCGAGCAGCGTCTCCACATCAGCCTCCACAAATCGCGGGGCTGCTCTCCTCAGCTCCGACATCTTGGCCTACAGTTTCTGTGCTCGCCCGCGGCTTTTTACGGCGTCGGGAGGCGTCACGTGGGCGTGTCCGTAGCGTCGGCGCGTTCCGGCGTCATCGCGCACGTGATTTACGCGGCCCCGTTCCTAGCCCATTTCCCGGACGTGAATACGTCGGGAACGGGGCCGTGTCGGGCCGTCGCAAAAGTCGGCCGTTTTTACGGCCGACTTCGCGATTTGTAGCGGGTGCGGAGAATCACGCCCAGAGTGCTCCCACAAAGAGCCGGTGCAGAGATGATGGGCTGAATGGCCTGCTCCTGTGTTGTAATAATTCTGCGATGTGGCCTGCTCGTCACAGAGACAGAAACTTTCAGATAATATTTGCTACATTCACATATTAGAATTGCTGCAGAAAATCAATGCCTGATGTATTCCCAAAACACAAACCCTTCCGAAAACCATGAGGAAAGTGACATGTTGATGCTTATAGGGAAGATGGACACAGCACCCACATGGATACAGCTGAGGAGCAGCGTCAGGCAGTCAAAGACAGGTTTGTTTAGTCTCACAAGGATAGGATGAGGAGGGAGGAGCATTGGTGACTGTTGGACGGGATAGTGGAGGTGGATAGGAGATATTCTGTGGCTGCCAGGAAGGAGCTGTTGGTGGAAAGAAAGAAGTTGTCGGGGCAGTTTGACCTGTTGATAAAGGGTCGGACGGTGGATCAGAGGGCGAAGGGGGTATGGGGAGAAGGCGAGTCATATGCAGGCCCACCCACCAGCTGTGACGACAGGCTGTGTCAGAGCAAATTCTTCAGGGGGGGGGATGTCATGTCAGAGCCAGAAAAGATAAATGAGGTGTTCAAGGCTTTCTCTGAGGGGCTGTATCGGGCTTACTGGAGAGGTTTGTAGGGAAAAGTGAGGTGTTGGGGGGGGGGGGGGGTCAGTCGGGAGCTCTGCCATTTAAAGTGGCAAGTTAGCAGTTTCGGTACCTGGGGATCCAGGTAATGCATGAGTGGGCCATAATGCAGAGGTGGAACCTGCCGGGGTTGGTGGTGGAGATTAAGGTGGACCTTAAAAGGTGGGTTACACTGAACCTGACATTGGTGGGGAGGGTGCAGGTGCTGAAGATGAATGTGCTGCCAAGGTTTCTGGTTGTGTTTCAGTCTCTCCTAATCTTTCACCCCAAGGCCTTTTTACGGAGGGTGGATGCACTAATCTGGGTATTTGTGCGGGCGGGGAAGGTGCCGAGGGTGAAGAGGGCAATGTTGCAACGGCAGAGGCAGGAAGGGGGTTGGCGCTCTCAAACCTGTTGCATTATTATTGGGCAGCGAACATGGAGAAGGTGAGACAATGGTGAGGGATGAGGGGTCAGGTTAGAGGGGGAGTCTTGTAAGGGTACAAGCCTGAGGACTCTGGTGACGGCCCCATTGCTCTGAGGAAGTCTACGGTGAGTGCGATGGTGGAGTCATCTCTAAAATAATTTTGAATTGGAGGTCGGCTACGCCACTGGGGTCACGTCATGGTTGGGGAATTTGTACAAGTTTCTCAGATTGGAGAAAATCAAATTTGCCTTCAGGGTGTCAGAGGAGGGCTTTGAGGTAGATCGAGGCTGTTTATGGCTGTATTTGAGGAGCTGTTTGTCACAGGGGAGGGTGGATTAAAAGGGCAACAATATATAAACTGTATACTTTGACTGGACGTAAATTTGGTTTTATTTTGTTGAATGTGTTTTGACTAAAATATCCTTTTTTTAAAAAGGGGTTGGATTAATCACAGTGGAGCACTGTCTCTAACCATTCATTCTCACAGCTTTTAAAAGTCCTTTTTAGCCAATCAACAGCAGGCGCTTTATCAACGATTGTTTCCAACAAATACCACCTATGATTCAGTGTCTGTGTGGAATCCCTGTTCACACACTAACATAAGCAAGTTTTTGAAACAATCTCACAGGGTACACTTACTTTCCTTGGTTCTTCCAAAAATATATTTTCTTCATATAATTAGTAAAAGTACATTATATAATTTTCAATTAGAAACAAAATGGGGGTGGGAGGAGTTGGTAGAAGCAGAGATTATGATCTGAAACTGGTGAACTCAATGTTGAATCCAGAAAGCTATAAAGTGCCTCATTGAAAGGTCAGGCTCTGTTCCTCAAACTAGTTTGGCAGTGGGGTGGGAATCAGAGCATTAGCTTAGAAGGTGTAACAACTGAAGGGGAAATAGAACAAAAATAAGAGAACAACATCACCCTCAGAACAAAACAGGTGACAAGTGTGAGAAGGGAGGTGGTCAATGCAGGATTGAGGGTGTTGTACCTAAATGTGTGCAGTATACGGAACAAGGTAAATGGGCTTGTTTCACACATTGAAATTGGCCGGTACGATGTTGTGGGCATCACAGAGACGTGGCTGCAAGGGGATCGGGGCTGGGATCTAAATATCCAAGGATATGTGTCCTATCGAAAGGACAGGCAGATGGGCAAAGGGGGCGGGGTTGCATTGTTAGTAAAGAATGAAGTTAAATCGATAGCAAGGAGCGATATAGAATAAGGAGGTATAGAATCTCTGTGGGTAGAGTTGAGGAATTGCAAAGGTAAAGAGACCCTGATGGGAGTTATGTACAGGCCCCCTAGCAGTAGTCAGGATGTGGGACAGAAAATAAATCAGGAGATAGAGAAAGGCATGTAAAAAAGGCAATATTACTATAATCATGGGGGGGCTTCAATATGCAGGTGGACTGGGAAAATCAGGTTGGTAGTGGATCCCAAGAAATGGAATTTGTGGAATGTCTAAGAGATGGGTTTTTTTTGGAGCAGCTTGCGACAGAGCCGACTAGGGAACAGGCAATTCTGGATTTGGTGATGTGTAATGAGACAGACTTGATTAGGGAACTTAAGGTGAAGGAACCCTTAGGCAGCAGTGACCACAATGTGATAGAATTTACCCTGCAGTTTGAGAGGGAGAAGCTGCAATCAGATGTAACAGTATTATAATGAAATGAAATGAAAATCGCTTATTGTCACAAGTAGGCTTGAAATGAAGTTACTGTGAAAAGCCCCTAGTCGCCACATTCCGGCGCCTGTTCCGTGCTGCTGGCCTGCCTTGGTCTGCTTTAAAAGCCAGCGGTTCAACCCAGTGTGCTAAACCAGCCCCAATTAAATAAGGGTAACTGCAAAGACATGAGGGAGGAGCTGGCCAGAGTTGATTGGAGAAGGGGCCTAGCAGGGAAGACAGTGGAACAGCAATGGCAGGAGTTTTTGTGGGTTATTAGGGAGGCACAACAGAAATTCATCCCAAGGAGGAGGAAACATGCTAAGGGGAGGACGAGGCATCCATGGATGACGATGGAAGTCAAGGACAGCATAAAAGCAAAAGGAAAGGCATACAAAGTGACGAGGATTAGTGGGAAGCCAGAAAATTGGGAAGCCTTTAAAAGCAAGCAGACGACAACTATAAAAGCAATAATTGGAGAGAAGATGAAATATATAAAAGTAAGAGAGAGGAAGGGCAGCACACTGGCGCAGTGGTTAGCATTGCTACCTCACGGCACCGAGGTCCCAGGTTCGAGCCCGGCTCTGGGTCACTGTCCGTGTGGAGTTTGCACATTCTCCCCGTGTCTGCGTGGGTTTCACCTCCACAACCCAAAGATGTACAGGTTAGGTGGATTGGTCACGCTAAATTGCCCCTTTAATTGGACAAAATGAATTGGGTACACTAAATTTATTTTTAAAAAGGTAAGAGAGAGACAAAAATAGACATTGGACCACTGGGAAATGTGGCTGGAGAAGTAATAATAGGACACAAAGAATTTTTAAAAAAAATTTAGAGTAGCCAATTCATTTTTTCCAATTAAGGGGCAATTTAGCGTGGCCAATCCACCTACCCTGCACATCTTTGGGTTGTGGGAGCGAAACCCACGCAGACACGGGGAGAATGTGTAAACTCCACACGGACAGTGACCCAGAGCCGGGATCGAACCTGGGACCTCGGCGCCGTGAGGCAGCAATGCTAACCACTGTGCCACCGTGCCCCTTTGCACACTCATAAGACCATAAGACAAAGGGGCAGAATTAGGCCACTCGGCCCATTGAGTCTGCTCCACCATTCAATCATGGCTGATATTTTTCCCATCCCCATTCTCCTGCCTTCTCCCCATAATCCCTGATCCCCTTATTGATCAAGAACCTATCTATCTCTGTCTTAAACACACTCAGTGATTTGGCCTCCACAGCCTTCTGCGGCAAAGAGTTCCACAGATTCACCACCCTCTGGCTGAAGAAATTCTTCCTTTTCTCTGTTTTAACGGATCGTCCCTTTAGTCTGAGATGGTGTCCTCTGGTTCTAGTTTTTCCTGCAAGTGGAAACATCCTCTCCACGTCCACTCTATCCAGGCCTCACAGTATCCTGTAAGTTTCAATAAAATCCCCCCATATCCTTCTAAACTCCAATGAGTACAGACCCAGAGCCCTCAACTGTTCCTCATACGACAGTTCTTCATTCCAGGGATCATTCTTGTGAACCTCCTCTGGACCCTTTCCAAGGCCAGCACACCCTTCCTTAGATATGGGGCCCAAAACTGCTCACAATACATCAAATGGGGTCTGACCAGAGCCTTATACAGCCTCAGAAGTACATTCCTGGTTTTATATTCGAACCCTCTTGACATGAATGCTAACACTGCATTTGCCTTCTTAACTGCCGACTGAACCTGCACATTAACCTTAAGAGAATCATGAACTAGGACTCCCAAGTCCCTTTGTGCTTCTGATTTCCTGAGCATTTCCCCATTTAGAAAATAGTCTATGCCTCCATTTCTCCTTCCAAAGTGCATAACCTCACACTTTTCCACATTGTATTCCATCTGCCACTTCTTTGCCCACTCTCATAGCCTGTCCAAGTCCTTCTGCAGCCTCTCTGCTTCCTCAGTACTACCTGTCCCTCTACAGATCTTTGTATCATCTGCAAACTTAGCAACAGTGCCTTCATTTCCTTCTTCCAGATCATTAATGTACATTGTGAAAAGTTGTGGTCCCAGCACAGACCCCTGAGGCACACCACTAGTCACCGGCTGCCATCCTGAAAAAGACCCCTTTGTCCCCACTCTCTACCTTCTGCCAGTCAGCCAATCCTCTATCCATGCCAGGATCTTACCCTGAACACCATGGGCTCTTAACTTATTTAACAGTCTCCTGTGCGGCACCTTGTCAAAGGCCTTCTGGAAATCTAAATAAATCACGTCCACTGGTTCTCCATTGTCTAACTTCCTTGTTACCTCCTTAAAGAACTCTAACAGATTTGTTAGACATGACCTCCCCTTGACGAAGCCGTGTTGACTCAGTCCTATTTTACCATGCACTTCTAAGTACTCCGCGATCTCATCTTTAATAATGGATTCTAAAATCTTACGAATGACCCAAATCAGCTAATTGGCCTATAATTTCCCGTCTTCTGCCTCCTTCCCTTCTTGAACAGGGGTGTTACATTAACCAGGGACCCGGGTTAGCACTGCTGCCTCACAGTGCGAGGGACCCGGGTTAACACTGCTGTCTCACAGTGCCAGGGAGCTGGGTTAACACTGCTGTCTCACAGTGCCAGAGACCCGGGTTAACTCTGCTGTCTCACAGCGCCAGGGACCCGGGTTAACACTGCTGCCTCATAGTGCCAGGGACCCGGGTCAACACTGCTGTCTCACAGTGCCAGGGAGCTGGGTTAACACTGCTGTCTCACAGTGCCAGGGACCCGGGTTAACTCTGCTGTCTCACAGCGCCAGGGACCCGGGTTAACACTGCTGCCTCATAGTGCCAGGGACCCGGGTCAACACTGCTGTCTCACAGTGCCAGGGACCCGGGTTAACACTGCTGCCTCAAAGTGCCAGGGACCCGGGTTAACACTGCTGTCACACAGTGCCAGGGACCCGGGTTAACACTGCTGTCTCACAGTTAAAGGGACCGGAGTTAACACTGCTGCCTCACAGTGCCAGGGACCTGGGTTAGCACAGCTGTCTCACAGTGCCAGGGACCCGGGTTAACACGGCTGTCTCACAGTTCCAGGGACCTGAGTTAACACTGCTGTCTCACAGTGCCAGGGACCCGGGTTAGCACTGCTGTCTCACAGTGCCAGGGACCCGGGTTAACACTGCTGTCTCACAGTGCCAGGGACCTGAGTTAACACTGCTGTCTCACAGCGCCAGGGACCCGGCTTAACACTGCTGTCTCACAGTGCCAGGGACCAGGGTTAACACTGCTGCCTCACAGTGCCAGGGACCCGGGTTAACACTGCTGTCTCACAGTGCCAGGGACCCGGGTTAACACTGCTGTCTCACAGTGCCAGGGACCCGGTTTAACACTGCTGCCTCACAGTGCCAGGGACCCGGGTTAACACTGCTGTCTCACAGCGCCAGGGACCCGGGTTAACACTGCTGCCTCATAGTGCCAGGGACCCGGGTCAACACTGCTGTCTCACAGTGCCAGGGACCCGGGTTAACACTGCTGCCTCAAAGTGCCAGCGTCCCGGGTTAACACTGCTGTCTCACAGTGCCAGGGACCCGGGTTAACACTGCTGTCTCACAGTTAAAGGGACCGGAGTTAACACTGCTGTGTCACAGTGCCAGGGACCCGGGTTAACACTGCTGTCTCACAGTGCCAGGGACCCGGGTTAACTCTGCTGCCTCACAGTGCCAGGGACCCGGGTTAACACTGCTGTCTCACAGTGCCAGGGTCCCGGGTTAACACTGCTGTCTCACAGTGCCAGGGACCCGGGTTAGCACTGCTGTCTCACAGTGCCAGGGACCCGGGTTAACACTGCTGTCTCACAGTGCTAGGGACCCGGGTTAACACTGCTGTCTCACAGTGCCAGGGACCCGGGTTAACACTGCTGTCCCACAGTGCCAGGGACCTGGGTTAACACTGCTGCCTCACAGTGCCAGGGACCCGGGTTAACACTGCTGTCTCACAGTGCCAGGGACCCGGGTTAACACTGCTGTCTCACAGTGCCAGGGACCAGGGTTAACACTGCTGTCTCACAGTGCCAGGGACCCGGGTTAACACTGCTGCCTCAAAGTGCCAGGGACCCGGGTTAACACTGCTGTCTCACAGTTAAAGGGACCTGAGTTAACACTGCTGTCTCACAGTGCCAGGGACCCGGGTTAACACTGCTGCCTCACAGTGCCAGGGACCCGGGTTAACACTGCTGTCTCACAGCGCCAGGGACCCGGGTTAACACTGCTGTCTCACAGTGCCAGGGACCCGGGTTAACACTGCTGTCTCACAGTGCCTGGCACCCGGGTTAACACTGCTGTCTCACAGTGCCAGGGACCCGGGTTAACACTGCTGTCTCACAGCGCCAGGGACCCGGGTCAACACTGCTGTCTCACAGTGCCAGGGACCAGGGTTAACACTGCTGCCTCACAGTGCCAGGGACCAGGGCGAACACTGCTGTCTCACAGAGCCAGGGACCTGGGTTAGCACTGCTGTCTCACAGTGCCAGGGACCCGAGTTAGCACTGCTGCCTCACAGTGCGAGGGACCCGGGTTAACACTGCTGTCTCACAGTGCCAGGGAGCTGGGTTAACACTGCTGCCTCACAGTGCCAGGGACCTGGGCTAACACGGCTGTCTCACAGTGCCAGGGACCCGGGTTAACACTGCTGCCTCACAGTGCCAGGGACCCGGGTTAACACTGCTGTCTCACAGTCCCAAGGACCCGGTTTAACACTGCTGTCTCACAGTGCCAGGGACCCGGGTTAACACTGCTGCCTCACAGTGCCAGGGACCCGGGTTAACACTGCTGTCTCACAGTGCCAGGGACCCGGGTTAACACTGCTGTCTCACAGCGCCAGGGACCCGGGTCAACACTGCTGTCTCACAGTGCCAGGGACCAGGGTTAACACTGCTGTCTCACAGTGCCAGGGACCCGGGTTAACACTGCTGCCTCAAAGTGCCAGGGACCCGGGTTAACACTGCTGTCTCACAGTTCCAGGGACCTGAGTTAACACTGCTGTCTCACAGTGCCAGGGACCCGGGTTAACACTGCTGCCTCACAGTGCTAGGGGCCCGGGTTAACACTGCTGTCTCACAGTGCCAGCGACCCGGGTTAACACTGCTGTCTCACAGTGCCAGGGACCCGGGTTAACACTGCTATCTCACAGTGCCAGGGACCTGGGTTAACACTGCTGCCTCACAGTGCCAGCGACCCGGGTTAACACTGCTGCCTCACAGTGCCAGCGACCCGGGTTAACACTGCTGTCTCACAGTGCCAGGGACACGGGTTAACACTGCTGTCTCACAGTGCCAGGGACCCGAGTTAGCACTGCTGCCTCACAGTGCCAGGGACCCGGGTTAACACTGCTGTCTCACAGTGCCAGGGACGCAGGTTCAATTCCAGCCTTGCGTGATTGTCTCTGTGGAGTCTGTGTGGGTTTCCTCCGGGTGCTCCGGTTTCCTCCCACAGTCCAAAGACGTGAAGGTTAGGTCGATTGGCTGTATTTAATTGCCCCTTCGTGTCCAAAGATGTGTCGGTTAAGGGGATAGGGCAGGGCAGTGAGCCAAAGTTGGCTGCAGACTCGATGATCTGCAGTGTGGGGGATCTGAAGGGATATTGCGGTGTTGCAGCGATGCGTAATTTCATTCCAACTGTTATACCGATAATCACCAGCTGGGGACACTGCAGACCAGACCCATTAATGATCTAAAGCACTCGCCCTCTGTTGGATATTGGATGTACTACAGTTCGGTGCAGCACATCATTGCGATCAACAGGCAGCGCTGCTGACTCATTTTCACAAATTCATAACCACTTCTCTTTGGGCGTTGATGCACCATCGATTGCACGCGAGGCGAGTGATTTACCAATGTCAGGCTTTAATTAACTAGAACACAGCCTGGCGATCGTCTACAGTGGAAAGGAACGATCGTCAGGCTTCTGAGCATTTATACCTCGTTGATAGAGGCGTGGTTAACTCAGCCTCTCGGCCAATCGGTCGAGAGGCACATGACCGACCAGGGCCAATGGTAAGCCGACGTTCTGGCCCAATGGCAGACGAGTATGCAGATCATATCATCACATTCACCCCTTACGGAGAAGGAAGGCGGGGGGGGGGGGGGTGTGAACGAGACCCGGGGTGGGGGGGGGGGGAAGAACTGATGATATGAGTAGCCGTCGGGAGAATAATTTTCTCTCCGTACCCTTGTCGAATTTGGGGGCTTGCCACTGGCCCAGACATAACAATATTTACAAAAGGAAGTCCATGGGACCGTAGAACTCTAGATGGGACCGTAGAACTCTAGATGGATTCGATCAGTCGTTTGGTGGTCCTTGACGTCCTGGCCGAGCGCCGTAGTGGAGGAGGTGTCGTCGGATCGGCTGATGGTCCTGCTGATGTCCTGGAGTCCGGGAGCGATAGACCTCGAGTAGTCTCCGTCACCTGAGCTGGCCGCGGAGACGCCATGGATGAGGGATGGGGAAGCTGAGTGGGGTGCTGGGGTGAAAAAGGGGAGGGGGGGTCTGTGGTGGGGGGGGGGGCTGCACGCCGGCGGGTGCCAGGTCCCGGAGGGAGACCGTGTCCTGCCGACCGTCGGGGTACTCCACATACGCATACTGCGGGTTAGCGTGGAGTAACTGGACATGCTCCACCAACGGATCGGACTTGTGCACCCGCACATGCTTCCGGAGCAAGATGGGTCCGGGGGTGACCAGCCACGTCGGGAGAGGGGATCCGGAGGACGACTTCCTGGGGAAAACAAGAAGACGCTCATGAGGTGTCTGATTAGTTGCAGTACAGAGGAGTGAGCGGATAGAGTGCAGTGCATCGGGGAGCACCTCTTGCCATCGGGAATTAGGGAGATTTCTAGACCGGAGGGCTAGTAGTATGGTCTTCCAGATGGTACCATTCTCCCGCTCGACCTGTCCGTTACCCCGGGGGTTATAGCTGGTCGTCCTGCTAGAGGCGATGCCCCTGTCAAGCAGGAATTGACGCAGCTCGTCGCTCATAAATGAGGACCCCCGATCGCTGTGAATGTACGCGGGGTAGCCGAACAGTGAGAAGATGGAGAGTAGGGCCTTAATGACGGTCGATGTGGTCATGTCGGGACAGGGAATGGCGAAGGGGAAGCGGGAGTGTTCGTCGATAACTGCCAGGAAGTAAATGTTGCGGTTGTTAGAGGGAAGGGGCCCCTTGAAGTCAATGCTGAGACGTTCAAAGGGGCGGGATGCTTTGATCAGGTGTGCGCGCTCGGGGCGGTAGAAGTGCGGTTTGCACTCTGCGTAGATGTGGCAGTCACGGGTTACTGTCCTGACTTCCTCGATAGAGTAGGGCAGGTTGCGGGCCTTAATGAAGTGGTGTAGGCGGGTCACCCCTGGATGGCAGAGGTCTGCGTGGAGGGAGCGGAGGCGGTCTATCTGCGCGCTGGCGCAGGTACGGCGGGACAGGGCATCAGGAGGCTCATTGAGCTTCCCAGGACGATACAAGATATCATAGTTGTACGTGGACAACTCGATCCGCCACCGTAAAATCTTGTCATTTTTGATCTTGCCCCTTTGTGCATTATCAAACATGAAGGCTACTGACCGTTGGTCTGTGAGGAGGGTAAACCTCCTGCCGGCCAAATAGTGCCTCCAATGTCGCACGGCTTCGACTATGGCCTGGGCTTCCTTTTCCACAGATGGGTGGCGGAGTTCGGAAGCCTGGAGAGTTCTGGAGAAGAAGGCCACGGGTCTGCCCGCTTGGTTCAGGGTGGCCGCCAGAGCTACTTCTGAAGCGTCGCTCTCGACCTGGAAGGGGAGGGCCTCGTCGATGGCACGCATCGTGGCCTTTGCGATGTCCGCTTTGATGCGGCTAAAGGCCTGGCAGGCCTCCGTCGACGGCGGGAAGGTCGTGGTTTGCATGAGGGGACGGGCCTTGTCCACGTAGTTGGGAACCCATTGGGCGTAGTATGCGAAAAACCCTAGGCTGCGTTTGAGGGATTTGGGGGTATTGGGGAGAGGGAGTTCCATCAGGGGGCGCATGCGTTCGGGGTCGGGGCCTATCACTCCGTTACGCACTACGTAGCCGAGGATGGCTAGGCGGTCGGTGCTAAACACGCATTTATCCTTATTGTACGTGAGGTTAAGGAGTTTTGCGGTTTGGAGGAATTTCTGGAGGTTGGCGTCATGGTCCTGCTGGTCGTGGCCGCAGATGGTGACATTATCAAGGTACGGGAAGGTAGCCTGTAATCCGTACTTGTCGACCATTCGGTCCATCTCCCTTTGGAAGACCGAGACCCCATTCGTGACGCCAAACGGAACCCTAAGGAAGTGGTAGAGGCGCCCGTCAGCCTCGAACGCGGTGTACCGTCGGTCACTCGCGCGGATGGGGAGCTGGTGGTAAGCGGACTTAAGGTCCACAGTTGAGAAGACCTTGTATCTCGCGATCTCGTTTACCATGGTAGAGATACGGGGGGGGTGGTTGTAGATGCCAGGAACCCTTCGAGGCAAGTCAGCCAGAGTTTGAAAAGTTCTGTAGAGTTCGGAGTTTGCGGGCTGATGCGGAGGCATTCGGGCTTGATGCGGAACTCCATCTTCAAAGTTGTAGTTAATTAAATTGATGCACCATCGATTGCACGCGAGGCGAGTGATTTACCAATGTCAGGCTTTAATTAACTAGAACACAGCCTGGCGATCGTCTAGAGTGGAAAGGAACGATCGTCAGGCTTCTGAGCATTTATACCTCGTTGATAGGGGCGTGGTTAACTCAGCCTCTCGGCCAATCGGTCGAGAGGCACATGACTGACCAGGGCCAATGGTAAGCCGACGTTCTGGCCCAATGGCAGATGAGTATGCAGATCATATCATCACAGGCGTAGACTTTGCTTCCTGCAGCTTTTTAATCACAAACAGGATGGGAAAAGAGAAGTGGTGGGGGGGGGGGGGGGGGGGGAAGCACCACGTCAACTAAACATTAATTGCGAAACTCAGAGGCGCGTGTTAATCTGTATTTAATGTTCAGTTTGTGCTGTTGGGGCCAAATTACATTAATGATCCTTTCACTGTCTGCCAAAGCAACGGCCTCAATGCACAGGAACTGGGCAATGCCACATGGATTTAGAAATATTTATGGTTTATGGCTGCTTCACAGTGATGTGAACAAACTATAAACACATTCTTGTGACACATTCAGTCAGGAAAGAAACAGTGAGAAGTCTTACAACACCAGGTTAAAGTCCAACAGGTTTGTTTCAAACACAGTAAAGAAACCAGTCACAGAGAGGCACAGCCCTCAACAACTCGACAAAAACAAAACAGAAACTCTCTGATTGGCTGGAGTCAGGTTCTTGCACAAAATTCCCCTTTTGTGGTTTCTCTGCCTCTGCAAAACTTTTATATCTCCAACTTTTTCTTCAGCTCTGACAAAAGATCAGATCTGAAACATGATTCGGTGATTAACTCCCCGCAGAGACAGACTGTTGAGTCAGTCAACGCCCTAATTCAGTAATGACCTGCAGCCATCTCCAGCATTTTCTCTGTTTCAGTCTGAGCTTGGCTTTAATTTTGTTGCAGAGATCTGAGTGCGTTGCTGACAATTTAACCATCTGTTTCCTGTCCTCCCCGCAGACTCGGTTTTTTTTCTGTTTCAAAACCGAGACTTCCCTGAGGGCTGTAATGTGCAAAATCAGACAATGAGATGTTGCGCCTGCGTCGGCTTTTCTGCAGCGTTGCAGCAGGTCGAGGGCAGACACGGCGGCAACAAGGGGTTGGGGTCATGTTTGTGAGCTGAGCAAAGGTTTTTCTGCAAAGGTGTTATCCCCAGTCTGTGTTTGCTCTCCCCAATGTAGAGGAGGCAGCAGTGGGCGCAGCGAATACAGTCGATCAGATTGAAGGAGGTGCTGGTGAAATGCTGCTTCAGCTGAAGTGAGTTTTTGGGGTGTTGAATGGTGAGGAGGGAGGAGGTAAAGGGGCTGATGTTGCTGATGAACCATCAATTGAACGCGAGACGAGTTGCTGTACATAAGTTAGGCTTTAATAAGCTAGAAGTTAGCCCTGCGGTCGACTACAGTAAATGGACGACCGCCGGGCATTCTGGGTATTTATACCTCGCTCTGGAGGCGAGTCTAACTCAGCCTCTCGACCAATCGGAGTGCCGTCACATGACTGGTCTCAACCAATCGGTCGAGAGGCACATGACCGACCAGGGCCAATGGTAAGCCGGTGTTCTGCACCAATGGCAGACAGCTATGCAAATCATACCACCACAGTTGCACCGTTTGCAAATGCATGGGAAGGTGCCGTGGGAAGGCACCTCCAATGTGTTCCCATCCTTGCTATAGTGTGGTGCCCAGAACTGTGCACAATACCCCAGCTAAGTGTCTTGTATATGTTCTGTATTAGCTCTTCGCTCTTGTACTCCCAGCCATGATTAATAAAGCACAGGATACGATCTGCTTTATTGACTGTTCTCTCCCCCTGCCCTGTCACCTTCAATGATCTATTCACACTATGTACCCAGGATCCTCTGCTCCTGCAACCTTTTAGGAATGGTACCCCTTATTTTATATTGTCTCTCTATATTCTTCCCACCAAAATGCATCACCTCACACTTCTCCTCATTGAACTTCATCTGCCACCTATCTGCCCACTCCAAGAACTGGTCTATATCCTCCTGAAGTTTTACACTGTCCTCACAGTTTACAATCCTCCCAAGTTTTTTGTCATCCGCAAACTTTGAAATTGTCCCCTGCACACTAGGTCATTTGGACATTCTGAATTCTCCCTCCGTGTACCCGAACAGGCGCCGGAGTGTGGCAACTAGGGGATTTTCACAGTAGCTTCATTGCGGTCTTAATGTAAGCCTACTTGTGACAATAAATAAATATTATTATTACTAATATACATCAGGAAAAGCAAGGGTCCTAGGGGCAGCACGGTAGCATGGTGGTTAGCATAAATGCTTCACAGCTCCAGGGTCCCAGGTTCGATTCCCGGCTGGGTCACTGTTTGTGCGGAGTCTGCACGTTCTCCCAGAGTCTGCGTGGGTTTCCTCCGGGTGCTCCGGTTTCCTCCCACAATCCAAAGATGTGCGGGTTAGGTGGATTGGCCATGCTAAATTGCCCGTAGTGTCCTAATAGTAAGGTTAAGGGGGGGGAGTTGTTGGGTTACGGGTATAGGGTGGCTACATGGGTTTGAGTAGGGTGATCATTGCTCGGCACAACATCGAGGGCCGAAGGGCCTGTTCTGTGCTGTACTGTTCTATGTTCTATGTACTGATGGCTGAGGAACAACACTACAAACCTAAATCTTCAGGGAGTGGAGACAGCTGGATCTGTGAGGAACACCTCTACTCGGGCAGAGGTTAAATACAGAGTGAGGCTTGGGGCCTACACTAACCCTCCGGGAGCGGAGACGCTCAGATCTACTGGGGCACTGGGCTGAGTTTGAAAAACTCAGAATGTCCAAATGACCTAACCTGCACGTCTTTCAGGATTTGTGGGAGAAAACTGGAGCACCCGGAGGACACCCACGCAGACATGGGGAGAACGTGCAAAGATAGTGACCCAAGCTGGGAATCGAACCTGGGACCCTGGAGCTGTGAAGCAACAATGCTAACCGCCCTGTACAGCAGCTAATAAGGAAGTAAATGAAATTTTGGCCTTTAGAGCTAAAGGAATAGAGTATAAAAGTAGGGAAGTGTTGAGTGTTGCTGCAACTATACAAGGCATTGGGGAGACCGCACCTGGAGTATTGTGCACAGTCTTGAATGGTGGAGCCGGCTCGAGGGGCTGAATGGCCCACTCCTGCTCCTAGTTCTTATGTTCTAACCTTCCTCCAGTCTGAAAGATATCCATTAACCATCACTCTCTGCTTCCTATTGATCAGCCAATTGTGTCGCGGAATTGCTATTATCTTTTTTCATTCCGTGAGCTGTAACTTTTCTCACAGGTTTTCCACTGGGTTTCTGCCAGAATGGAGTTTCCTCAGGAAATGGGATAGATCCAAAGGATGTGACATCATTCACCACAATTCCTGCTGCTGACAAATCCCTGAATATACCAAAATATCCGGGTTTAGTACAGCGGAGAGGTATAAATGGGGCCCCAGATTGGGAATCCTGTAAATAACTCGGGGTGGGGGGAGTCAATGTGCTGAGGAAGGGGTAGTTTTAACATTTTACTGAATCTGCAGCCAGTCTGGCCAAGGCCACATTCTCCCTCCTCCCCTAAATCAGCACCCACCCCTCCCACAGGGACCACCCTTCCTCTCCCCTAAATCAGCACCCACCCCTCCCACCGGGACCACCCTTCCTCCCTTAAATCAGCACCCACCCCTCCCACAGGGACCACCCTTCCTCTCCCCTAAATCAGCACCCACCCCTCCCACAGGGACCACCCTTCCTCCCTTAAATCAGCACCCACCCCTCCCACAGGGACCACCCTTCCTCTCCCCTAAATCAGCACCCGCCCCTCCCACCGGGACCACCCTTCCTCTCCCCTAAATCAGCACCCGCCCCTCCCACCGGGACCACCCTTCCTCTCCCCTAAATCAGCACCCGCCCCTCCCACCGGGACCACCCTTCCTCTCCCCTAAATCAGCACCCACCCCTCCCACAGGGACCACCCTTCCTCTCCCCTAAATCAGCACCCACCCCTCCCACAGGGACCACCCTTCCTCCCCTAAATCAGCACCCGCCCCTCCCACAGGGACCACCCTTCCTCTCCCCTAAATCAGCACCCGCCCCTCCCACCGGGACCACCCTTCCTCTCCCCTAAATCAGCACCCGCCCCTCCCACCGGGACCACCCTTCCTCTCCCCTAAATCAGCACCCACCCCTCCCACAGGGACCACCCTTCCTCTCCCCTAAATCAGCACACACCCCTCCCACAGGGACCACCCTTCCTCCCTTAATCAGCACCCACCCCTCCCACCGGGAACACCCTTCCTCTCCCCTAAATCAGCGCCTGCCCCTCCCACAGGGACCACCCTTCCTCTCCCCTAAATCAGCACCCACCCCTCCCACAGGGACCACCCAAGATGAAAAATGTAGTTGTTCTTTTTGAGAGCGAGATTGCAGTCTTCCCAAACCTTTCCAGCCATGGAACCCGTTTAACTTCCCAAGAACCCTTCAGGAACATTCTTCTTATGGTGAAGAGTTAAACCAGAAAAAATGATTATTATTGTAGAAAAGGTACAACCAAAAATACATTTATTTCTTATATGTATGCATTTATTAAAATAGTGGGAGGGGGTGTTGGGATCTATAGTGGATGGTGAAGTGAGGGCTGAGGCCCTTCATTGGGTGAACTCCACACCTTCATGTGCACGGCTTGGTCTGATCGAGCTCACGGGGGTGGATAGATCAAAGCTAGGAGGAGTGGCTTCTTTCTGGAGGGAGAGGAAAGGGTGCGAACTGTATTCCGGGGGCCCGGCCAACCACACACACATGTTCTGGTCTTGTCCAAAACTGGTAAACTTTTCGGTCTCCTTCTTTCGCACCATGTCAGCGATTCTGAACATCGATCTGGAGCCTTGTCCTCTAGTGGCCATTGTTGGGATGTCAGACTCACCAGGGGTGAAGGCAGAAATCCTCGTGGATTGCCCGGTGACGCGGGTTCTGCTGGAGTGGAGGTTTTCTACTCCACCCAATGCCTCGGTATGGTTGGGTGACCTAATGGAATTCTTGGACCTGGAGATATTCAAGTGTACCGTTGGGAGGGTGGTTGAGGGATTCTACCACAGCTATTCATTGCCTACTTTAAAAAAATATATATTTTATTAAGACATTTATAAATGTTTAACAACAATTTTCAAGAGGGAAAACAACAAAGCAAATAACACCCACCCAACAACCACACCCAGCCAACATGGTTTACATACACAGATCCCCAGTCTCCCTCCCCCCACTAACTACTAATCCCACCACAAACACCCCCCCTACCATCTCCTTCCCTTACCAACCCCCCCCCCCCCACACCATCTCCTCCCCCCCCCCCCCCCCCCCTCCACCACACCCTTTTGTATCTGCTTACAGCTTAATTTCCCCCAAAGAAGTCGGAACGGCTGCCACCTCCGGGCGAACCCTAGCATCGATCCTCTCAGGTCGAACGTGCTCTTCTCAAGCAGGAGAAACTCGGCCAGGGAGGCAAAGGCCAAAATACCAGCCTCTCTCGTCCCCTGAACTCCCGGCTCTTCCCACACACCAAACATCACGACCTCTGGACTCGGAATCACCCGTACCTTCAATACTTTGACATGACATCGGCAAATCCTTGCCAGAACCCTCTAAGCCTCGGACATGCCTAAAACATGTGGACATGATTGGCGGGCCCTCCCGCACCCCGCCCACACCCCTTCAAAGAACCAGCTCATATGAGCCACAGTCATATGCGCCCTGTGGAGCACCGTGAATTGTATCAGGCTAAGCTTGGCACACGGCGAGGACGCATTAACCCTTCACAGGGCACCTCCCACAACCCCGCCTCTAACTCCTTGCCCAACTCTTCCTCCCATTTTCGCTTTACCTCTCCTATCGGGGTTCCCTCCCATTCCATGAGCTCTTTATAAATTTCTGAGACTTTCTCTTCACCCACTCCCATTGTCGACACAACATTGTCCTGTACCCCCTGGGGCGGTAGGAGTGGAAAAGTCGAAACCTGCCTCCGTGCAAAGTCCCTCACCTGCAGGTAGCGGAACCCATTTCCCTCCGGGCAGCTCAAACTCTTCCTCCGAGTACAGAAAGCTGCCGTCAGTAAACAGGTCCCCAAACTGCTCCATCCCAGCCCACTGTCACCTCCGAAACCCCCCATCTAGCCTCCCCCAGCACAAACCGGTGATTGCCACAAATTGGAACCTATACCGCTGCTCCCTCCACTCCCATATGTTTCCACCACTGTCCCCACACCCTCAAAGCCACCACCACCACCAGGCTTGTGGAGTACTGAGCCGGCGAGAACGGCAGAGGTGCCGTTACCAGTGCCCCTAATCTTGTGCCCCTACATGATGCCGCCTCCACCTGCTCCCACACAGACCCCTCCCCCACTACCCACTTCCTGTCCATTGCTATGTTTGCTGCCCAATAGTAGTTCCTGAAATTCAGCAGAGCCAATCCCCCTCCCCTCGATCCGGCTCCAGTAACACCTTCTTTACCCGCGGGGTTTTACCCGCCCATATGAGGGAGGGGGGTGTGGGTACCGGCCTTCAGAGGGAGGAGTGTGTGGGTACCGGCCTTCAGAAGGAGGGGTGTGTGGGTACCGGCCTTCAGAGGGAGGGGGGTGTGGGTACCGGCCTTCAGAGGGAGGGGGGTGTGGGTACTGACCTTCAGAAGGGGGGGGGGTGTGGGTACCGGCCTTCAGAGGGGGGGGGATGTGGGTACCGGCCTTCAGAGGGGGGGTGTGGGTACCGGCCTTCAGAGGGAGGGGGTGTGGGTACCGGCCTTCAGAGGGAGGGGGGTGTGGGTACTGACCTTCAGAAGGGGGGGGGGGGGTGTGGGTACCGGCCTTCAGAGGGAGGGGGGGTGTGGGTACCGTCCTTCAGAGGGGGGGGGTGTGGGTACCGGCCTTCAGAGGGGGGGTGTGGGTACCGGCCTTCAGGGGGGGGGGGTGTGGGTACCGGCCTTCAGAGGGGGGGTGTGGGTACCGGCCTTCAGAGGGAGGGGGGGTGTGGGTACCTGCCTTCAGAGGGAGGGGGGGGGGTGTGAGTACCGGCCTTCAGAAGGAGGGGGGGGTGTGGGTACCGGCCTTCAGAGGGAGGGGGGGTGTGGGTACCGGCCTTCAGAGGGAGGGGGGTGTGGGTACCGGCCTTCAGAGGGAGGGGGGTGTGGGTACCGGCCTTCAGAGGGAGGGGGTGTGGGTACCGGCCTTCAGAGGGAGGGGGGTGTGGGTACCGGCCTTTAGAGGGAGGGGGGTGTGGGTACCGGCCTTCAGAGGGAGGGGGGTGTGGGTACCAGCGTTGAGAGGAGAGGGGGGGGACCCTGCGTTGAGAGGAGAGGGGGAGGGGGTTGCGGCGTTACGAGAGATGGGGGGCGGCGTTGGAGGGGGGTAGGGGTGGTGGGGAGGGGGGTAGGGGTGGTGCGGGGGGTAGGGGCGTTGGAGGGGGTAGGGGTGGTTAGGGGGGTAGGGGTGGTGAGGGGGGTAGGGGCATTGGAGGGAGGTAGGGGTGGTGGGGGGGGGTTGGGGTAGGGGGCAGCGGCGTGCAGGGGGTGGCGACGGTGCGTTGGCCCCGGGCATCTGTCGCCCCCCCCTCTCTGCACGCCGCTGCCCCAACCCCCCCCCACCACCCCTACCCCCTCCAACACCCCTACCCCCCCACCGCACCTACCCCCCTCCCCACCACCCCTACCCCCCTCCCCACCACCCCTACCCCCCCACCACCCCTACCCCCTCCCCATCACCCCTACCCCCCTCCCCACCACCCCTACCCCCCTCCAACGCTGCAACACCCCCCTCCAATGCCGCAACCCCCCCTCCAACGCCGCAACCCCCCCTCCAACGCCGCAATCCCCCCCCCCAACGCCGCAACCCCCCCCCAATGCCGCAACCACCCCCCCCCCCCCCACAACGCCGCAACCATCCCCCCTCGCCCTCGGACACTGAACGGCGTCAACCATCATCAATGGTTGACGCCATTTTAAAGCTACTCTGTTTTCCGCCGACGTGACCCGTGGCCACGACAGCGGGACTTCGGCCCATCCAGGCCGGAGATTTGTTGAAACTAAAAAATCAATGACATCCCGCCGGCGCCAGCTGTTTTCAGAGGCTGCCGGCGGGATTTGCACAACGCCGGTTTTTGGCCGCTCGGAGAATACAAAACCGGGCGGGAGCGGGAATAACGCCGCTGCCGGCCGATTCTCCGACCCTGCGTGGGGTCGGAGAATTTCGCCCCAGAAAACCAAAATGCTAAATATGAACACTCCCTCCTGTGTTCAATGTCCTCATTCACCTGCCAGTCCATTGTCTAATAAATTCCATCGCCTCCTCTGGCGATCCAAAGTAGAGATCCAGCCCCACAGACGCGCTGGGTACGACATGCCGAAATTCACTCCCTTCTTAAAGAGGGCTGACTTCACCTTGTTGTAGGTCGCTCTCCTTTTGGCCAACTCCGCACCCAGGTCCTGATAGACACGTAACTCGCTGCCTTCCCAGGAGCAGCGCCTCGTCTGCCTGACCCACCTCAAAATCTGTTCCTTATCCAGGAACCGGTGCAAGCACACCACCATCGCCCTCGCTGGCTCGTTTCTCTGCGGCTTCCTGATAAGTGCCCTGTGCGCTCGATCCACCTCCAATGGCCGAGCAAACGCTCCTTCACCCAGCAGCTTCTCAAACATCTGCGCCACCGACGCACCAACACCCGTTCCCTCGCTGCCCTCCGGCAGGCCCACGATCTTCAAATTCTGCCTGTTGATCTCTCATTAACCCCATCTCCACTGCCATCGAGACGAGCCACTCCTCGTGCTCTCCCACTGCCTCCCCCACCTTCCGGATCGCCTGGCCCTGGGCCTCCAACCTCCTTTCCAAGCGGTTGATTCCCATCTTTATAGGATCCACCACTCTGGCCAGGTCCTCCAAGTTCTCCTTCCTCTGCTGGGCAAACCTCTCATGGAGAAAGGTCACTGAATGCTCCATCCATTCCCTGGGCCGGCAGGGTCAAACTCTAACCCTCCGCCATCTTCCCCTGTGTCGCAAGCTCCACGCCAGCTTTCGACAGCTGTTCCCTCCTTTTTCGACCACCTCTGGTCCACACATCCATAAACCGGTGGGATATTCCTTCTTCCAATTCTCCTGCACCTTATACCATCACTAGGCTCCGCCGTTAGCCGGGGGAAAAGTCCACCACGAGTGGGAGCCACCAAATGTGCCACCACACACTCCATGTCAGCACCGGAAGTCATTCATTGCATACTTTAAGGAATTAGTCATCGTCAGTTACTCAGGGGAGGGGTGGGGTTTGCTGGTGGGGAGGTGGCTGGGGATCATTTTTTCCCCTCTTTGTGGATGAGGTGTGGTGTTGGTGTGGTTTTTGTTAGGTTGGTTTTGTGTAACATCTGTTGCTGGGAATGTGGGTTTGGTTATAAAATTTATTGTAAATGGAAAATCTTCAATAAAAATATTTTGTTAAAAAAGAATTTAATCTGCAACGCTGCAGCTGAATCCTGTGGTGAGCCTGTACATTTTCTTGTCGTTGTTCAAAAACGTGGACGCCTTTTTTCAGATTCCACAGTGGAATATGTTCCAATCAGACTTGGCGCAGGCAAATGGAAAACATTTGATATACAAATGAATTTGTTACACCAGGTGGTTCGTGTTTGCTGCTGTTGTTTTGGGTTTGAAACTGAACTTTGCTGATATCTATATATATATATATATATATACAGTTCTGGTCGCCTCATTTTAGGAAGGATGTGGAAGCTTTAGAAAAGGTGCAAAGGAGATTTATTAGGATGTTGCCTGGAATGGAGAGTAGGTCTTATGAGGAAAGGTTGAGGGTGCTAGGCCTTTTCTCATTAGAACGGAGAAGGATGGAGGGGCGACTTGATAGAGGTTGATAAGATGATCAGGGGAATAGATAGAGTAGACAGTCAGAGACTTTTTCCCCAGGTAGAACAAACTATTACAAGGGAACATAACCTTAAGGTGAATGGTGGAAGATATAGAGGGGATGTCAGAGGTAGGTTCTTTACCCAGAGAGTAGTGGGGGCATGGAATGCACTGCCTTTGGTAGTAGTTGAGTCGGAAACATTCGGGACCTTCAAGCAGCTATTGGATAGGTACATGGATTACGGTAGAATGATGGGGTGTAGATTAATTTATTCTTAATCCAGGACAAAAGTTTGGTACAACATTGTGGGCCGAAGGGTCTGTTCTGTGCTGTATTTTCTATGTTCTATGTTCTAGATGAAACATGGTGAGATATAGCCCCACATTAAATTCCGAAAAACCACATGTGAAACTGAAACCCTTAGCAGTGAAGTTTGAAAATTACAATTTGCTGTTTTTACTGCTATAGAACCGTTAACTTCAAAGAATTAATGCCGTTAGCAAATCACTGGAAAATGTTGCTACAACTTTATTGAATGCTGCAGAATTGTTAGCCTCAGTTCAAAGTTCAGTCATGAAAGTGCAAAATGACTGTAGCTCGATGGAAGCAGAGGCATTAAAAATAACAAAAAAACAGGTGCCTCTGATGACACGAAGCATTCAAGACACAGGAAGTTATTTTTCAATGCAAGTAGAGACAATTAAATCACTTTAAAAGGGAAAGACAGGATTATAGTTGAGACTGTCAATGTTATTTGTGACACAAAAATGGCGCAATTGCAGAGTAGAAGTGAACCTCTGAAGAAAACTGTTGATTTATATTGCGTGCTTTTCGACAAAAGTTTGGATGAGAATGCTGAACGCCATTGCAGTAAGAAATTAATTGATTTCTACCGGGAGGACATAGACACTAATCTTTTGAAGATGAAGTGGAAACTTTTCATTAATTTAATCAATATTGATGAGCTCTGTTCTTTGAAAACACCAGCTGATTTATACAGACTTGCATGAGATGCTTTGCAGGCAACCTTTCTAAATGTGGAAACTAGTCTGAAAACATTTAAAACTATATCTGCCTCAAATGCATCTGATGAACATTCTTTTTCTGTATTGGCAAGTGTTAGAATTATTTGAAAAGTACGATGAGTCAAGAACATTCAACAAGTTCAGCAATATTGACAATTGAAAATGCGCCTTTATAAGATTTCACATAAGATAATGCAATTAATAATAATAATAATCACTTATCATCACAAGTAGGCTTCAATGAAGTTACTGTGAAAAGCCCCTAGTCGCCATATTCCGGCGCCTGTTCGGGAGGCTGGTACAGGAATTGAACCCGCGCTGCTGGCCTTGTTCTGCATTACAAGCCAGCTGTTTAGCTCACTGTGCTAAACCAGACCCTATATTGATTATTTTGTGAAGAAAAGGTATGTACAAAGCTATCCAAATTGCAATGCCAACAAGGGATGAAGCAGGAAAATCTTTAAAATGTGTCCATCTTCCATATTTCCTTGTTTAAATTTTGTTTTTCAAAATGGACAATTGCTGCTCTGATATAATGGCTGCAGCTGGCCACATGCTGACCGTTCTAACCACCATCGCTCTCGATGCTGGCCTTCAGAAAGTCTCTTCAGGACAAACAATGGGATCCTGCAGACAGGGCCACTGATATTGGATCTGCACTCACTGGACACTCTACTCAGGTCAATTTACAGCAATAAGATCTTTGATTTTGTGAGAGGAAGAAAGGAAGTTAACGTCCGAATCTGAATGAGACTCTGAAATATACTGAATGGCAGCGTATGCACCTTGTTGATTGGCGTATTTGCTCTGGCACGGGACTGGCTCGGCTGATTTTACATCTCGTTGCTCATCAGCGAGTTGCAGTTTGATCCCCTCCCAGCCACACACAACGCAATATTGGCCATCTTTACCATCATTCTGACAAGAGGTAAGCTTGGATTTCAATTCAGGAATGATTCATAAAGGCGTGTTTTAACAAGTTAAATAGCACTGAAGCAGTTAATTTGTGTATTTTTCTGGCTTGTGTCTTTGTGTTCTGTGGGGTGACAGTAGGTGGGGTGGGGAGCGAAGTGACATAATTGTGGGAGGGGCGTGATGTCATGGGTGGGTCCCAGACATTAAGATGATAGCGGGAAGTGTAAGTCCGTCTCTAATCATCAGACCGCATATTTACACCATTGGAAAGGCAGCTATAGATTTGGATTATAGTCAGTATGGTCAGCACTTCCCAACAATTTAATCGGGACAGGATAAAAGAGAAAGAGAAAATACGAGCTGTAGAGGGTCTCAGGATAAGAAGGACCAGGAGCCAACTCAGCCTCTCAGGATGTCCCTAATAAGTGCCTTCAAGAAGGGATGTCCCAAACATAAGGGGGGCAACAGGATACCAGCCACAGCACCGGACCAGGGCTAATTCAGCACAATTTTACATGAAGGAGTCAGCGGCCCAGGACACCCAGCACACACCAAGGCCTCGCAGGCAGCCGGCCCCACTCCTCACTATCCACACCCAGGGCAGCGCACTAACCCGATCAACACCAGTAAAATCACATCTGTCTCAAACGAGGAGGCACCACCATCAAAGAGAAAAAGAACCGTCAAGGTAGCCATGGATCGAGCGGAAAATGGCCGGAGAATCAGCAGGTCCTGGGCTGTGTGTTCCAGCCCTCTCGACATGAATGCTAACATTGCATTTGCCTTCCTAACTGCCGACTGAACCTGCACATTAACCTTAAGAGAATTGTGAACAAGGACTCCCAAGTCCCTTTGTGCTTCTGATTTCCTAAGCATTTCCCCATTTAGAAAATTGTTGGTGCCTCCATTCCTCCTTCCAAAGTGCGTTAGCTCACACTTTTCCACATTTTCCAGTGCGAGCCCCTTAACAGTGACAGAATCGCTCCATGTGCGGCGCCAGTTTTGCTGTCGTGAAACTCCACGAATTCTACGCAGGCTTCAACACTTAGTCTCAGAAACGGAGAGTTGGGCAGTACAGTGGCCGCAGTGGTTAGCACTGCTGCCTCACAGCGCCGAGGACCCGGGTCACTGTCCGTGTGGGATTTGCACTTTCTCCCCGTGTCTGCGTGGGTCTCACTCCCAGATGTACACGGAAGGTGCATTGCCCCTTAATTCGAAAAAAAATTATTGGGTACTCTAAATTTAAAAAGAAAGAAATGGAAAATCCTGCCCCAGTTCTGTTTCACAGCTTCAAATGACTAACAAACACACATGAACAATCTCATTTTTAATGAAATGAAATGAAAAATGAAAATGAAAATCGCTTATTGTCACGAGTAGGCTTCAAATGAAGTTACTGTGAAAAGCCCCTAGTCGCCACATTCCGGCGCCTGTTCGGGGAGGCTGGTACGGGAATTGAACCGTGCTGCTGGCCTGCCTTGGTCTGCTTTAAAAGCCAGCAATTTAGCCCAGTGTGCTAAACCAGCCCCTGTGTCATAAAATGCATCATATATATCACACTTTATATGTCATAAAATATCAGTTTCTCACCCTGATTAAATTCACCAAGTTGGGTAGAATTTGCATCAGCGTATTTGCATTACCCACTCTTTGCTTCTCGACTGGAAATGCAGTTGCTGCTGAGAATGTACTTCGTGTGGCTTGACATTTATATACTTTAACATTTGCAAACTATGTAAATTGTGTGACTTTGAAGTGAGCAAAGCGTTGACACAACTTTGACTTCGCCCAAAAAACAGTCACAAGACACATTTGTGCAGCAGTCCATTTGACTGCCCCCCGTGTCCCGCAGCACTTCTTCTTTCGTACATTTAATATTCGCCAGTCTCAGATTGTATTTCTGCATTTCCAATTTAAAATCAAAAGGAATCTCTTTAGCAGGTGGATGTGCGCAGCTTATTTTAAAATATATTTTCACCACCATTGCCTCAGTGCAAAAGGCAAGGTGGTTGCCAGGCGGACTGGTTGAACCTGTTCACTGGGGACATGTTGCTATCAATGTCTGTAATCTGTCCCTAAACAGTGTTTACGCAAGAGGCACGAATATTGTAAACAGAATGAATAAAACCCACTGTTAGCATGGAAGGATTGACCGTGGCATTTTCATACAAAGTAGGCAGAATCAGGGGGGATTCTAACTTTCTGCAATGTGGATCAGTCACACACACACACACCCCACAGAGCTTTCCTTTACACTGGAATATCACAGTTTGTGAGTGCAGAGGTCGGTTCAGGAGTGGCAGTCTCTCATTCAGCTGGCACAGATGAATAGCGTTGGGGTTGACTAACGTTTACTTCTTGCACCAGATGGATTATTGTTGTTTAACATTAACACATGTGCAGCCTATTTAAAAAACCCTGAATATAACCATCTGCCATTTCATATACTGTTCACAGCAGGTTTTCTATTTATGCTGTATTCTGAAACAGGAAATAATGTTTGGCAAGGAGCCAGAAATGAGGGAGGGAGGTGAGCAGGTGTATAATCCTGTGACTCTGGGTCTCCAGCAGGAAATCTGATATTTATCAAGTATCACATTAAAGTAGGAAAGGTGAACCACACAGATTATTTACTTTTTAAAACATTCTAAAGTAGCCAATTCTTTTTTTCCCAATTAAAGTGCAATTTAGTGCAGCTAACACACCTACCCTGCATTTCTATGGGTTGTGAGGGTGAGACCCACGCAGACACGGGGAGAATGTGCAAACTCCAGACGGGCAGTGACCCGGGGCTGGGATCGAACCCGGGTGCTTGGCGCCGAGAGGCAGTGGTGCTAACCACTGCGCCACCATGCCGCCCTAACAGATTCCTAACTGAGCGCTTGGGTAACAGTAGCAAGACAAGGGGTAAAGTACAGGAAAGTACAAATGGAAGTGCTTAACTTGACTTTAGAGTGTCGAGTTTGACTGACAGCTTGGCTGCCCGATTTGACAACCACAGTTTTACAAAAGAGCGCAAATTGTGTACAGAGCCTTGCAGAAATAGACTGATAGGCGGAGATGACAAATGGACAGCGGTTTAAAGTAACTTGTTATAGTCAGTATTCTAAAAAAAGGACAGAGAGAATGTGAGGGGTTGGGGGGGATGGGGGGGTTAGTCCCAGGCATTCTCACATCACAATAATAGCACAAGATTATCAGCATCATGAAGCCTGATTGAGAAATGGAGGAGGCCACTGTCACAACTGGGTGTCTGTGAACAACATCCATTCTCCTCTGTATACATTTTATGTAGAATCAATACACATTCTTTGCTGTCCCTGGGGACCATTATTCTTTATCTCATATGGCTATATTCGCTTTCGATTCATTTCTAGAGTCTGATTGTAAAGCAATGACCAGTTTCTGTGGGTGTGAAGATATGCTTTAAAAAAGCAGTTCAGCCTCAACACCTAATGACCTTCCTCCACACAGGCACCTAACATTCAAATCTCACTGACAAGGCTCAAGAATTGAAGAGGCCTCAAATTCCGTGGTGCTTTTCCCAGTCTCCCATCTTAATTCTGATAGGAGGCCAGTGACACCAGTGACTTGTATCCAGGTACATCGTCACTCGGTCATTTTAGTTGGGCACAACCTCAGAAGGGACGGTCCTTTAAAACAGAGACGAGGAGGAATTTCTTCAGCCAGGGGGTAGTGAATCGATGGAACTCTTTGCCGCAGAAGGCTGTGGAGGCCAAATCACTGAGTGTCTTTGAGACAGAGATAGATAGGTTCCTGATTAATAAGGGGATCGGGTTATGGGGAGAAGGCAGGGGAATGGGAATGAGAAAAATATCAGCCATGATTGAATGGCGGAGCAGACTCGATGGACCGAGTAGCCTAATTCTGCTCCTATGTCATATGGGATTCTGTGTTTCTCACCAGAATTACGGGGGATATCAGATTTCTCCCCATGGAATTTTGGGGCTCATGTTGATTTGGACACATTCCCTTACACAGTCAAAGATTGTTTTATTTATTGGGTTTGCAGTTGACCTCCTTCTTATTTGGTCACAAATCTCATTGCCTGACATTTCTGTTCTCGGTTGAACCTCTGGAATTCCCTCTCCATCTCTCTATCTCACTTTTCTTCTTGAAGACAATCCTTAAAACGTATCTCTTTGACCACACAACTGATGATTTGATCTAATATTTTATCATGTGGCTCAGTGTCGTACTTTGTTTCATAATGTGCCGGTGAAGTGTCTTGTAGCATTTTATAACGTTAAAGGTGCTACATAAACACAAGTTGTTGTAGACCGTGATATTTTATACCGGT
The DNA here is from genome assembly GCF_902713615.1 of Scyliorhinus canicula. Taxonomy (NCBI): domain Eukaryota; kingdom Metazoa; phylum Chordata; class Chondrichthyes; order Carcharhiniformes; family Scyliorhinidae; genus Scyliorhinus; species Scyliorhinus canicula. Next base: position 140,227,008 of record NC_052161.1, read on the forward strand.
AGATGCCTTCGTTCAAACTGTAGGCTGAGATGGCCAGACAATGAGCAGAACCTTGTGCACTTTGACCAGGGCAATGTTCAAAGTGTTATCGGTGTGAAATTCAAGTTGCACCATAAGTGTAGCTGTAATAGTTTAAGCTTTTCCTTGCATTGAACTGACAACGGAATAGCTCTTATAAATGACAATGGAATAGGAATATCTTGGGGTTTGTGGTTGATCTGTGTCTTTGTTTGTACGGAGTTGGTGGATGGGTTGGGACTGCTGTTTGGGAGCTGCGTTGGGGGGGTGGGGCAGTGTGAAAGCGCGGGCTTTTCTCTGGTTTCCCGCGCTGCGGGACGAGGGGGTGGAGCTGGTGGCGAGGGGCGTGGTTATCAGATCCGTTTTCCCGCGCCGAAGCGGTGCCAAGGAGCTGATGCAGGGGAGATGGGGGGACCTCATATCGGGAGGGATCGGAGTTAGGGCGGGAGCTGCCGGGGTCAGCAGAAGTCAGCGGGCTCACAGGAGTACTGTGGAGGGAGCGTCGTGGCTAGGAGGGGTCCTAGTCTGGGGGGGGGGGGGGATACCGGGTTGCTGCTGGTTTGGCCAGGGAGGAGTTGGTGCTGGTCGGGGGGTTGGGGTGAGGTTCTACCGCCGTGGGAAACGGGCCGAATGGGTGCTGGCCAGGGGCGAGCAGTCGATGGGCTATGGCTAGTCGATGGGGGAGGGGGGCCCCCTGATCCGGCTGATTACGTGGAACGTGAGGGGGTTGAATGGGCTGGTTAAGCGGGCCCGGGTGTTTTCGCATCTGAAGGGGCTGAAGGTGGACGTGGCCATGCTCCAGGAGACCCACCTGAAGGTGGCGGACCAGGTCCGCCTGAGAAAGGGGTGGTTGGGGCAGGTTTTCCACTCAGGGCTCGACTCGAAGAACCGGGGGGTGGCGATCCAGGTGGGGAAGAGGGTGGCGTTTGAGGCGTCTGAGGTGGTGGCTGATAGTGGCGGCAGATATGTGATGGTGAGCGGTAAGCTGCAGGGGGAGAGGGTGGTGTTGGTAAAAATTGGGATAATGCTGGTTTCATGAGGCGTATGTTGGGCCGCATTCCTGGCCTGGAGGTGGGGGGCTTGATCATGGGGGGGGACTTCAATACGGTGCTGGATCCCCTACTGGATCGTTCTAGTTCAAGGACAGGCAGGAGGCCGGCGGCGGCCAAGGTGTTGAGGGGGTTTATGGACCAGATGGGAGGAGTGGATCCCTGGAGGTTCGGGAGGCCGAGGGCTCGGGAGTACTCTTTTCTCTCCCATGTGCACAGGGTTTATTCCCGCATTGATTTCTTTGTTTTGAGTAGGGGACTGGTCCCGAGGGTGGAGGAGGCCGAGTATTCGGCTATTGCGATTTCGGACCATGCTCCGCATTGGGTGGATCTAGAGATGGGGAAGGTGCGGGACCAGCGCCCGCTTTGGCGTCTGGACGTGGGGTTGTTGGCTGATGAGGAGGTGTGTAGGAGGGTTCGGGGATGTATCGAGAGGTACCTTGAGGTCAATGAAACTGAGGAGGTCCTGGTGGGGATGGTGTGGGAGGCTCTGAAGGCAGTGATTAGGGGGGAGCTGATCTGCATCCGAGCCCATAGGGAGAGGGTGGAGAGGGGGGAGAGGGAGAGACTGGTGGGGGAGCTGTTGAGTGTGGATAGGAGGTACGCGGAGGCCCTGGAGGAGGGATTGCTGGTGGAGTGGAGTAGCTTGCAGGCCAAGTTTGATTTATTGACCACCAGAAAGGCGGAGACACAGTGGAGGAAGGCGCAGGGAGCGGTCTATGAGTATGGAGAGAAGGGCGAGCAGGATGCTGGCGGATCAGCTTCGTAAGCGGGACGCGGCTAGGGAGATTGGTGGAGTGAAGGGTAGGGGTGGGAATGTGATGCGGCAGGGGGCAGAGGTCAATAAGGTCTTTAGGGACTTTTACAGGGAACTGTACCAGTCGGAGCCGCCGGCGGTGGGAGGGGGAATGGAGAGTTTTTTGGACAGGCTGTGATTTCCAAGGGTGCAGGAGGAGCAGGTGGAGGGACTGGGGCCGCCGATCGAGTTGGAGGAGCTGGTCAGAGGGATTGGCCACATGGAGTCGGGGAAGGCGCCGGGACCGGATGGGTTCCCGGTTGAATTTTATAAGAAATACGCAGACCTGCTGGGCCCCCTGTTGGTTAGGACCTTCAACGAGGCATGGGAAGGGGGTGTTTTGCCCCCAACGATGTCTCGGGCGCTGATTTCCCTGATCCTGAAGCGTGATAAGGACCCCTTGCAGTGCGGATCATACAGGCCGATTTCAATTGCTGAATGTAGACGCCAAGTTGCTGGCGAAGATCTTGGCCACTAGAATAGAGGACTGTGTGCTGGGGGTGATACATGAAGATCAGACGGGTTTTGTGACGGGGAGGCAGCTGAACACTAACGTGCGAAGGCTGCTAAATGTGATAATGATGCCGGCAGCAGAAGGAGAAGCGGAGATTGTGGTGGCATTGGATGCGGAGAAGGCCTTTGACAGGGTTGAGTGGGGGTACTTGTGGGAGGTGTTGGAGAGGTTCGGGTTTGGGGTGGGGTTTATTAAATGGGTGAGGTTGCTGTACGAGGCCCCGATGGCGGGTGTAGTGACAAATGGGAGGAGGTCTGAGTACTTAAGGCTCCACCATGGGACGAGGCAGGGGTGCCCCCTGTCCCCCTTGCTTTTTACGTTGGCAATTGAGCCTATTGCCATGGCTCTTAGGGAGTCGAGGAGGTGGAGAGGTTTGGTGCGAGGTGGGGAGGAGCACCAAGTGTCGCTGTATGCGGACAACTTGCTGCTGTATATAGCAGACCCGGTGGGGGGAATGCCAGAGGTGATGGAGATTCTGGCTGAGTTCGGGAGTTTCTCGGGCTATAAATTGAACCTGGGCAAGAGTGAGCTGTTTGTCGTACACCCGGGAGATCAGGAGGAGGGGATTGGTAGGCTCCCGCTAAAGAGGGCAGTGAGGAGTTTTAGGTACCTGGGGGTTCAGGTGGCTAGGAGCTGGGGGACTCTACACAAGCTCAATTTTACTAGGTTGGTGGAGCAGATGGAGGAGGAATTTAAACGGTGGGACATGCTGCCGTTGTCGTTGGCGGGTAGAGTACAGTCCGTTAAAATGACGGTGCCCCCGAGGTTCTTGTTTTTGTTTCAGTGCCTCCCCATTTTCATTCCGAGGGCCTTTTTTAGGAGGGTGAACAGTAGCATTCTGGGATTTGTTTGGGCGCACGGGACTCCAAGGGTAAGGAGGGTCTTTTTGGAGCGGGGCAGGGATAGAGGGGGGCTGGCGCTGCCCAACCTCTCTGGGTATTATTGGGCGGCTAACGTCTCGATGGTACATAAGTGGGTAATGGATGTGAGGGGGCAGCATGGAAACGGATGGAGATGGCGTCCTGTGGAGGCACGAGCCTGAAGGCACTGGTAACGGCGCCGCTGCCGCTCCCTCCAACGAGGTACACTACGAGCCCGGTGGTGGCGGCCACCCTCAAAATTTGGGGGCAGTGGAGGCATCACAGGGGGGTGTGGGGGGCTCGGTGGAGGCCCCGCTGCGGGGGAACCACCGGTTTGTCCCAGGGAACATGGATGGCGGGTTCCTGGGGTGGCAAAGGGCGGGCATTAGGAAGTTGGGAGACCTGTTCATTGACGGGAGGTTTGCGAGCCTTGGTGAACTGGAGGAGAAGTTTGAGCTCCCCCCGGGGAATATGTTCAGGTACCTTCAGGTCAAGGCGTTTGCTGGGCGGCAGGTGGAGGGATTCCCTTCGCTGCCCCCGTGGGGGGTAAGGGATAGGGTACTTTCGGGGGTGTGGGTCGGGGATGGGAAGGTGTCTGAGATCTACCAGGTGATGCAGGAGGTGGAGGAGGCGTCGGTAGAGGAGCTGAAGGCTAAGTGGGAGGTGGAGCTGGGGGAGCAGATTGAGGAGGGGACATGGGCGGACGCTCTGGAGAGGGTGAACTCCTCCTCTTCATGTGCGAGGCTTAGTCTCATCCAGTTTAAGGTGCTGCACCGGGCCCACATGTCCGGGTCTACGATGAGTAGGTTCTTTGGGGGCAAAGACAGGTGTGTCAGGTGTTTGGGGAGTCCAGCGAACCATGCCCATATGTTCTGGGCATGCCCGGCACTGGAGGAGTTCTGTAAGGGGGTGGCGGGGATGGTGTCGAGGGTGGTGGGATCCAGGGTCAAGCCAGGCTGGGGACTCGCGTTATTTGGGGTTGGCGTGGAGCCAGGAGTGCAGGAGGCGAAAGAGGCCGATGTTTTGGCCTTTGAGTCCCTAGTAGCCCGGCGGAGGATCTTGCTGCAGTGGAAAGATGCAAGACCTCCGAGTGTGGAGACCTGGATTAATGACATGGCGGGATTAATTAAGCTGGAGAGGGTCAAGTTCGCCCTGAGGGGGTCGGTACAAGGGTTCTTTAGGAGGTGGCAGCCTTTCCTCGACTTTCTGGCTCAACGATAAGGAACTAGGTCAGTAGCAGCAGCAACCCGGGGGGGAGGGGGGGAAAGGGGGGGGTTTAGGGGGATAATGTTTAAGTTAATTTGCTTATTGTTAATTTATTTCATTGTCTATTGGGCTTGGGGGGGTGGGTGGGGGTTTGTTATATGCGTTGGTATGGGTGCTGGGGGGTGTTTATTATTGTTATTGCTTTTATTGTTCTGTTGATATTTATTTTTCAAAAATTACAATAAAAATTATTTACAAAAAAATAAGGAATATCTTGATATTTACAGGTGAACCCCATGATTTTCTGTTACATAAAATGAATGACTTGTCTTAAATTGATCACTACTCTAAATGCTGTTCACCAGCAACCTAAGGTAAGGTTGAGAGCTGTGTTGTATTATTTATTTATTTTAACAAAAATTTAGAGTAGCCAATTATTTTTTTCTCCCAATTAAGGGTCAATTTACCGGACTTACGGTTGCGGCGATGTAGAGCTAAGCCGCATGTTCGGTGGCTCCCGCTATTTTTGGACTTTCGGGCTCTTTTAAGGGCCCGCAACGGCGCTGTTTAGACTTTTCCCCGGGTGGGAACGCAGCCTCTGTGCTTGGCGGCCGGTGGATGGGCTGGACTAGAAGTGGAGCGGCCAGAAAATCAACTTTGCAGCAGAAGAAGGTGGCTGTTCTTTTTGTTCTTAGAATTTTCTGTTACTGTTTTCTTTTTTGTGAAAATGTGAAAATTTGAATAAAAATTATTTTTTTTAAAAGGGTCAATTTAGTGTGGCCAATCCACCTAACCAGCACTTCTTTGGATTGTGGGGGTGAAACCCACAAAGACATGGGGAGAATGTGCAAACTCCACACGGACAGTGACCCAGGGCGAGGATTCGAACCCGGGTTCTCAGCGTCGCAGTCCCAGTGCTAACCACTGCTCCACATGCCGCCCTTGTGTTGTATTTATGAAGTTAAATACCACATGTTCATCTGACTATCTAACAAAACATGGAATACTGTACCCAGGTGTCTGAGCTCTCTCTTTGTTGACCTGGTGGCAGTTCACATTTGATGACTATTTTGACAATTTTGACAATGATGTTAGAATGACATCCGTAGGTGACACGGTAGCGCAGTGGTTAGCACTCACAGCTCTGAGTCACCGTCCGTGTGGAGTTTGCACATTCCCCCCATGTCAGCGTGGGTCTCACCTCCACAACCCAAAGATGTGCAGTGTAGGTGGATTGGCCACGCTAAATTGCCCCTTAATTGGAAAAAAATAATTGGGTACTCTAAATAAAATAAAATAAAAATCGGATGCTCAAGATTCCAGAACAGAGATGTCTTGGAGGATTGGAGGAGATTACATAGAGAGGGTGGGGTAAGGCCATGGATTTGAGAGCAAGAGTGAGAATTTCAAAAATCAAGATTACTTTCCAGGCGGCACGGTGGTGCAGTGGCTAGCACTGCTGCCTCACGGTCGCTGAGGTCCCAGGTTCAAACCCGACTCTGGGTTATTGTCCGTGTGGAGTTTGCACATTCTCCTCGTGTCTGCAGAGGCCTCAGCCCCACAACCCAAAGATGTGCAGGGTAGGTGGATTAGCCACGCTAAATTGCCTCTTAGTTGTGAAAAAAAAGAATTTGGTACTCTAAATTTATTTATAAAAAATCACATTGCCAGGGACCTGGGTTCAATTCCAGCTTTGAATGACTGTCTGTGTGGAGTTTGCACATTCTCCCCGTGTCTGTGTGGGTTTCCTCTGGATGCTCAGGTTTCCTCCCACAGTTATATTAAATTGATGGAACCATCAATTCTACGGACACGTGCTTGTAGGATTAGAATAGCGGTTTTAATATACTTACAACAGAGCCAGCCTGTTCGCCATTGAACTTTCGATGAACTGGCCGGCTGGCTCTGTGGCACAGATCTTTATACAGCAGCTCCAGGGGGAGGAGTTCTGAGCGGAGCCAAGGGGGGAGACCAGTACAACCTCTCGAGTACTCCCAGAGCTACTCCCCCTGGTGGTCAGGTAGTGCAACTGCACTTACAATATCGGTACGTATATACAATGGGAACAGTGACATTGGTAACTTATAACACCATGTGAATCTCATTCACCACACTGACAAAATGGAGGAATCGCAATCGTGCCCAAAGCATGTGATGTCGACGTTCGCGGGGGTTGGGGGGGGGGGGGGGGGGGAGGGGGGGGTGACCTGCTCTCTGCCTCCCTTCAGGCAGGAAGATTACATAGAATTTTTTTTTAAATCTTCTGCGTCTCCGATTGTGCATATTTGCGGGCAACAGCTGCAGCAGCTGGCCTTTAACCTGCTTTAGTTGTATTGCCAATTCTGACCCTGTTGCATTATTTCCTTTGCTCCACAATTGGCGGCTGTACTGTTGGTTGCTATTGCCCTAAATTCTGGAAAATCTTCCTTAAACCACTCTGCCTCTTTAACTCTCTCTCTCTCTCTCTCACACTTCCTTTCAGCCTCTCCATCCGTCGCGGCATTCCCGATTGTGCAAATTCGTGCACAGCAGCCATCTTTTAACAAGGCCAGCTGTGAGCGTCCTTCAAAAAGGCCGCAATCATATAAACAAAATGCGACCGCACTGTGCATGCGGCCCGTTCATCGGCCGCTCGCAGCCGGCATTGTTAAAAGCCGGATGCTGTGGCTGTTGTGTGCGCATTTGTGAAATTGGGGCCTACGGCGCTGAGGACCTGGGTTCGAATCCCGGCCCTGGGTCACTGTCCGTGTGGAGTTTGCACATTCTCCCCGTGTCTGCGTGGGTTTCACCCCCACAACCCAAAGATGTGCAGGTTAGGTGTATTGACCACGCTAAATTGCCCCTTAATTGGAAAAAATAAATAATTGAGCACTCTAAATTTATTTTTTTTTTAATAAAAATTTGTGCAATTGGGAGCACCACAACAGACGGCTCCACGACCCTCCCGACACCCGCCCACGACCCACTGGCGGGCTGCGACCCCGACTTTGAAAATGCCTGCTATAGTTGAATGGGTGGCACGGTAGCAAAGTGGTTAGCACTGTTGCTTCACAGCACCAGGGACCGGGGTTTGATTCCCAGCTTGGGTCACTGTCAATGCGGAGTCTGCATGTTCTCCCAGTGTCTGCGCAGGTTTCCTCCGGGTGCTCCGGTTTCCTCCCACAAGTCCCGAAAGACGTGCTTGTGAGGTGAATTGGACATTCTGAATTCTCCCTCAGTGTACCCAAACAGGCACTAGAGTGTGGCGTCTAGGGGCTTTTTACAGTAACTTCATTGCAGTGTTGGTGTAAGTCTACTTGTCACAACAAAGATTATTATTATAATGACAGAGGAAGGATTACCTTGGATCTAAGCTGTAGGCGGTGGAAGTTGAACAGATTCCTGTTTGCTCTGTAGTTTAGCTCCAATCCAGCGGGGAGCATGCTGAGGGTGAGATGGAGCATTGCACCAAGGAAGATCGAGAAGAGCATCAGGGCGATGACCATGCTTGACCCCAGTCCGAATGTGAATTGGGTCTGTGGTGGATCCAAGGACAATTATCAACAGGGAAGACATTGGCACTGACTGAACACTGCATGGTGTGCCAGCAAAGCCTTCAGTCGCCTTTGGAAAGGAGCGTTTCAAGACGCCAGATCTCAGACTGGGCACTAAGCTCATGGTCCATGGAGCAGTAGTGATTCCAGCCCTCCTACACGTCTCAGAGATGTGTACAGCAATAACACCAGTGCTGCCTCTGCAAGATGCTGCAAATCCAATGGCAGGATAGACACACCAACGTCAGTGTTCTCGCTCAGGCCAACATCTCCAGCATCGAAGCATTGATCCCGATGGATCAATTCCGCCAGGTGGGCTACATCATTCGCAAGCCCGACATAAGATTCCCGGAACAAGATCTCTACTCGGTGCGTCAACACGGGCGCCACGAGGGCAGAGTAAACACTTCAAGAACACTGTCAAGGTCTGCTTGTAAATGTGCAAAATTCCCATCGTTAGCCAGGAATCCCGCGCCCAAGGCCACCTGAAGTGGAGGAAATGCATCCGGGAAGGAGCTGAACACCTCGGGCTGGATTCTCCATTTTTGGGAATAAGTCCCCATGCTGTCGTGAAAACTGTGTCTTTTACGCCAGGAAAACTGGTGTCAAAAGGCCCCAGATTTGCAGCCTTGCAGGGGGCTAGCATGAAGCTGTCGTGGACCTCGCAGCTCCAGCTGCCGATACGGACCCCGCACTTCCGGGTCAGAGGCCGCGCAAGCGCACAGCGGCGGCCTCCAGTGGCGCGCCGTGATCCATGGTGGACTCAGCCCGCGGACCTGGACCACCAAAATAGTGCCCCACATCGGCCGCTCACCGGCCCGGACCGGACACATAGCCCCCAGTCCTGAATGAAGCCACCCTGCCCTCTGATCAGCCCTCCACCGACAAAGTCCGCAGCCGCCTCGCCTCGCCTCAGTGGGACCATGTTAGAACCACGCCATCGGGAATTTGGCCAATAGGGAATGGAGAATCGCAGGGTGGGCCACAGGCAATGGCCTGAGGCGGTGGATACTCTGTTGGGGACTCTCTTATGGGGGATCACTGGTGGGGGTTCTCTCGTTCTTTAAATAAAATTAGATTGCTCAATTTCTTTTCCAATTAAGGGACAATTTAGCGTGGCCAATTTTCCTACCCTGCACATCTTTGGGTTGTGAGGGTGAGACCCTCGCCGATATGGGGAAATGTGCAAACTCCACACGGACAGTAACCTGGACCAGGTTATAGGGGCCCTCGGCGCCATGACGCAGAAGTGCTAACCACTGTGCCACCGTGAGGGGTTCTCTCTTATTGGGGTCACTGGTAGGGGTCTCTGTAATGGAGGTCTCTGGTGGGGGTTTCTCTCATGGAAGGTTTCTAGTGCGGGGGTCTCTGGTGGGGGGCCCTCTAATGGGGGTCTCTGGTAGGGGTTCCCTCTTATTGGAGTCACTGGTAGGGGTCTCTATAATGGGGGTCTCTGGTGGGGATCACTTGCAGGAGTCTGATATGGGGAATCTTTGGTAGGGCTCTGTAATGGGAGATCTCTGATGGGGGTCTCTTTTATGGGTGGGTTTCTAATGCGGAGTTCTCTCATGGGGTTCTCTAATGAGGGCCTCTCGTGGGGATTTCTCTTTTGGGAGGTCTCTAGTGGGAGGGTTGTCTTATGCAGGGGTTTCTGGTGGGGGTTTCTGGTGGAATGTTTGGTGGGGGTCTCTGTAATGGGGGTCTCTAGTGTGAGTCTGTAATGGGAGGGTGATGGTGAGGGGTCTGTTTGGGGATGGGGTGCGCCATATTTGCACTGCGGGGGGGGGGGGGGGGAATAACTCCCTTGACCCACCGCGAGATCCAGTATGCTAGGGCCATGCTGGGAAATACCTGTGGCAATTGTTGCCAACGTGAATCCCAGCCCAAAGGACCTGAGAATCACGCGAGTTTGGAGAATCCGGGGTAGGATTCTCTGACCCGGGTCAGGTTGGAGAATCGCCCGGGGGGGGGGGTTCACGCGACGCCAGTCCGCCAATGCTCCGGTGACCGGAGTATCGGCGCCATTGGCACGGGGCCGGTCGGGTGCCTCTCTACGCAGCCCCCCCAGCGGTTCTCCGCATGGGATGGGCCGAGTGGCTGCCAAGATAGGCCGAGTTCCGCCGACGCAATTCACATGTGGTCCTACCCGGCAGGACCTCGGCGTCCATCCAGCAGGGATTGCTGCCTTGTGGGGGGGGGGCATGTCCGACTCCGATGGGGGTCACTGGTGAGGCCTCTGCCCTAAGAGGGGCAAAGAGCCAGGGAGGGTTTCAACGGCCACGGTGCAAAGGCCAGTGGTTAGTATAGTTGCTTCACAGATCAAGGGTCTCAGGTTCAATTCCCAGCCCTAGGTCTCTGTTCGTGTGGAGTTTGCACATTCTCCCTGTGTCTGCGTGAGTCTCACCCCCACAACTCAAAGATGTGCAGGGTAGGTGGATTGGCCACGCTAAATTGCCCCTTAATTGTAAAACAAAATTGGGTACTCTAAATTTATTTTTAAAAAGTACCTGTCCTGCCAATATTTGGTGAAGGTGTTTCACAGCCACCATCACAACTGAGATGAAAGTCTTGAAGATATCAGGAGGCTGCAGATTAGTTCCCTAGCCAGTCTCTGCTCCTGCAGGACTCAAACCCCCAAGAATAGGCCTGGATTTCACCGGAATATGGTCCCAGACATTTACCTCAGGGAAAGATTTTCAGATGCGGAATGAGCCAAATATGTCTTCTTCATTTTCGTTAAATAGCGTTGACACCCGACAGCAACCAGAGTGACAAGTTGGTAACCTGTTGGCTGGGTAAACAGTGTGAATAGGGCTGCCAACTTTTCAGGATTGGCCTGGAGACTCCAAGAAGTGGAGAATAGACAGAACTCTATTTGCCTTTTTAATCAACTGTTGACCACGGTAGCATTGTGGATAGCACAATCGCTTCACAGCTCCAGGGTCCCAGGTTCGATTCCAGCTTGGGTCACTGTTTGTGCGGACTCTGCACATCCTCCCCGTGTCTGCGTGGGTTTCCTCCGGGTACTCTGGTTTCCTCCCACAATCCAAAGATGTGCAGGTTAGGTGGATTGGCCATGCTAAATTGCCCTTAGTGTCCAAAATTGCCATTAGTGTTGGGTGGGGTTACTGGGTTATGGGGATAAGGTGGAGGTGTTGACCTTGGGTAGGGTGTTCTTTCCAAGAGCCGGTGCAGACTCGATGGGCCGAATGGCCTCCTTCTGCACTGTAGAATTCTATGAATTCTATGTTAATTGGAAAACAAAAGGATTGTACTTTAAATTTATGTTTAAAAACTTACTCAGTTGGAAGGAAATAAGAACTGTCTACTTCATCTAAAAAGACTTTCGTCCAAGTATTTACTTTCTCTTTCCTTACTGTTAATAGAATGCTGGAAATCCCCATCATATGATTTTTGAATAGAGTCAATTATCCAGTAAATGATTAAACAATATTGATATAAAATTCAGTAAAACCTCCAAAACTGGAAACAATGGGCTGGATTCTCCCAGCCCGGGGCCGGGTCAGTGAATCCCCATGACCTGGTCAGCGAGGAGTCTATCCTGTGGTAGGGAGGGATAGGCCACATGGAATAAAGGATTTGTAACTGATTATTCAGGTTTGGGATTCTTCTGTTTGTGACCACAGAGATCTCTGTTAGTGTTAATTTGCCAAATTCTATGAAGTGATCAAACACAGAGAATGGGGCTATTGCTTTAAAGAACATTGTTGTCATTGTTGACTTTAGGTACTTTCCTGTTTGAAGCCTGACAGAAGGAAGATAAACAAATTTCCGATTAAAACACGAGACCGTTCATTACTCAACTCTGGCCAAGCTGGTCTGTCAAGCACATTTAGAAATATTCGTAATCAGACGCGTTTAATATGGTTAAAGCAGTTCCAACATAGGACTGAATTGCATAGGATCTACAGCACAGAAACAGGCCATTTGGCCCACCCAGTCTATGCTGGTGTTTATGGTCCGCTTGAGTATTCTGCTATCTTTCCTCATCCATTAACACTGCACGTCGTATAAAGTATGAACTTTCCCGAACATTCGTGTTACAGTGTTGGACTTCCCTGAATATACCAAACAGTTTCCACAGAAACAGCTATTGATTTCCAATCCTCCTGGTCCACAAACGTAACTGCACGTTTAGGAGCCAGACCCATGAGCAGCGGTCAAAATGACCATTTTAATCAAATTGCCTCCTCTCTCATGTGGTTACGCGAGGCACTCAGCAAGACTGGCAGTATCTGTGAGAGGAACAGAGGGAATCGCCAGAAGTTTCCGCCTGGTTCCCGTCGGCAGGATCTTCCGATCTCGCTGATGGCGAACTCCTGCTGTGGGTTTTCTGGTGGGGGAGGGGTGTCCGCACAATGGAAAACCTCGTTGACAGCGGTGACACCAGAAGATCCCGCCATTGGCCAATGACCTGCCACTTCCGCAAAAGACGGCGTGGGGGCGCGCGGAAATTCCCGTCCAATGTTTCAGGTCTCTTTTCCCAAATGCTGCCAGACCTGCTGAGTATTCCAGCAGGTTTTGATAATATATTTTGCTAAGCTCACCATACAGCTGTGTGCATTGGAAAAACAGTTCGAACCTATTTAAGTCTTACAAAGAAACCATTTCATACAAGAAGGGTGGAGTTTTTGAGGAACTCTTATTGAAATGTTTCTCCACAGGTGTAAATATAAATTTCAGATGCAGTACTATTTAAACCAAATATTATTTATCTTAATATCATCAGGCGCAGGTTTATTCAGTTTATTTTAATTTGGCCTCTTTACTATTCATCAGTGTATTATGTGTAATGCACATTTTCAAGAAGTTCCTTTTAAGTGGTTGACCAGTAGCTGGAGGAAGTGAGCAAATGAGCTGCATGGCCTCTAAGGGGACGTGATCCATCCATTCCCTCTTTGTGCTGTCTCAGCAGGTGGCTCTGGAACCTTGCAAATTCACCAAATCTTTAAAGTGTAGAAAGGAGGCCATTTGGACCATCGAGTCTACACTGGCTCTCTGAAAGACCATTCTACCTAGTCCCACGCCCCTGTCTTATCAGGTAACCTTGCACATTCTTTCTTTTCAGATAGCAATCCAATTCCCTTTTGAATACCTCGATCGAACCTGCCTCCACCACCCTCTCAGGAAGTTTGTTCCAAACTCCAGCCACCCTCTGGGTGAAAATACTTTTCCTCATATCACGTTTACTCCTTTTGATCAATTATTTTGAATCTGTTCCCTCTAGTTCACGATATTCTTTTGAGTGCCACGTTATTGATTTCTAAGACCGTACATCTTTTGCTTATTGGAGCAGTTTGCTGGGTGATATTGGGCTAGCTTCACTCTGAAACTTTATTTATGCCAGTTCCTGCTATTCCCATGCTATTAGGCTCCCACAACATGGTCAAAGATCTGTGGGGGAACAAACTGGCAGGCAGCATTGTGGTTGTTTGAGTCTTGCATTTCTTGGTTCCTCAATGTGGGGAACTGTTGCTAATTGTGTTTGTACTTAATTTGCTCTGTTTAATCACCTTGCTCTAGAGTCGCCAGGTATCTTTATGATACCACCACGAGGTTCAAGTTCAAGTGCTGATCAATAACTCAATACACCAGTTAGTAAGTTTCAAATCAAAACACATTTATTATATACAGTCAATCGCTACTCATGCATAAAACACTACTTACTAGACTATCTCTAACACTAAAAGGCCTATACTTAGCTTTGGAAAGGCCCACCAGGTCAGGGGAACAATGGCCTTTCGTTCGATCCTGAGGCTGCAGGCTTCCAGCTGGTATGGACTAGTAGCTAGGAGCGCCTATCTCGTAGCGTGCATTGACTGGACACTTACCTGGTTGGTGCAGCTGCTAGGCAGGTCTCTCGTTGTTGAGAGTCACGGTCAAGAATTGTTTCGAGCTGCTGAGAGACCCTGCCAAGAAGGACGAATTGAACTTGGGGACTCTATTTTATAGTCACCAGGGGTTTTGCGCCCTTTTGGGCGGACCCCGGACTTGGTTCTAATTGATTGGACTAAGTTGCAATCACTTGGATCGATTTCTCCAATACTGGAGCTGTTCTCTGATCGCTGGGCGGTTGCTAGGTGTCCGTTGGCCTTCCTTTGTCCTGGCTCCCGCTGGCGCCGGGGAGTCTGGTTTAGTCTCGATTACTCTTAATGTTTCCGATTGTTCCCGGGGATCGCTCATTAATATGCAGATAGTTGCTGGTTTCAGTTCTGTCTGGGTTTCTGCAAGTCCGAATACACAGGAAACCTTGTACCTGCTTGTTTCCCTGTGCCTGACTGAATTTCCCTGCATTCTTAGCGGACCTCCATTTTGGAATCGGGAAGTGGCCAACCCGGGTGGCTACAGAACTCAGGCAAGCATTCTGCCAAATCCAGAAGCCTTTGGATTGGATTTGGATTTATTGTTACGTGTTCTGAGGTACAGTGAGAAGTATTGTTTCTGCGTACAGTCCTGACAGATCGTTCCATACATGAAAAAACATAGGACATACAATAAATACACAATGTAAATACATAGACACAGACATGGGTGAAGCATCCAGAGTGCAGTACTACTCAGTGGAGAAGATGTGTAAAGAGTTCAGTTCATCCCATAAGAGGGTCATTCAGGAGTCTGGTAACAGTGGGGAAGAAGCTGTTTTTTAATCTGTTAGTGCATGTTCTCAGACTCTTATATCTCCAGCCCGATGGAAGAGGTTGGAAGAAAGAATAACTCGGGTGGGAGGGGTCTTTGATTATGCTGCCCACTTTCCCAAGGCAGTGGGACGTGTAGATGGAGTCAATGGATGGGAGGCAGTTTTGCGTGATGGACGAAGCTGTGTTCATGATTCTCTGTAGTTTCTTATGGTCTTGGGCCGAGCACTTGCCATACCAGGCTGTGATGCAGCCAGATAGAGTGCTTTCTATGGTGCGTCTGTAAAAATTGGAAAGAGTCAATGTGGACATGCTGACTTTCCTTAGTTTCCTGAGGAAGTATAGGCGCTGTTGTACTTTCTTGGACATAGCGTCAACGTGGGGGTGGACCAGGACATATTGTTTTGATGTGCACACCTAGGAATTTGAAACTGTCAGCCGTCTGGGCCCCATTGATGCAGACAGGGGTGTGTACGACACTTCACTTTCTGAAGTCAATGACCAGCTCCTTAGGTTTGCTGAAGTTGAGGGAGAGATTGTTGTAGTTACACCACACCACTGGGTTCTATATCTCCTTCCTGTGCTCTGACTTTGTATATTTGTGATGGAAACTATGGCAGATGGTAACAACTTGGGCGAAGGAAGCTCCAACGAATCTGGCCTTGGTGTGGCCTGATCTTTGTAGTGACCTGTGGGTTCACCCAGGCAGTGATGTAATGTTGTGTGATGGTGGACTGTGGGAACCTCCATAGATCCCTAAATCTGCACAGGCAAGTGACATACTCCCAATGTCCATGGGCTCTGCTGTTGCTGAGCTACCAAACAACATGGACAACTAGAATTTGTTTTCAATCATTCTGTTGTATCTCAGATTCCAGCATTTACAGCATTTGTATTTTTGAATATAATTGAATACCTAAAGCAGTTCTGATACCTTAAAAACTGTTAAAGAAAGTTCACAAAAGTACCTTTAAAACAATGTAATTGGGGGCAGCACGGTTGTTGGTCGTTCTGGGTGAGTGTGCTTAACACTCACTTGGCTCTGTTTCACGTTCTAAGCTCTGGAGTCGCCAGGTGCTGTAAAGACACCGCTACAGGTTTCAAGGTCAAGTTCAAAGCAATAAAGCTGTACACCAATTAGTAAGTCCAAAACAATTAGAGTTTATTATAACACAATTATAATAACACTCATGCACACGCTAAAGATTAAACTTACTTCTACCACTAAACAACTAATACTTAACTAAGAAGGAACTGCGAGGTCAGGGAACAAGGCCTTTGTTCTGTTCTGGTCTGCAGGCTTCGGATCACTATCAGTTGGCAAGGGTGTCAGTAATGCCGGTTTCAGGTAGCGGTCGTTGTTTAGGCACTTACGTTTTGGTGGCTGCTGCTCAACGGCTGGTGTAGAAGACAGGGTTCTGGAGGCTGGAGCCGGAGACTGAACCATGTGTGGGACCTTTCTTTTATAGGTCCCAGGGGGTCCGCGCCCCTTTGGGCGGACTCCCTTACCTGCTTGGGATCGATTGGACCTCTTCCCAATCGATATGTTTTGAACCCCCCAATCATAGGGCCGTTCCTTGGTTGCTGGGGCGGTTCTTAGGACTTATTGTCCTGGGCTTCTCTGGTGCCACTAGGTCTGGTCTCCTATAGAATGTATCGATTGATACTTAACTTGTGTCCATTGTATCTGGGACTTGCCCGGTATCACCTCATTAGTATGCTAACGACTTCTCTTTCACAGCGCTGCCTGGTCTCTGCAGCAGTCAGAAACCGGTGTCTGCAGTTGTCCCAATACATAATTGCTCTGCAAGCTGTTTGCTCTTTAACATGTCCGTTTTCCCTGCACTCTTTGCAGTCTTCCATTTTGTGTTCGTTAGTGGCCATCTCAGGTGGCTACACGGTGGTGCAGCGGTTAGCACTGCTGCCTAACGGCGCCGAGGTCCCAGGTTCGATCCCGACTCTGGGTCACTGTTCGTGTGGAGTTTGGACATTCTCCCCGTGTTTGCATGGGTTTCACCCCCACAACACAAAGATGTGCAGGTTAGGTGGATTGACCACGCTAAATTGCCCCTTAATTGGAAAAAATGAATTGGGCACTCTACATTTATTTTAAAAAACAATGTAATTGGTTAATGTCTAACGATTCACAAAATTCCTTTGTCTTCACAAAGTGTGGGAGTTCAAAGGTGAATTGATTGGCTATTGGCAAATCCCCCAAAAAGTACACGCTATATTTAAGATCAAATGCACCTACACAATTTATAGCTACATGCAATGTCTGACCACACGCATTAAACCTTCTTTCTATTTCAGAACTATTTTCCATCCCTCGGCCTACCTTTTCCGTTTGGCCATTAAATCAGGTGTCAGAAGCATTAAAAGGCTTGCATATATAGAACATAGAACAGTACAGCACAGAACAGGCCCTTCGGCCCTCGATGTTGTGCCGAACAATGATCACCCTACTCTTTTTTTTTTTTTTTTAAATTTAGATTAGCCAATTATTTTTTCTAATTAAGGGGCAATTTAGCGTGGCCAATCCACCTACTCTGCACATTTTTGGGTTGTGGGGGCGAAACCCACGCAGACACGGGGAGAATGTGCAAACTCCACACGGACAGTGACCCAGAGCCGGGATCGAACCTGGGACCTCAGCGCCGTGAGGCGGTTGTGCTAACCACTAGGCCACCGTGCTGCCCATGATCACCCTACTCAACCCCACGTATCCACCCGTAACCCAACAACCCCCCCCCCCCACTTAACCTTACTTTTTAAGGACACTACGGGCAATTTAGCATGGCCAATCCACATAACCCGCACATCTTTGGACTGTGGGAGGAAACCGGAGCACCCGGAGGAAACCCACGCACACACGGGGAGGACGTGCAGACTCCGCACAGACAGTGACCAAGCCGGGAACCGAACCTGGGACCCTGGAGCTGTGAAGCATTTATGCTAACCACCATGCTACCGTGCTGCCCACCTTTCATGGTCCTTTCATGGTCATAGGCATCTCAAAGCACTTTACAGCTGGTGAAATACCCTTCAAGTGTAGTTACTACCGTGATGTAATCAATTTTCACACAGCAAGGTTCCACAAACAGCAATGTGATAATGACCAAGGAAATGTTTTTTGTGATTTGATTGGGAGACAGATATTGGCCAAGATATTTGAGTAAACCCCTTCACCTCAGAGTGCAGACAGAGCATCAGTCTGATGTCTCTTGCAAGAGACAATAGCTCTGACAGTGCAGCACTCTCTCAGTACTACACTGAGTGTCAGGATAGATTTTTGTGCTCAAGTGGGATTCAAATCCATAACCTTACCTCTTTGTGCTGCCTCAGCAGGTGGCCCTACAGGCCACTTTCCACACACTGTATAATGAAATGCATACAGCAAGCAGTGGCACACACTGTGAATTAGGGTCAACTGTTTGTTCAATGCAAATCATGCCTTCATGGTTTTCCGATTGGAAGGTTACTTTTAGGCATTCAGTTGTCTTCTGGATGACATCAACTGGCAAAGTCCCAATAAACGAGCACACAGGACGACCGTGTGGGTTATCAATAAGACGGGTTTCAGAGAAGGAAAAAGCTGCTCCCCTCAGACCCTCTCACTCATGACCAACATGGAGGAGCAGGTTCCAGAAGCAGCCAAAGGCAATTGGACAATCAAGTGACTTGGACCTACTGGAATGTTACATCCAGACCTGTTGCCACCACCGAACCCTGAGAAGACATTTGTGTTAGTGTAATAGTATGACTTGAACTATAAAGACTACAGGAAAGAACCCAGTGTTTCCTTCTGCAAAAGGCAATTCCCATGTGCCCCACACAAAATACCTTGGTGTCACTTTGAAAGGGACTCTCATCTATGGGCCTCATCACCACAGCCAAAAAGTAAAAATCGGGGGTAAACCCAGTCCAAATTGAGTGATTCCCAATATCGCCCCACATTACACTTTCTGCAATTCACCTTGACACCAGAATGCTGTGAGATGGAAAATGCCAGTTTTCGGTTCAATAAGCCACCACGAAAGCCTTAAAATTACATTGACCAGTCAGGGAAATTGCAGTTGATATTCATTCAGCTGGAATCAACCCACTATCCAGATGGATGGAATCGGGGGACACTTGCAGCATAAAGAACTAATACCTCATCATTGATCCAATAGCACAAGTTCCTGGCTTCACGTTCCCTCAATGACAGTGAATAGAATTCAACCAAATCCACAGAGGGTATAGATGATGTGTCCAGCTGCTCCAGATGTCTAAGGTGAAGAATAACCTGAAGTTCGATTGTGGCGCCAATCCCAAACCATGGAACAAATCCCATCACTCTCGACACTACATTAACCCTTGCAATGCTGAGTTATGATAATACCACACCCCCTTTCTTTGTAAAAGAAAATTATTATAACATTGGTTGTGATATTTTCCACCAACGTGGAAAGGTGTAATTCTGACTGAACGTGGAAAGGTATAATTTTGACTATTAGTTAGTAACTTTCATAAACAACTGGAATACAGTACATTAATTCGTAGTAACTATCACACCACTTAGAGGAGCAAAAGTATCATAATACAGTCATCACAAATTAAGTCACTCTGGCAGTTTTCTCATCGATTGTCTCAACAGAATGTTCAAGGTGTTGGATTGTTCTGCCACATCTTCTTGCTGTGTCTACGCTAAGTAAGGACCTGGAAAGGCAATGTTCTTGAATATGTTATCACGTGGTACAATATTCAAAAGCTGCGGTTGAACTTTATGTTTGACAAGCAGCAATGCTTGTCTGTTTCTCCTGAACAGCGATCCCTGTTCTGTTTTCACTAAGTATGACCTAGGTGCTACTTGTTTCAGAACTTTAGCAATGTGTTGCCATCCTCCTTCTGGATTCTGAAGTCTCACAATGTCACCTTCCCGAAATTCAGGCAGAGGTTTGGTTGTCTATTGTAGACCTCTTGTTGCTTCTGTTACATTGCCATGATATGTTCACTTATCTCTGTATTATCCATTTCAGGACTGGTCATGTGGTTCTTAGTCATCTACTCATTAACATTTGAACAGGTGATGACCAGTTGATAACAGTGTTGCTCGGTATGCTCACGATAAGTCTTGACCATCTTCACTCGCTTTGCAGAATAACTTCTTTATTATTCCTAGTCCTTTCTCTGCTTTTCCATTAGAATGATGATAACATCTGCTAGAAGTAATATGATTGAAATTATATTGCTCTGCAAACAGTGTCCACTCCCAACTCGAGAAACACGGACCATTGTCAGAGACAACATTAAGAGGTATCCCATGGCGTGCAAAAATTGATTTTGTTGCCTTTATCACCGATCTGGCAGTGGAATCTTTCAGCATCATCATTTCTGGAAAGTTGGAATAATAGTCTATGACTATCAGGTAGTCGTGACCCTGGAAACAGAATAAATTCATGCTCACTTTGTTCCATGGACTGGTAACAATCTCCATCTGTTGCATGGTTTCTTTGCTCTGTGCAGGCTGATGCATCTGTACATGCTTGAACATATTGGTCGATATCTCTGTTTATTCCCGGCCAATACACCGACTGTCTGGCTCTCCTACAACACTTTCCTTTTTTAAAAAATAAATTTAGAGTACCCAATTCATTTTTCCAATTAAGGGGCAATTTTAGCATGGTCAATCCACCTGGCCTGCACATCTTTTTGGGTTGTGGGGACGAAACCCACGCAAACACGGACAGTGACCCAGAGCTGGGATCGAACCTGGGACCTCGGCGCCATGAATGCTACTCACTGCGCCACCGTGCTGCCCTCCTATGACACTTTTCGATGCCTTGATGACCCTCATGAAACTGCTGCAGAATCCCTAATGTAAACTGGCAGGAATCACTATCCTACGCCCCTTTCGCAGGACACCATCTACTGTAGAAAGATCATCTCTTAGATCTCGAAAGGCTGATCAACATCCAGCAGGCCATCCTTCTTTTAGGTATTGTTTCACCTTCTGGAGTGTCAAATCCTTTTCAGTTTCAGCTTTTATGGTCTGTAGTTTGCAGTCAGACACTGGTAGTATCTCAGTAAATAGACAAGCTTGAGATTCCACTATTTGGACTATCTCGGGTTCTGATGTTTCACCATCAGTGGTTGTCTTGAATTCTGATGTGTCAGCATCAGTGGTAGCTTCGGAGAGATCGTCCCTTGACTCTTCATCTTGGTCAGCTGAAGTACTGGTTGAGTGAATCCTTTCAATTAGCTGCAATCTTTCATAAGCATCCACTCCAATTAATGATGATCTCTCACCCTCTACCACCTCAAAGTCGATGGGTATCTCGTTGTTCCCATTCTTAATAAGACAGCAGTTTCCTCTTGTGACTATCTTGTTACCATTGTAATCTTTGAGCCTACACGTGGATTGCTTTATGACTGGTTTGCCAATAGCTTGCTTTAAAGATCGATAGGTGATAATATTTGTGTCAATTTTAAATGGTATTAATTTTCTATTTACTTCTAATGAGACAGTCCACTCCTTAATTATCTTTGAGAGCTCATTTACTGGTCTGTCATCTCAATCCAGTAAATAAATCCTAGTGATCGCTTCTATCATGAAGGTATCCGAAAGTGAATATAGTGAGCAATCCTCCCTATCCGCTACGATGTTGGAATTTTTCTCTGCACACTTTGGATCCGTCTGAAATCACTATAAGACTTGTTAAATTTTTTACTGGAACAGCTGCTGATAAACAACACTCTGCTGCAAAGTGGTTAAATTTGCCACAATTGGAACATAGTTTGTCTTTCGCAGGACAATTTTTTTTACTGTGGGCTTGTCCACAGCATGTGCACGTGATCACGCTCATGACACCACTTTCAAAATGGCCACAGGGCTTTGTACGCAGATTTCTTTGCTGAGCACAGCATTAATGGCGTCAGCCTGTTTCCCGATTTCACCCTCTTTTCCTTTGCAACAAACTCTACATATTTGCTCGATACCTGTTCGCTGGCCTTGCACATATTAATAGTGTCTATAATCGATAAAACCGGTTGTCTTAGCATTTTCTCACGCAAACGTCATCATTTATCCCAAACACAATCTGATCACGCAGCATTGAATCTGAGGCTGATGAAAAATTACAGGACTGCGCGCACAACTTTAGAGCTATGATGAAGGAATCTACTGACTCTTCCCTTAACTGCAGCCTTTTCCAAAACCTGTAGCGCTCATAGGTCTCATTCACCTGTTTCTTACAGTGTGTATCGAACCTTTGAAGCATCATGCTGCATTTATTTTTATCCTCATCTGCACTGAATTCAAACAAACTAAACATTTCTAATGCTTGCAGTCCAGCCAAATTTAATAGGATTGCTATTTTCCGTTGGTCTGAGGCATTTTCAAGCGCAGGCAGAAATAAAAACTTGAAAATGAAATGAAAATCGCTTATTGTCACGAGTAGGCTTCAATGAAGTTACTGTGAAAAGGCCCTAGTCGCCACATTCCGGCGCCTGTTTGGGGAGGCCGGTACGGGAATTGAACCGTGCTGCTGGCCTGCCTTGGTCTGCTTTAAAAGCCAATGATATAGCCCAGTGTGCTAAACTATCCCCTTCAAACTGCTGCTTGAAGAAAGCCGAGTTCTGGCATAGTTTATCACGTGCCTTGAAGTGGTCAGGGTTCTTGAGACCTTCCATCGTCTTATTAGTCTTTGCCATAGATTTATTCTGAGTTGTAGCTTCTGGATTGCTTCTTCAATCTCCTGATGCTATTCTTTCCTAATCTAACTGCTGTTTCTTACAAGAAATAGACTCCTGGCACCATGTGGTGTTCTTTGTGTTGCTTATTTCAGGATGGTTGGAGTGGTGTTCACAAAATAGCTTAAACTTAACGCTACTCATTTATTTATACTACTAACTTGGATTCGACACTTACTCCTTAAGAATACACAGTTGACAAATAACATCTACACTATACTCATCTACAGCTAATCTCACTACTGGTTTGAACAAATAACTACTCTCACTTGCACTATCTGCTCTTCTGACCTTCACCAGCTAACTCCTGCATACACTCTTCCCCTAAGGCCCAGCATCACTGCCTTATATAGTTGTAACTGTAGCTCCCTCGAGTGGCTACTCTCGACACTACATTAACCCTTGCAATGCTGATAGTTATGATAATACCACATCCCCCTTCTCCTTCCTCACCGCCTTCTACTCCCCTTGTCCAAGACAAGCCTGAAACAAACACTGCTGAAGGATGGACCCATCAGATCACCATGGAAACTAATAGTTTGAAAATACTGAAGAATACAATTTTTACATATGAATTGTACTAGATTCCAGTGAGATTGAAGAGGTAGCGCAGTTTGATCCTTTCCAAATCCCATCTCCATCCTCATGCACTTTCCAGATTTTCACAGAATAACGACTCAGAGGAGAAATCATAAAACCGCTACAGTGCAGAAGGCCATTCGGCCCATTGAGTTTGTACCGACCTTTTGAATGAGCACTCCACCCATGTCCACTCCCCCACCCACCGTGCCCCATCTCTGAACCCCGATAACCGAACGTGCACATCCCTGGACACTAAGGGGCAATTTAGCATAGCCATTACATCTAACCTGCTCATCTTTGGTCTGTGAGAGGAAACCGGAGCACCCGGAGGAAACCCACACAGACATGGGGAGAATACGCAAACTTCACTCAGACAGTGACCCAAGGTCGGAATTGAACCTGGGTCCCTGACGCTTGTCTGTTTTCTTTTTACTTCAGCGGTGCTGGGATTTGAATCAATTTTCCACAAGTAACAGAAGAAAATACACAATAAAGCGAATTGTCAACACAAAGGTGTTGAGTGAATCTCAGTATTGTCCCCATACAGTTTAGTTAACACATTGATGCAGCAGTTGTTGCAAGGTCAGACGGCCACAGCTGCATTAGAAAGAAGGAAAAAACAAGCAATGGAAACTAGTGATTTCATGGGTGTGAATCTCCAACTCCTTTTAAAATCTGTTGAAAATATAAGGTGGTCGGTGTGCGAGGGAGGTGGAAGAATGGAAAAGGTTCAAATGAATGTTTCACAAATAATATTTTCCTTTAAATCATACCAGTGGAAAAAATCAGTAATTCAGAAAGGATTTATTCGCCCACTCTGAAGACGTAATTCTCTCAGGTTTCCCCCCAGTATTTCTCTCGACCATTTATTATATTTTAGTGAGCCTCAACAGTAATAAGGTGACATTGGGAAAGGACACTGTCTAAGGCCCATCAGCTTTTGCACTGGCTGGAAGGTGTGAAAAACCTCTGGGTTTGACTTGTAATGAACACTGTATTCTACAGTATCAGAAGAAATGGATTAGTTTTGCACTTTATATAATGTCAGCTTTTATAAATTTTATAGGCGAAGTACGTTTTGGAAAAAATATATATTTTAAAACCTATTTTATTCACGGCATTTTCACATATACACACAAAATGTCAGAAATACAACAAAACTCAATAAACAAGCTGCCTGCCCCCTGATAGCAACACCCCGCCACATCTCGACTTCCCATTTTAACCCTCTTATCCCCGCCTTGCTGACTCTCAATCCTCCTTAAAGAAATCGGTAAATGGCTTCCACCTCCCGGTGAACCCCTCTGCTGACCCCTGCAGAGCGAACTTGACTTTTCCAGTCTCAGGAATTCCGCCAGGTCACTCACCCACACTCCCACTTTCAGCAGCTCCAAGTCCCGCCACCCTAGCAAAATCCGTCTCCGGGCTATCAGGGAGGCAAAGTCCAAAACATCGGCCTCTCTCATCCCCTGGACTCCCGGGTCTTCTGACATCCCAAATATCGCCATCTTTGGACTTGGAACCACCCGCACACCCAGCACCTCAGACATTACGTCCGGGAATCCTTGCCAGAACCCACTCAGCTTTGGGCAGGCGACGGGACATGTGGACGTGATTCATGGGCCTCCCCATGCACCGCCCACACCTATCCTCCACCCCCTACAAAGAACCTAATCACCCTCACCACCATCATACGTGCCCTATGCACCACCTTAAACTGGATGAGGCTTAACCTCACACACAACAGGACGCGTTCACCCTCCGCAAGTTTCCGGCCACTTCTCAGCTCCCACCACCCCTCCAGTTCCTCCCATTTATGCTTAATGCCCCCACCAGGGCTCCCTGCCACTCCATGAACTCCTTATAGATATCCGATAACTTCCCCTCACCTATTTCTTCCTTCAACAGCACCCTGTCCTGCAACCCCAGGGGCGGCAGCCCAGAAAATGATGGCACCTCTTTCCTCATGACGTTCCGAACCTGCAGGCAGCTAAAGCCATTCCCTCTGGGCTACTCATATACTTCCTCAAAGTCCTCCAGCCCTGCAAATTTTCCTCCTATAAACGAGTCCCAAAATGGTTCAATCCCCGCCTGCCACCACTCCCTGAACTTCGAATCCAGCCTCGCCGGTGCAAACATATGATTATTACACCATCTTAAATGCAACTTCCCCAGTCTCCTTTTCTGCCCTCTGGCATGAATAGGGAATACCTCACACTTTCCCCATGTTCAATTTATATCCCGAAAACCGGCCAAATTCCCCAAAATCTTCAGAATACTTCCAACCTTAATTGGAAAAAATGAATTGGGTACTCTGAATTTATATTTAAAAAAATAAGTGATTGATTATTTTTTCCATTCTCAAATGCAGGGGCAACATGGCCAGCTATTATCTGCCTCAATGTCTTTATTGAATTTGGTTAAACCAATCCAAACTGTAGATCAAAACTGAGCCTCCTTGGGTCAAACTTAGACTCTTTGCTCACTAGAGACATTACAAGGCAGTCAAATAGAGGACACGTCATGGTCAGCAGAGTTAAACATCTTCACAACTGAAGCTGAACTGATAATGCTCAGCAAAATCCAAAGTAAATAAGCAAGTTATTGGTTGGTAGGAGGATGCACACTGCCATCAGCCATGTCAAGTTTTCTTCCACTTCTCATATTTACATAACAAATATTCAAAAATGTTCAAATGAAATTATACGAACCAGACAAGATGCCCAGAAGCCCTCAAGATAGCCAGTGCTTATCCTGGATATTGAGACTCAGACCTCACTCAAATAAAGATGATCAGTGGGACAAGGCCGCACAGGGTAATTAATGAAAATTCAAACCGCAGCTTGACCACAGCAATCCATAGCGGTAAGTGATCGACTGTTTGCCAGGAGAGATCACAGGACTGAGTTATATAATTGGGATTTTATATTAATGAAAAAATAAAAATCGCTTATTGTCACGAGTAGGCTTCAAATGAAGTTACTGTGAAAAGCCCCTAGTCGCCACATTCCGGCGCCTGTTCGGGGAGGCTGTTACGGGAATCGAACCGTGCTGCTGGCCTGCTTTCAAAGCCAGCGATTTAGCCCTGTGCTAAACAGCTCTGTAATAAAGGTCATTCATGTAGAAGGGTGCAATGGACCCAGTCCACACAGGGTTTTCTTGCCTTTTTCATTGTAGGCTAGTCAGAGGGAGATGTACATTATTAATATACCACCATGTATCGAGGCTGGCAACAAGTGGAAAAAGGGGACAGAAAACCTACTTTGATACAAGTTTGTAACAAAAACTAGTTCCATTGTCTTCGGTGACGCTGGTTCTCGGATATCTGCAGGTATTTGTGGCACCATCTGTAAGTCCTGGGTCTAACAAGGCACCACCAAGCAACAGCTTTCTGGGATTCATCCTGTGTGCGAAGCAGGCCCTAACATCCCTTCCTCTTCACAGCCCTTTTCAAAAAATAAATTTAGAGTACCCAATTCTTTTTTTCCCAATTAAGGGGCAATTTAACGTGGACAATTCACCTACCCGGCACATCCTTTTGGGTTGTGGGGGTGAGACTCCGCAGACATGGGAAAAACGTACAAACTCCACACGGACAGTAACCCGGAAAGGGATCAAATCCGGGTCCTCAGCGTAGTAAGGCAGCAGTGCTAACCACTGCACCACCGTGCTGCCTTCCTCTTCACAGTTCTGCTCCTGCCATTGGCGAGCCAGGCGCCGCCACTGACGTCTTTGTCTTCTTCTCTCCTGCCTATAAGTGAGAAGTATAACAGTGAGATCACCAGGCTCCATACATTTTCCACACTACAGTAGCAAAGAGAGAGACTTCACAGTTAACATTTGTCTCCTATGGACCAGTCGTTATCCATTCATGATCTGAAACTGCCTCTAAAAGCCCACTGACTCATGTCCTGGCCACAACATTGATGCCCAGTCTTTACTTTTCATTTTGCTTCAACAAGACACCACGCCACATGACCGACTGGCTGCAGCTTTATCACTCTACTGCATCCTGAGCTCACACCTCAGGCACAGGCATTGTCCAAAGTTTCACTTCAGGATCTTGTGCTCAAACTGGTCTCTGGGGGGCATTTGTTATTACCCACCTTAGCACACAAACAAGGACTAGGAGTGCTCTCCTTGGGCAGTGTGCCATTGCCAACTTTCTATAGTTACTTGCCAAGTTGACCAATGGGAAAGCCAAAACATGGCAGCCATGGATCTTGGAGACCATGCACCAAGCAATCAGTGGCACTCACACACATAAGTGGTGCTTCAGTGGGCATAATTGAGTGATTAGTTTGAGTCCAGGCATGGCAATTGAGTTACAGCTGAATAGTCTCAGCTGCATCAGGGTATTGATGACTGACAGTTTTGTCCTCATCAACATCCCGCTTCAAGAAACTGCCCCTCCCCATCAATTGAGTGGACCTGTCAGTTTGCCTCCACCCCAACACAGTACCACAAGCTTGTTGCCCCTCTTTGAGGTCCTTGGCCCAGCAGCAAAAGGTTTCCTCAAGAATGGTACTTTTCACACTTCAGAATCAACCCCCGAGGTCTCCCCTGATTTGGCCTGGTCCCCTGGAGCCAAATTCCCAGGTACCCTGGAGTCATTCCCCTGATTTCCCCTGACTAAGCCTCTGCCAATATCTAATGACTCCTTTTCTGCAGTGGTCAGGGTGGCATTGACTGTAGCACAGGCCTGGTTCTCTGTTTCTCCCTGGAGTTACACGCTCCCTTCACTTGCAGTGATAGGAAGAAAATGATGTTCAGTGGTCACAGCAAAGCCTGTTCCCCTCCTCACCCAGAAACCACCCCAACCTTGCTGTAAGGTTAGTCCCATTAAAATGTCAACTCAAGGATCAAATCTTAACAATAGCTTACATTCATATGTGCTATTAACAGCTTCAGTCGGTACTGGCACAGACAGATTACTAAATCTCACATGACATAATTGATGCTCAAAATTGCTGTCTTTCACAAAGCTTTGTTTGTTGATGGTATAAACTTGCTTGAAAGGCACAATAAGCATCATTTAATTTTACTGGACCATACCAGGATGCTTCGAGACTCAGGCTCAGTTTACCACACAAAATGGACGTGTATCACTTACATGACAAAAATGTGGTTGAGAAATCAAATAGGCAACAAATTTGGAACATGCACAACTATCTGATGCAACCATCAATTCACTCTGAGACACCAGTTGGAGTAAACTGTGGCTTTAATCGGCTTACAACTGAGCCTGCCTGCGACTACACGATACTGAGGGTGGTCTCGCAGGACCGCAGCACTTATACTCCCTAAAGGGGACGGAGCCTA
The DNA here is from genome assembly GCF_902713615.1 of Scyliorhinus canicula. NCBI lineage: Eukaryota > Metazoa > Chordata > Chondrichthyes > Carcharhiniformes > Scyliorhinidae > Scyliorhinus > Scyliorhinus canicula. Next base: position 140,255,278 of record NC_052161.1, read on the forward strand.
GGGCGGAGCCCTGTACATGCTCCTCATCTCCCCCTGTGGGCAGAGCCGCACAGTGGCTCACAGATGGGGCCAACAGGAACAACAGTAAGGTACAGTGTGAATTACCAGTTACACATTCACCACATTCACCCCCTGTTAAAAAATCAAGTCTGGCGGGGGTGAAGGGTCTACAAGTTCAGTAGGTCCGGCGCCCGGATTGTGCGTTGCGACCGACGAAGCACTGGTGTTGCAGCTGTTTCAGATGGCTGTGGAAGGATGTTTGGTGCGGGTCCGGGGATGGCTCTTCCTGAGCTTCGTTCCTGCGGACTGGTGTGCCGGGTGGGAGCGCAGGAAGCAAATAGGTGCGGGGACACGGGGCGTGGGAGGTCGGGTGGGGTGTAGTGTGGGGGGTATATCGGCAGTAGTGGTGGTAGAGCCTGCGGGTGCCAGGTCCCGGAGGGAGACGGTGTCTTGCCAGCCATCAGGGTGCTCGACATACGCGTAGAGGGGGTTCGAGTGCAGGAGCTGGACCCTCTCTACCAGGGGGTCGGTCTTATGTGCCCGAACGTGTTTCCGAAGGAGGACAGGGCCCGGTGTCCTCAATCAGGATGGAAGTGAGGCCCCCATGGTAGTTCCCCTAGGGAAGACAAATAAGCGATCATGAGTAGTCTGACTCGTGGCCGTACAAAGGAGGGACCTAATAGCATGGAGTGCATTGGGGAGGACCTCCTGCCAGTGGGAGATCGGGAGATTCCTGGACTGTAGGGTCAGTAGGACGGTCCTCCAGACCGTCGCGTTCTCCCTCTCCACCTGCCCATTGCCCCTGGAGTTATAACTGGTAGTCCTGCTTGAGGCGATGCCCTTGCCGAGCAGGTACTGACGCAGTTCATCGCTCATGAAGGACGAACCCGTCACTGTGGACATAGTTGGGGAAACTGAACAGGGTGAAGACGCTGTGCAGGGCTCTGATAACCGTGGGGGTGGACTTCGGGGCATGGGATGGCAAAAGGGAAACGGGAGAACTCGTCTATGATGTTGAGGAAGTAGGTGTTATGGTTGTTCGAAGGGAGGGGCCCTTTGAAATCAATACTCAGGCGTTCAAAGGGCCGGGATGCCTTCACCAGGTGGGCCTTGTCTGGTCTATAGAAGTGCAGTTTACACTCCACGCAGATCGGGCAATTCCTGGTTACGGCTTTGACCTCCTCGGTGGAGAAGGGCAGGTTGCGGGCCTTGATGTAATGGCGAGCCGGGTGACCCCCGGATGGCAGAGGTCATTGTGGATAGCCTGTAGTTGGTCGTCTTGCGCACTAGTGCATGTGCCACGGACAGGACAACTGGGGGCTCATTGAGCTTCCCAGGACGATATACTATATCGTAATTATAGGTGGAGAGTTCAATCCTCCACGGCAAGATTTTGTCATTCTTGAATTTGCCCCACTGCGAGTTGTCAAACATAAAGGCAACCGATCTTTGTTCGGTGATGAGGGTAAACCTCCTACCCATGAGGTAGTGCCTTCAGTGCCACACGGCTTCCACAATGGCTTAGGCTTCCTTTTCAACTGAGGAATGTCGAAGTTCCGAAGCGGAGAAGGTTCGGGAAAAGAACGCTACCGGCCTGCCTGCTTGGTTGGTTAAGGGTGGCAGCGAGAGCGACCTCTGATGCGTCGACCTCCACCTGGAATGGGACGGACTCGTCTACTGCACGCATGGCGGCTTTGGGAAGGCCTGGGTAGCCTCGGCTGACAGTGGGAAGAGGATGGCCTTAAATAGTGGTCGGGCTTTGTCCGCATACTGGGGGACACACTGGGCATAGTATGAAAAAAATCTGAGGCACCTCTTGAGGGCCTTGGGACAGTGAGGGAGAGGGAGTTGTAAGAGGAAAGTGGCCCGCAGCCCGTACTAGTCCACCATTCGGTCAATTGCTTGTTGGAACACAGAAACCCCGTTCGTGACGCCAAAGGGAACTCGGAGGAAATGGAAGAGGCGGCCGCCTGCCTCGAACGCCGTGGAGTGGCAGTCCTCCGGGTGGATTGGGAGCTGGTGGTATGCAGACTTCAGATCCACCGTGGAGAAAACGCAGTACTGTGCGATCTGATTTACCATGTCTGCAATCCGGGGGACGGGGTACGCATCAAGGTGCGGGAATCGGTTAATGGACTGGCTGTAATCAACCACCATCCGGAGCTTTTCCCCGGTTTTGACGACCATCACCTGAGCTCTCCAGGGGCTATTACTGGCCTCTATGACTCCTTCACGCAAGAGACGCCGGACTTCGGATCTGATAAACACCGTGTCCTGTAAACTATACCTCCTGCTGCGAGTGGCCACTGGTTAGCAGTTGGCAGTGAGATTAGCGAAGAGTGGAGGGGGGTCGATTTTCAGAGTTGCTAGGCTGCATATAGTGAGTGGGGGCAGGGGTCCGCCAAAGCTGACTGTTAGGCTCCTGAGGTTGCACTGGAAATCCAGTCCCAGGAGGAGAAGGGTGCAGAGGTCTGGGAGCACACACAGTTGGAAATTATTGTAATCGGTGCCCTGTATGGTCAGAGTCACAGTGGTCCATCCCTGAATTTGGACTGAGTGCGACCCAGAGGAGAGGGAGATTGTTTGCTGTGTCGGGAGTGAACAGCGCCTTACCAGATCCGGGTGAACGAAGCTGCCAGTGCTCCCGGGGTCGAACAGGCACAGTGTCTCATGTCCATTGATCTGGACGGACATCATGGAGCTCTTGAGGTGCTTGGAGCGCGACTGGTCCAAGGTGACTGCGCCGAGTTGAGGATAGTCAGTGGTGTGGTCGGCGGTACTGGAGCGGCCCCGTGTTGGCTGTCCGCGAAGGTCGTAATCTACAAGTGGCATAGCGGGTGATAGCCAAGATGGCGGCCCCCATTGATCGTACATGGCAGGCAGCAAGGAGGATGGCGTCCAAGATGGCCGCCCCCATGGATCACACGTGGCGAGCGGCGAGGAAAATGGCGCCCAAGATGGCGGCCCCTATGGATCGCACATGGCCGGCCGCGTGGGGGAGGATGGCCACGGTGGCGGTCCCCGTGAGTTGCACATGTTGTGTGGAGGTGGAGTCGAAAAACACGCTGCCACATTGCGGGGTCTGCGGGCCTGAGAGTCGGAGAAGCGAGTGTTAGAGTTAGAGTTTGAGTTTTTCGACTTGGCCAGGCAGACCTTAGCAAAGTGTCCCTTTCGCCCGCAGCTGCTGCAGCTCGTGTTGCAGGCCGGGCATTGCTGCCGGGGGTGTTGGGGCTGGCCGCAAAAATGGCACGATAGTCCTCCGTGGTGGGCGGGTGGCCGCGCGGCGCAGGCCTGGGGCAGCCTTTGGTCGGGGGTCCACGATGGGGTCGCGTGATCGGCCGGGAACGCAGTTAGGCTTTGGAAAGCGACCTCCGACGAGGTCGGCAGTTTTACCGTGTCCTCCAGGTCCTGGGCCCCTTTCTCAAGGAGACTCTGCCGCACATAATTTGATCGGACCTCCGCAACGTACACGTCTCGGACGGCGAGTTCCATGTGCTGAGTGGCTGTCACGGCCTGGTAGTTACAGTCGCGTGCTAGGGCTTTGAGGTCGCGTAGTCATCTAGCGACTCATCAGGGCACTGGTGACGAGTTGTGAAGATGTGTCGCGCGTAGACTTCGTTCACGGGCCGCACGTACAGGCGGTCAAGTATCGCAAGGGCCTCAGTGTAAGAGTCAGCTTCATCAAGTTGAGTAGAAATACGATGGCTCACCCGTGCGTGGAGAAGACTTAGTTTCTGTTCATCTGTAACGGAGGAGGTCGTCGACGCAGCCAGGTAGGCCTTGAAGCACTGAAGCCAATGCAAAAAAAATTCCTTTTCCTCTGTGGCCTGTGGATCGAGTTCCAGTCGGTCAGGTTTGAGGGCTGATTCCATTGTAGTTCTTTTAAGTCAATTAAATTGATGCGACCATCAATTCACTCTGAGACACGAGTTGGAGTAAACTGTGGCTTAATCGGCTTACAACTGAGCCTGCCTGCGACTACACGATACTGAGGGCGGTCTCACAGGACCACAGCACTTATACCCCCTAAAGGGGGCAGAGCCTAGGGCGGAGCCCTGTACATGCTCCTCATCTCCCCCTGTGGGCAGAGCCGCACAGTGGCTCACAGATGGGGCCCACAGGGACAACAGTAAGGTACAGTGTGAATTACCAGTTACACATTCACCACACCATCCAAAGGAATAACAATGGCCTCCGCTTGTGCCGTTGATTTTATGATCATTACACAGCAGGATAAATGGTTAATTTATCAGTCATGGGCACCTTTGGCAAGGCCTGCTTTTATTGCTCATTCCCTTGAGAAGGTGATGGTGAGTTGCCATCTTGAACTGCTGCAGTTGTTAGGAAAAAAATAATAATGGGGTACTCTAAATTTATTTAAAAAAGGAAAAACAGTATGGGGTTTGCCAGGTCCGTGATTGACACACGGGAGGCTGACAAGCTACAGCGCATATGCACACTTCACTCCCCACGCACACCATCCGAACCAACAAGATGGCACTGGTTACACTGGATCGCGCCATTACAGCTGATGGGTTGGCTGGGGACAGAGGTAACCTTGGGGGGTGGCCTTGGGGGACACCTATACGACCCATGGCCCTAAGTTCACAGCATGAAGTTAGTGGCGTGCACAGCATGGCTGCCTTTCCAGCTGTGGCAATGGTGTTCTGTGCCCGTCCATCCCGACCCCACAGCCCACCTCCTGGCCACCCCACACTACTCTCCCCAATCCTGGCAGAAGCCCCCCGCTAGCAGCACAGTTGTTAGCAAACTATGGAGATGTTGGACACTTTTGTGCCTCCTCTCTCTCACTTGGCAGCCATGACGCTCTTAGTTTCACAATTTTTCAAAGCACAAGTGAATCGGTAACTCTGTCCATCGGAGGCAGAGCATCGCGGAGGCCCTGGAGAATACTGGGTCGGGCCAACTAAAGACATGCAAACTGTGTTTACTGTAACTGTGTTCCAGACCGCATTGACGCCACTGTCGAGGTGACGGAGCGTAGCGATTTGGCGTTAAATTGGCGCCCGCCGCGATTTTGGCATCGGAACCTATTCTTCGCCCAATCGCGTTTCGCGATTTCAGCGTCAGCCAACGGAGAATCCTGCCCAGGAGGTGACATTTCTAAGGATTTCCCCAATCTCTTGATTAAACTTGAGCAGAACATTGACAGAAACCCCAGAAAAATAACATAATTGGTCCAGGGTACCTTGTTTCTTTGGATGCGTTGATATTTCAACATGGGATTGGAAAATTTACCCCTTCCCCTCTTTTTGCTTACACAGTCTGATAACCAGAACCAGTAGAAAAGCTGGAAGTTTACTGAATACCGCTTTTCATCTTATTTCCCATAAAAAAATGTTGCAATTTTATTTTTGCCGATTAAATGAATTTCATTTTGAATTTCCAATGAACTGAGTCAAGAAATCGAGGAAGTCATTTTAAGATTGCCAAGAAGTCTGAATATGCAGGAATATTAGCCCTCACACACAAAACCAATGTATTAGACTCTCACTTCATCCACTCCAGGGAGCCAGAATCACTTGGAGAACCATTGTATATGTCAGTGACCCATTCACCATCGGAATCATTGAAGAGTGAATTGCTTATCACTTTTTCTATGCCCCACATTTGTACTCTCACTGTTGTTCACATTATTTTGTGTTTGTTTAATTACACAATGGGTTACTAAAGTATGAACAATGAACATATTTAAGTTGGGCACGATTTAATGGAAAGGTTTCTAAGTGTTGTAGTAAGTTTCCCGACGCTCGGCTTGGACATCACCGCTATAAAATGTCCACTTAACGAGGCCCCATGGGCTTCACGCTGCAAATGACTGCCCAGCTGGCAGATTCGCCAAGACTGCGCTCACCAGCCCCCTGCTAACAAGGGAGAGCAGCACTTAGACTGTTCTTGCACAGCCAACTCCACACAGCTCGCAACCATGCTACCGAGGAGACCAGCCCCACGATTCGGGGATGCCGACCTGGCCAGACTGTTGGATACAGTAGAGGTCGGACAGGATGCCCTGTTCCCCTGAGTCAACCACAGGGCAGTCAGTGCTGCCTCGGAGGAAGTGGCAGCGGCCATCAGCTTAGGGAGCGTCACCAGGAGACTGGAACCCAATGCCATAAGGTCAACGACCTCCATCAGGCTGCAATGGTAGGTTGGCACGACGCCAGCAACATGATGGAGGTGACCAAGGCATGGTTCAGACAGTGACAGCCATGGCTGAGTGCCTCCACAGTATGTTCCAGTCACTGGGGGACATGACCCAGTATCAGGTGGACGTTGACAAGGTGCTGTGGAGCAAATCCCTGTCTCAGGTGGGCATTGCCAAGGCCCTCTAAAGCATCTCCCGGTCACTTGGGGAGGTGTCCAAGTCTCAGGCGGGCATTGCCAAAGTGCTGCGGAGCGTGTCCCAGTCACTGAAAGGCATTGTGATGGCATCAACAGTGTGCTGCAGACATTGGGGAGCTGCAAGGGCTGGCAGAGCCAGATGACACAGTGGCAACAGGGGCTAGATCCATCCCGAGGTGACTGGACACCAGTCAGAACATTTCCCATCAACCACCACCCTTTGTCTTCTATCAGCTAGCCAATTTCTGATCCAAACTGCTAAATCACCCTGAATCCCATGCCTCTGTATTTTCTGCAATAGCCTACCGTGGGGAATCTTATCAAATGCTTTACTGAAACCCATATACACCACATCAACTGCTTTACCCTCATCCACCTGTTTGGTCACCTTCTCGAAGAACTCAATGAGGTTTGTGAGGCACGACCTACCCATCACAAAACCATGTTGACTATCTCTAATCAAATTATTCCTTTCCAGATGATTATACATCCTATCTCTTATAAACCTTTCCAAGACTTGTTTCCTACACATCGTCCTGCAATCTCTCCCAGCTCCCACCTATCACTGACCTTCTACGTGGCTCCATCTTCTACACCCCCTCTTAGAGAGTATATAATCCATCACATTTCTCCCTCTCTTTAGCTCTGAGGAAGTCATACGAACTTGAAACATTAATTGTTTCTCTCCCCATGGATGCTGCCACTGGATTTAAGCAACACATGCCATTTAGCAAACACTTACAGGATGTTGCCTGGACTGGAGAATCTTAGATGTGAGGGAAAATTTAGACTTTGGTTGTTTTCTTTGGAGTAGAGAAGGCTGAGGGGAGACACAATTGAAGATGATAATATTATGAAGGCTTGAATAGAGTGGTTGGGAAGGCCCCATTCCCCTTGATTATGGGTCTATAACCATGGATTTAGGATAAGAAGTTGAGGGATTCTAAGGGAGCTTTTCACCGAGGGGGTGTTGGGGCTCTGGAATTCACTGTTTGAAAGGGTGGTGGAGGAAGAAATCCTCATAAACGTTGCAGAATAAAGCAATCGTGGCTCATGATAGGGATGTACTTCTGAGGCTGTATAAGGCTTTGGTCAGACCCCATTTGGAGTATTGTGAGCAGTTTTGGGCCCCGTATCTAAGGAAGGATGTGCTGGCTTTGGAAAGAGTCCAGAGGAGGTTCACTAGAATGATTCTTGGAATGAAGAGCTTGTCATATGAGGGACGGCTGAGGACTCTAGGTCTGTACTCGTTGGAGTTTAGAAGGATGAGGGGGGGATCTTATTGAAACTTACAGGATACTGTGAGGCCTAGATAGAGTGGACTGGAGAGGATGTTTCCACTTGTAGGAAAAACTAGAACCAGAGGAAACAATCTCAGACTAAATGACCACCTTTGCCATGTTATACGAGAGATGGCACCACATGGACTGCATGGCCACCCATTGCTTGTAGCCTTGAATGCTACTGCCGCTCTGAATCTCTATGCAAGCGGCTCGTTTCAGGGCTCCATTGGTGACCTATGTGGCACATCCAAGTCAGCCGCTCACAAATGCAGAAGGGAGGTCACTCGTGCACTATTCGAGAGGGCCCGCATGTACATCAACTTGGACTGGGACTGGACAAGCCAGGACTCCAGGGCCATGGGCTTTGCCTGCTTAGCAGGCATGCCTCCGGTGCAGGGTGTCATCGAGTGGACCCATGTGGCAGCACGGTAGCATTGTGGATAGCACAATCGCTTCACAGCTCCAGGGTCCCAGGTTCGATTCCGGCTTGGGTCACTGTCTGTGCGGAGTCTGCACGTCCTCCCCGTGTGTGCGTGGGTTTCCTCCGGGTGCTCCGGTTTCCTCCCACAGTCCAAAGATGTGCAGGTTAGGTGGATTGGCCATGATAAATTGCCCTTAGTGTCCAAAATTGCCCTTAGTGTTGGGTGGGGTTACTGGGTTATGGGGATAGGGTGGAGGTGTTAACCTTGGGTAGGGTGCTCTTTCCAGGAGCCGGTGCAGACTCGATGGGCCGAATGGCCTCCTTCTGCACTGTAAATTCTATGAATGTGGCCCTGCCCTCTCTATGGCTGCATGGGACGCTATTCATGAACTGCAAGGGATACCACTCCCTCAATGTCCAGATCGTCTCTGACCACACAACGCACATAATGCGGGTGCATGCATGATTCCCGGGAAGCGTCCATCACAGTTACATTTTACAGCACTCACAGGTTCCAGCAGTCTTTGAGGGACAGCAGTGGCTGGAGTGATGGTTCCTCAAGGACAGGGGCTACCCCCTCAGGAGGTAGCCGATGATGTCAGTGCGGAAAACCCGCCGAGACTCCCAATAATGAGGCATATGCTGGTCAAGCAGGCGACTGGACTGCTCAGGATGCGGTTCCAGTGCCTGGACAGGTCGGGGGGAAGCCCTCTAGTACAGCCCCTTGGAGGAGGTTTCGCATCACTGTGGCCTGTTGTGCTCCCTACATCTTGGCACTGCAGCTGGACCAGTGGGATGCCACATCCCCTCAGTTGAGGAGGAGGTCGAGGAGGGTTAATGCGCATAGGAGGAGGAAGTGCCTCTGGCAATGACCAAGGGCTGCATGGATTGAAGGACTCGGAACGCCCCCATAGCATTTTGTTTCCGGCAAAACCAGGGTTAGGAAGTGAATAGCTCTCCCACCATAGGGTCTGACATCAAATCATTAACGTGATGCCAAATCTTGAAAACCTTTCCCATTTTTAATTCCCATTTTATACATTCTCCCCATGTCTGTGTGGGTCTCACTCCCACAACTCAAAGATGTGCAGGGTAGGTGGATTGGCCACACTAAATTACCCCTTAATTGGAAAAAAATAATTGGTACTCTAAATTTATTTTAAAAAAGAAAACCGGTGCGGGATTCGCCGGGTCCGTGATTTGACACTTGTGAGGCTGACAAGCTGCAGCCATATTTACACATTACACTCCCCACACACACCAACCCAGCCAACAAGATGGCACGGATTCGCTGGAGCACGACCATACAACTAATGGGTCGGCTGGGGACAGAGGGCACCTTGGGGGGTGGTCTGGAGGGGGACACCGATACGACCCTAAGATCATAGTAGGCAGTCAGCGGCGTGCACAGCTCTATTAGGGCCTAGGCTCACCCATGTCCACGAGGTGCCGATAGTTTCTTACTCTTCCTTACTCTCTCGCTGCATCTTGGTGTATCCAGAGGATCCATAGTTGACTTTTAGGCAGCCTGCTGCCTTTCACGCCCTGTTTCCTGAGATTACCTTGGGGTGGGGGGCGTCCCCTAGGGGGCCTCGATTTCGAGGGTCCGGGCCTACTTTCAGGCTGCAAGCTTTGCAGTGCTGCCCTTGTCAGAGCGCGGGCTGGAGGCGTGTCGCTCAGAAGGAAGGCAGTGTCAGATGGGCTGGACACCCTTAGAGTTTCGTGGGTGGAGGGCCCTGAACTCTGCTCCTGCCGATCCTCTTCCTTTCGGGGGACTGTCGTGCTAATCCATTGGACAGCCCCGGTCATGGAGGCACGTCTTGTTGACCTCGCAGCATTAAAATGACAGCACCATCTCCTCCGACAGAAGGCAATGAATGGACACCTCCAGTTGGCCTTTCAAACTGAGGAGGAATGCTGTTAATTTTTCCTGATGTTCACAACTTTGCCTCTGCAGTTCTAGCAGCTCTGGGACGACCAGACCCAGGGACATGTAATTGGCCAGGGCCTCAGCAGAGATGCCTCTTCAATGTTCGTCTCTAAGATTCCTAGAGCTGCTCAGGTCAGTGGTCTCCAGAGGGCACAGGATGGTCCAGGTTGGTCGACTGATTGACCTGTAAGGGAAAAGAGATGGGGGATAACTGTTGAGAGAAATGTTACTCATGTGAGGCTTAAACCATGACTGCGGCACCCACTTCATCCTCTGCACAGGTACAGTCCTGTTCCTCACCAGCCAACTAAAGGACTTTTCCTCCAAAGGTGTGAGGCATCTCAGCTCAGTTCCCTGACTTGTGCCTTGTACATGCTTTTGTGTGTGTGTGTGGGGGGGGGGGGGGGGGGGGGGGGGGTCAGGAGGTGAGTTATCTGCCGTAGGATTGCTAGTCTTTGACCTTCCCTGGTAGCCACAGTATTAATGTGGCTAGTCCAATTCAGTTTCTGATTAAATGGTAACCCCCAAGATGTTGTTTGTGGGGGATTCAGCAATGGTAATGCCATTGAATGTCAAGGGGCGATGGTTAGATCCTCTCTTGTAGGAGATAGTCATTGCCTGGCACTTGTGTAGCGTGAATGTAACTTGCCATTTGTTAGCCCGAGCCTGGGTATTGTCCAGGTCTTACTGCATTTGGACATGGAGTGCTTCATTATCTGAGGAGCCACGAATGGTGCTGAATATTGTGCCACATCTGACCTTGTGATGGAAGGGAGATCAGTGATCAAGCAGAAGATGGCTGGGCCTAGGACACTACCCTGAGGAACTCTTGCAGTGATGTCCTGGATCTGAGATGATTGACCCCCAACAACCACAACCATCTTTGTTAGTGCCAGGTCTGACTCCAAACAGCAGAGCTTTCCCCAATTCCCATTGGCTCCAGTTTAGCTAAAGCTCCTTGATGCCATACTCGGTCAAATGCTGCCTTGATGTCAAGGGCAGTCACTTTCGCCTCACCTCTGGCATTCAGCTCTTTTGTCCATGTTTGAACCAAGGCTGTAATGAGGTCAGGGGCTGAGTGGCCCTGGTGGAACCCAAACTGAGTGTCTGTGAGCAGGTTATTGCTGAGTAAGTGCTGCTTGATAACACTGTTCAGAGAGTCGTGAACACAGCCCAGTCCATCACGCGAACCCACCACCCATCTATTGACTCTATCTATACCTCCCGCTGCCTGAGGAGAGCGGACAGCATAATCAAAGACCTCTCCCACCCGGCTTACTCACTCTTGCAACTTCTTCCATCGGGCAGAAGATACAAAAGTCTGAGCACATGCACAAACAGACTCAAAAACAGCTTCTTCCCTGCTGTTAACAGTCTCCTAAATGACTCTCTTATGGACTGAACTGATTAATACTACACTCCTGTATGCTTCACCCGATGCCGGTGTCTAGGTGTTTTCTTTTATTTTCATGCACTAAATGATCTGTTTGAGCTGCTCGCAGAAAAATGCCTTTCACTGTACCTCAGTACATGTGACAATAAACAAATCCAATCCAATCCTTCCGTCATTTTGTTGACAATGGAGAGTAGGCGGTAATTGGCCGGGTTGGGTCTTATTTCTTGTGTACGGGACAGACCTAAGCGCTTGTCCACATTGCCGGGTCGATGCCAGTGTTGGTGCTGTACTGGAACAGCTTGGCCACATTGCCGGGTCGATGCCAGTGTTGGTGCTGTACTGGAACAGCTTGTCCACATTGCCGAGTCGATGCCAGTGTTGGTGCGGTACTGGAACAGCTTGTCCACATTGCCGGGTCGATGCCAGTGTTGGTGCTGCACTGGAACAGCTTGTCCACATTGCCGGGTCGATGCCAGTGTTGGTGCTGTACTGGAACAGCTTGTCCACATTGCCGGGTCGATGCCAGTGTTGATTCTTACTGGAACAGCTTGGCCACATTGCCGGGTCGATGCCAGTGTTGGTGCTGTACTGGAACAGCTTGGCCACATTGCCGGGTCGATGCCAGTGTTGGTGCTGTACTGGAACAGCTTGTCCACATTGCCGGGTCGATGCCAGTGTTGGTGCTGCATTGGAACAGCTTGTTCACATTGCCGGGTCGATGCCAGTGTTGATTCTTACTGGAACAGGTTGGCCAGGGAGGGAGCAAGTTCAGTCCTGTCAGGAACAGTCTGCAGCATCAGTTTGCTGTCGCCTGGGACGAATCAGCCAGTCAGATTGGCTGAGGGCTGATAGCTGCCGAGGCGGGATTGGATCAGCCATAACCATGGGCGGAGAATTTGCTGTTGGTTTTTACTGTGTGGTTTCGCAATGTTGTTGTGGTGGGCGGAGAAGCGAAACTGAAATAAAATACAGAATTCTCTCCCTTCGACGCTCCGCTGCCCGGTTTAAATCTCCTCTGGTCCGCGAATAGTGTCCGGGTTTGCCCCCGCTCCCGGGGGGGGGGGCGAATCTCTGGTGAGTGACTGTGAGGGAGGTTTGGGGTGAGGGAGGCCGGGGCCCGGGGTGAGGGAGGCCGGGGCCCGGGGTGAGGGAGGCCGGGGCCCGGGGTGAGGGAGGCCGGGGTCCGGGGTGAGGGAGGCCGGGACCCGGGGTGAGGGAGGCCGGGGTCCGGGGTGAGGGAGGCCGGGGCCCGGGGTGAGGGAGGCCGGGGTGAGGGAGGCCGGGGCCCGGGGTGAGGGGGGTGAGTCCGGGGAGATGGCGGCTCAGGGCGGTGGGGGGATTGGTATTATTTCGGGGATGGTGTGGGGAGCGGGACACGGGAACAGGAGGAATGGCCGTTATCCCGGCTCCCGGGGGGACGGGCTGCACTCGGGTTAATTCTGTCGGTTGTCAATCGGCCCTCCCGCCCCCTGCTGGCAGCGCGCGGGGTGGCGGTTAGTCTCGCGCTGATTTGAAAATGGCGCATGCGTGGTTCTATTGGCTGCCGTGGCAGCAATGCGCATGGAGTTAATCTCATCTTTAATCACACCCAAAGTTATATAAAGTCCAAAGATTATAAAAGTTGGACACTTGTATTAACCTCACTCAAAACAAGTTTTTAATTTAAGATTGCATCTCATGCTGTAGTGTCAAGTCACTAGTGGAATGAAAATAGCAGTAAAGGGTAAGACTCAATTGTGTTGCTCTGGTTTGAGTCAATGTCATAGTGATAGAGGTCAACAGCATGGGAAAGACCCTTTGGCCCATCGCATCGGAGTCGTGGTTTGAGTGCTCAGTGTCATAGTGATAGAGGTGATACAAAGATAGGTGGAGGGGCAGGTAGTATTGAGGAGGTGGGGAGGCTGCAGAAAGATTTAGACAGTTTAGGAGAATGGTCCAAGAAGTGGCTGATGAAATTCAACGTGGGCAAGTGCGAGGTCTTGCACTTTGGAAAAAAGAATAGAGGCATGGACTATTTTCTAAACGGTGACAAAATTCATAATGCTAAAGTGCAAAGGGACTTGGGAGTCCTAGTCCAGGATTCTCTAAAGGTAAACTTGCAGGTTGAGTCCGTAATTAAGAAAGCAAATGTAATGTTGTCATTTGTCTCAAGAGGCTTGGAATATAAAAGCAGGGATGTACTTCTGAGGCTTTATAAAGCACTAGTTAGGCCCCATTTAGAATACTGTGAGCAATTTTGGGCCCCATACCTCAGGAAGGACATACTGGCACTGGAACGGGTCCAGCGGAGATTCACACGGATGATCCCAGGAATGGTAGGCCTAACATACGATGAACGTCTGAGGATCGTGGGATTATATTCATTGGAGTTTAGGAGGTTGAGGGGAGATCTAATAGAAACGTACAAGATAATGAATGGCTTGGATAGGATGGACGTAGGGAAGTTGTTTCCATTAGCAGGGGAGACTAGGACGCGGGGGCACAGCCTTAGAATAAAAGGGAGTCACTTTAGAACAGAGATGAGGAGAAATTTCTTCAGCCAGAGAGTGGTAGGTCTGTGGAATTCATTGCCACAGAGGGCGGTGGAGGCCGGGACATTGAGTGTCTTTAAGACAGAAATTGATAAATTCTTGATTTCTCGAGGAATTAAGGGCTATGGGGAGAGAGCGGGTAAATGGAGTTGAAATCAACCATGATTGAATGGTGGAGTGGACTCGATGGGCCGAATGGCTTACTTCCACTCCTATGTCTTATGGTCTTATAGGTCAACAGCACAGAATAGACCCTTCGGCCCATCGCATCGGAGTCATGGTTTGAGTCAATGTCATATTGATAGAGGTCACCAGCATGGGAAAGACCCTTTGGCCCATCGCATCGGAGTCATGGTTTGAGTCAATGTCATATTGATAGAGGTCAACACCACACAAAAGACCCTTCGGCCCATCGCATCGGAGTTGGTCAAAAACAACCACCTAACTATTCTAATCCCATTCCCAGCACTTGGTCAGCCTGTCTGCCTTGGCATCGCAACTGCACATCCAAATACTTATTTTTAAAAAAAATTTAGAGTACCCAATTTATTTTTCCAATTAAGGGGCAATTTAGTTTGGCCAATCCACCTACCCTGCACATCTATGGGTTGTGGGGGCGAAACCCACGCAAACACGGGAAAGTGGGCAGCATGGTAGCATTGTGGATAGCACAATCGCTTCACAGCTCCAGGGTCCCAGGTTCGATTCCGGCTTGGGTCACTGTCTGTGTGGAGTCTGCACATCCTCCCCGTGTGTGCGTGGGTTTCCTCCAGTTTCCTCCCACAGTCACAAAGATGTGCAGGTTAGGTGGATTGGCCATGATAAATTGCCCTTAGTGTCTAAAATTGTCCTTAGTGTTGGGTGGGGTTACTGGGTTATGGGGATAGGGTGGAGGTGTTGACCTTGGGTAGGGTGCACTTTCCAAGAGCCGGTGCAGACTCGATGGGTCGAATGGCCTCCTTCTGCACTGTAAATTCTATGAAATCTATGAAACTCCACATGGACAGTGACCCGGGGCCAGGATCAAACCTGGGACCTCAGCGCCGTGAGGCACAGGGCTAACCCACTGCACCACCGTGCTGCCCCCATCCAAATACTTCTTAAATGTTATGAGGGTCTCTGCCTCCACCACCCTTTCAGGCAGCGAGTTCCAGACTCCCACCACCCTCTGGGTGAAAATATTTTTCCTCAAAAACCCTCTTGCTACCTTACCTTAAATTTATGCCCTCTGGTCATTTTTCCCTCCACCAAGGGGGAAAGTTTCTTCCTGTCCACTCTATCTATGCCCCTCATAATATTACAGCTCACTCATGTTCTCCCCCCTCCCCCCAGCCTCTTTTGTTCCAAGGAAAACAACCTCAGTCTATCCAATCACTCTTCATAACTAAAACTCTCCAGCCCAGTCAACATCCTGGTAAATCTCCTCTGCACCCTTTCCAGGGCGATCACATCCCTCCTATAATTTGGAGGCCGGTGTACATGCCCACCAAGGTCCCTCTGATCCTTGTGCTTCCCAGGATGCTGCTATTCATCATATTCCATTGCCTTCTTTGTGCTGCCCAAGTGCATCACCTCACACTTATCCAGATTGCATCCCACTGGTTAGCCCATCTTACCAGTCTGTCTATACCCTCCTGTAATCTAAGGTTATCCTCCTCGCTATTTACCATCCACCAAATTTTGTATCATCCATGAACTTGCTGATCAACCCTCCTACATTCCTGCCTAAATCTAAATTTCCAAAAAGCATTCAATAAGGTATCGTGCAAAAGGCTACTTTAGATAATAATTCATGGTGTTAAGGGTAGTATATTAGTATGGATGGATGATTGGCTAACTAATAGAATGCATAGAGGCATTTTCAGGATGCCAACCTGTTACTGGTGGAGTGCCACAGGGATAAGTGCTGGAGCCACAATTATTTACAATATCTATTAATGACTTGGATGAGGGAAGTGAATATACTACTGTGTTTGCAGATGACACAAAAATAGGTGAGAAGGCATGTGATGAAGATGACACCCGATTCTACAGAGGGATATGGACAGATTAAGTGAGTGGGTAAAAACTTGGTGAATGGCCTATTTCTGCTCGTACATTTTATGGTCTACTCTGGTCACAAACTCTGGACAGATTCCTGGAGTTTTCACCATTCCCACACTCCTGTTTCTGATTTCTGACATACCGATGTATCTGGTGCCTTGTCTCTCCCAACTGGAATGTAGAAGCATTCTTAATTAGCCCATTATTGGAAGATTATTCGATAAAAGCAAAATGCTGCCAATGGTGGAAATCTGAAGTAAAAGCATAAATTGGGTTCTGAAGGATTCATATTATTGTCAGCATTAACTCTGTTTCTCCCTCCACAAGATGCTGTCCAAGTTGCTGAGTATTCCCTGCACTGTTTTCGTTTGAAGATTCATATTCTCCTGGGTTGTTTTCAACGGTGATCTGGAGATTAGTGTTAATCAGTGTAGGGAAGATGGTGGCAGATGGTGTGGAAATGTCACTGGACTTGTAATCCAGAGGCCTAAGCTAATGCTCTGGGGACAGAGGTTCAAATCCCACCACGGCAACTAGTGGAATTTAAATTCAATTAATAAATCTGAAATATTAAGCTAGTCTCGGTAATGGTGGGCCTGAAACTATCATCGATTATAATAAACACCCTATCCTATATATTTAGGGCAGCGCGGTAGCATGGTGGTTAGCATAAATGCTTCACAGCTCCAGGGTCCCAGGTTCGATTCCCTGCTGGGTCACTGTCTGTGTGGAGTCTGCACGTCCTCCCCGTGTGTGCGTGGGTTTCCTCCGGGTGCTCCGGTTTCCTCCCACAGTCCAAAGATGTGCGGGTTAGGTGGATTGGCCATGCTAAATTGCCCGTAGTGTAAGGTTAATGGGGGGATTGTTGGGTTACGGGTATAGGGTGGATACGTGGGTTTGAGTAGGGTGATCATTGCTCGGCACAACATCGAGGGCCGAAGGGCCTGTTCTGTGCTGTACTGTTCTATGTTCTATAGGATAGTTTACCAATGTCCTTTAGGAAAGGAATTCTTCCATCCTATGCTTACCTGCTCTGGTCTGCATGTGACTCCAAATTGATTCTTAACTGCCCCTCTTGAATGGTCAAGCAAGCCATTCAGTTCAAGGGCAATTTGGGGTGGGCAACAAATGCTGGACTAGAAAGAATAAAATGAAAGGAAGGATCCACTTCCAAGATTTCCAACTCTCCTTTCAGTATTCCCCTGCCTTGAATTGCTATGTGCATTCAAGTTTCCACGCAATCTCTCAGGTACCCAGCCACATAAATGGAACGTGACTGCTTCACGGGCTGGAGTAAGATCACACCAAACTTTTGATTTATCTTTGATCTCTGGTTTCTCACTTTAAATCTGGTTCTTGCAGTTGCCTCTTTAACTCAGAGCATTATTTATGAAGGGCCTGTTCTGTGCTGTACTGTTCTATTTGAATTCCAGTGAACAGTATCTTGTTCAAATTTCAGTTCCTTTTAAATACAACATTTCTGGGACCTCTCTTTTCATTCTATATTGTTTCTAGAACAATCTTTTTTTTTAGTTTCTGGGACTTGCTTTCTTCTCATTGCTCCATACTCCTGATTCTGCCTCTGGCAGAGCTGTTTCCTCTCTCTCTACTCGGCTTCTATTGCCGTGGGTTCAGTTAAAATCTAAACTGAAAAGGTTTTCTAATTTAAAGGTGGCCCCTGGTTACTAAGCAACAGCTCAGTCATTTCTTCATACTTGTTAAATTTTTACACCGTACACTCTCTAAGCACAATACAAGTTTGAAATGAAACCCAACCCCCATACATGCAAACGCCTTTGTTTGACATGAATCTAACTACAGTGAACCTCTGGTGGCAGCCGTGCGAGTGTAGTGGTCGCACATTTGGTGGCTCCTGTTCGTGGCAGTTTTCCCCGCTTAACAGGTGGATGTGAGGTAGAAAAAAGGTGCAGGAGAGTGAGTGGAAGAGATTGACCCTCTGGTATATGGAGCTGAGGGCCAGAAGCAGTCGGAAAAGTGGGCATCAGTCGGTTGGAGCTGGTGCGGCGCCTGCAACGCACGTGGAGATGGCGGAGGGGCAGGGGGCGGCCCTGCCGGCTCAGTGGTCGGCGGACTAGCTGGTGAGCTTCTTGAACGAGAAGTTCACCCAGCAACGGAAGGAGAATCTGGAGGACCTGGCCAGGGTGGTGGATTCGATCAAGGCGGTGGTCGACCATGTGGAAACTAGGCTGGCGACCCAGGGTCTGGCGATCTAGAAGATGGAGGAGGTGGTGGGGGAACACGAGGAGCAGTTTGCCTTGATGGCAGCGGAGATGGGCTGATGCGGGACCAGCCGAGGCAGCTCCAGGAGAAGGTTCAAGATGTGGAGAACCGTTCACGCAGGCAGAACACAAGGATCGTGGGCCTGCCGCAGGGGTGTGAAAGAGCCGATGCTAGCGTGTATGTGGAGATGTTTATGGAGACGCTGCTCAGAGAGGGTGTGTTTGCACGGTCTTTGGAGGTGGATCGAAGGCACAGGGCGCGAATGAGGAAGCCCCAGGGGAACGTGCTGCCGAGGACGATGGTGGTGCAGTTGCGCCGGTTCCTGGCCAAGGAGCGAGTTATGAGGTGGGCCAGGCAGACGAGGTGCTGCACCTGGGAGGGCAGTGAAATCAGAGTATACCAGGACCTGGGTGCAGAGCTGGCCAAGAGGAGAGCGAGTAACAACAAGGTCAAGGCGGCCTTGATCTTGATCATGATGAATGGCGGAGCAGGCTCAAAGGGCCAAACGGCCTCCTCCCGCTCCTATCTTCTATGTATCTATGTATATGAATACTATACTGAGGCACAGGGCAGAGAATCTGACCTCCACCCCAACAGGACCCGCCTGTGAGCAATCAGTGAGGTGAAGGCTAGAACATCTGCCCCTTCGCCATCTGCAACTCCGGCAAGTCCGATACCCCAAAGGCCCCCAGGTGCCTGGGCTCCTGTCTATGTGCAGGATTGCCGATATGGTGCTGAAAAACAACCTCCAAAATCTCTCCAACTTCAGGCAGGACCAGAACATATGTACATGTTTGGCCGGACCCCTCCCACACTGTTCACAAATGTCCTCCAGTTCATCCTCAACTTCGTCAGGAGCGCTCTGTGTACCACCTTAAACTGTATCAACTCTAGTCATGCACACGAGGTTGAGGCATTCACCATCCGCAACGCCTCGCACCATAACCCCTCCTCCAGCGCCATTCCCAGCTCCTCCCACTTGGCTGTAACCCCCTCCACTGACACTCTATTCTCCTCCAAAATATTCCCAGAAATCACTGAGATGACCCCCCGCCCCCATCTCTGACAGCACCCACGTTAATAACGAGGGCGGTGCCACCAGAAAAATCATTCTGCATTCCCATTGAATGTGTCTATAGCGTCACCTTTCCCTCTCTCCCACTCTCTCCCACTCGCGCTCTCTCTCTCTCTCTCTCTCTCTCTCTCTCTCTCTCTCGCTCTCTCTCTCGCTCTCTCTCTCGCTCTCTCTCTCGCTCTCTCTCTCGCTCTCTCTCTCTCTCTCTCTCTCTCTCTCTCGCTCTCTCGCTCTCTCGCTCTCTCGCTCTCTCGCTCTCTCTCTCTCTCTCTCTCTCTCTCTCTCTCCCGCTCTCTCTCTCTCTCCCGCTCTCTCTCTCTCTGTCTCCCCCGCTCTCTCTCTTTCTGTGTGTGTGTGTGTCTCTGTCTCTCCCTCTCCCTCTCATTCAAGATCCAGGTCTGAGTTAGTAGTTCTGACTATTTCTGGCAAAATATCCTCGTCGCCAACTTTGTCTTTAATTCTGTTACGGTTCAAGGGGTTTTACTTCACAGTGAAGACAAAGAATCACCAGGTTGCCACACTGTGGCTTACTCAACCAGTTATTAGATCTTTACACATAAACTGAGCAAGCAGCACCTAAGATGGAAGATTGGGGAATGTTCCAAGCACCTCTGATGTTACCACATCATCACGTGACATATTGTACAGAAGGGTATTGGTTACAATGCATGACATGGTTTTTATTTGGTTTCTCATCTCCTGGGAATCCACATGGCATCTACAAGGTAGAAAGATTCTTGCCCTGACACACAGGCACCAGAACAGTTTGGGACAGTTTAATTGGACCAGTTCGTCTTTTCCTGTTTTTTGTAAGTTCATATAATCATGATTATGGTCTGATGTCTTTTTTTCCTTTTATTTCAGAAGCTGGATTTCTTTAATTGAAGAGCTGGACAAGCGTCTACATCAAATTATTATATTTTGTAAAGTATTGCTACTTTACGCTTAGAGAAAAGGTCTCCTTGTGGACGTGTGAGTATATTTATTTTGCATACATAGGCACAAACATGCGCAAAAAGAGCTGTTTTCGTCTGTCTCAGTGATATTTGAAGGATGTGATGGAGAGGAGGTGATAGTTGAGAATGGTAGAAGGGCTGAGGGGAATGATGCCGTTGAGAAACATGAAGAGGTGCACTCACCATTGTTACTCCTGTGAGATCATCCAGCAACAATTTGCATTATGTAACTTTGACCAATTCAGCAGATGATTGGAGGGCAGCCCAACCTTCAGTCGTGGCTGGGGCTGGGAAGAATCCCCAAGTTTAAATTTCCAGATCTGAAGCTTTGAAATGGACTGGTCAGATTCCATTTATAGATCACAGAATTTGCAGTGCAGAACGAGGCCATTCAGCCCATCGAGTCTACACCGGCCCTTGGAAAGAGCACCCTACTTAACCCCACACTTCCACCCTATCCCTGAATCCCCACCTAACCTTTTTGGACACTAAGGGGCAATTTCGCATGGCCAATCCACCTGACCTGCAAATCTTTGGACTTGTGGGAGGAAACCGGAGCACCTGGAGGTTGTGCAGACTCCGCACAGACAGTGACCCAAGCCGGGAATCGAACCTGGGACCCTGGTACTGTTAAGCACCTGTGCTAACCACTGTGACGCTGTGCTGCCATTTGCAATACTATATTCAATTCCAATCGGCGCACCGCAAAAGACATTCATACTTTTGGAGGTGGAGAAATGATTTGCAAAGATCACCTCAAACTGAACAACTGCAGCTCAAGAAAAGAACATCATTAGGAGGAATGTGAATGGGGAATGTGTAGGATTATTTTCACCCAGTTATGGGGCAATTTGGCGTGGCCAATCCACCTACCCGACACATCTTTGGGTTGTGGGGTGAGACCTGCGCAGACATGGGGAGAATGTGCAAACTCCACACGGACAGTGACCCGGGTTTGGGATCGCACCCTGGTCCTCAGTGCCGTGAGGCAGCAGTGCTAACCACTGTGCCACCGTGCTGCCCTGTGTGTAGAATATTGATAGTACAGATTAGATTCCGGTGATGACCAGAAATTTTTTGTTCTTGTGGAAAAGGAATGCAGTGAACCCGAGTGAACTAGTCTGATGATTGTAACAAAGTCAGATCATAAGAATCTTGGGAAATGGGAGCAGGAATAGGTCATTCTGTTTATTGAGCTTCTTCCACCATTCAATAAGATCATGGTTGGCCAGATCGACTTTCCTGCCTGTCTCAATAATATTTGACCCCAGAGAATGAACCAAGCTGCCAGGCTGAATTGTTTACCGTATGACGCCAGCAATGTGAATCACGATCGGGTGGAAATCTGCTGTCTGGCCAAAATAAAGATCTTGTCCGGCCCTGATTTGGGCGCCATGCTCCGGTCCCTCCATGGTGGCGATAACAAGGTTTGCCCTGTGCCAGTGGGGGAGGGTAAACCAACATATGCGTGCATTTAAATGTGATTAATAGGTTGGACACAAGTGTGCTCCGACCTTCCGCAAAGCTCCGCTCCTCTTAGGTGGAAGTCTCATGGGCATGAATTACTGCAAGTATTTACAAACGTGGACTAGATGGTCACAATTAAGAAATTTTCCTTGCTTCCCACATAAAACAAGAAGATCACACCACAACTTTTGAGCTCTCCTGCCATGAAATTTAAATTAAATTAAACCTTTTTGGAAAATACTTAATATCAAATAATATCAGTTACTCTAGGGAGGTGTGTGTCCGTGTGTGTGTTCACGGAGCCAGGGCACAGGAAATATCCACAGACATCTCCGATGTCACGTACGTAACAATAAGCATAACAGTCTGCAAAATTTAAAAATGGCAATTTAATTAGAGATAGAATAATTGAAAACTAATTTCCAGTGTTAAGAGAATTTGGCCTGGGTGCAGAGGGATTTAGGAAGTAAAAATGTGCAAAGAATGTGTCAAATCTGAGGTACATGTGTCTGGTTTAAGAATCCAGAGATTGTGTTTCCAAGTCCCACCATTCAAAATGTGATTCTTTTTTTTTTCTGTGTAAATATAAAGCTATTATCAGTAAAATATGAAAATATTTATATAAATGTTGCAGATTCCTTTCAGAAATTGATTTACATCATTCTTATATTATCAGGTACTAGACGAATAATGAAACGGGTAAGAGTTCTTTATATCCTAAGACCATTGCATTGCCAATGGATAAAGCATTGTATTTTCTTTCACGGCAAGTGTGTATTGCTAACTCGACCGGCATTTTTATTCCCCATCGATAATTTCCCTCGGAAGTGGTGGTGTGATGCCTTCTTAAACTGCTGCAGTCCATGTGGTGTAGGTGCACCCACAGTGCTGATAGGGAGTGAGTTCCAGGATTGTGACCCAGCAGTGGTGAATGAATGGTGATATAGCTCCAAGTCAGGATGGTGGCCTGGCCTGGAGGTGGTAGTGTTCCCTTGCATCTGCTGCCCTTGTGCTTATAGATAGTAGAAGCCACGGCTTTGGAAGGTTCAGTTGAAGGAACTTTGGTGAGTTTCTGTAGTGCATCTTGTAGCTACACACGGCTGCCACTGTGTATCGGTGGTGTATGAAGTGAATGTTGAGTGGGGTGCCAAACAAGCAGGCTGCTTTGTCTTGGATGGTGTTGAATTGGAGCCGTACTCACCCAGGCAACTTACTTGTACCTTGTAGCCATAATCTTATTAAATGACAGAGCAGGTTCAAGGGGCTGAATGGCCTTCTCCTCAAATGGGCAGAATTTTCCACTCTCTCTCCAGTAGCGAGCAAGGAAACACAAAATTTGGAGTAATGGCCAGTCAGTTTGGAATTTTGTTCTCCTGATTTTTATGTTGGGCTAAAGCAGGGGTGGGCAAACTACGGCCCGCGGGCCGCATGCGGCCCACCAAGTCATTAAAAAAAAAAAAAAATTTTTTTTAAATTTTTAATTATTTTTATTAAGGTTAATGGGGGGGGGGGGCTGTTGGGTTACTTACTGGTATAGGGTGGATACGTTGACTTGAGTAGGGTGATCATTGCTCGGCACAACGTCGAGGGCCGAAGGGCCTGTTCTGTGCTGTACTGTTCTATGTTCTATATGAGGCGCCCAGAATCATAACCGGGTGAAGTAATTATTTTACTTAATATACTATGCGGCCCTTTAAAATTGTGAATTTCTGAATGTGGCCCTTGCACGGAAAAGTTTGCCCACCTCTGGGCTAAAGGCTTTGCTGCTGATCCATGATGGGAACCTTATTTGCATCTCATGAATGCCCATGAAAAGGCAAACTAGAATTATGCCCCCCCCCCCTTAAATAAAGTGTCCGGCCAATGTATATTTAGAATGGTCTTTCATGATGTAGATGATGTGCACCAGGCGAACGTCCCTTCATCAATGTCTTTGGGGTATGATGATGCTGTTTCACCTACCCTTTAACATGGTACTACGAGATTCCACTGGCTCTCCAATTCTGGGCCAAAGCTGATGCCCATTAGACTACACCAGGGGAAAGGGGTGGGAGATGGAGACAGAGGCATGACTGGGAGGGGGTTAGTGGTGTTAAAGTAACTTAGTGGAGTAGTGAAAGACTGTCCTGGGGCAGAAGATATAAGATTTTACAAGGGTTGATGCTGCTCATGAGAACATAAGTACTCAGAGCAGGAGTAGGCCACCTGGACCCTCGAACCTGTTCTGCCATTCAATGAGATCATGGCTGATCTTTTTTGGACTCAGCTCCACTTTCTGGCCCAAACACCATAACCCTTAATCCCTTTATTCTTAAAAAAAACCTATCTATCTTTATCTTAAAAACTTTTAATGAAGGAGCCTCAACTGCTTCACTGGGCAGGGAATTCAATAGATTCACAACCCTTTGGTGAAGAAGTTCCTCCTAAACTCAGTCCTAAATCTACTTCCCCTTAATCTGAGGCTATGTCCCCTAGTTCTGCTGTCACCCGCCAGTGGAAACAACCTGACCGCATCTATCCTGTTCCCTTCATAGTTTTAAACTCCAGCCCTCTAGCAATGAAGGACAAACTCCATTTTCCTTCTTAATCACCTGTTGCACCTGTAAACCAACTTTTTGCGACTCATTAACGAGCACACCCAGGTCTCTCAGCACAGCAGCATGTTTTAATATTTTATCATTTAAATAATAATCCCTTTTGCTGTTATTCCTACCAAAATGGATAACCTCACATTTGACAACATTGTATTCCATCTGCCAGACCCTAGCCCATTCACTTAACCTATCCACTTAACCTATCCAAATCCCTCTGCAGACTTCCGGTTTCCTCTGCACTTTTTGCTTTACCACTCATCTTAGTGTCGTCTGCAAACTTGGATACAATGCACTTGGTCCCCAACTCCAAATCATCTATGTAAATTGTGAACAGTTGTAGGACCAACACTGATCCCTGAGGGACACCACTAGCTACTGATTGCCAACCAGAGAAACATCCCTACACTTTTCCGGGATTTGTCACGCGCTGAAGACCATAAGCCAGAGGAGCAGAATAGGCCACGCGGTCCATCACGGAATTAGGACACTCGACCCATCACGTCTATTCAATCATGGCTGATATTTTTCTCATCCCCATTCTCCTGCCTTTTCCCCATAACCCCGGATCCCTTTATTAATCATGAACCTATCTATCTCTGTCTTAAAGGCAGTCAGTGATTTGGCCTCCACAGCCTTCTGCGGCAAAGAGTTCCACAGATTCACCACTCTCTGGCTGAAGAAATTCCTCCTCATCTCTGTTTTAAAGGATCGTCCCTTCAGTCTAAGATTGTGTGTCCTCTGGTTCTAGTTTTTCCTACAAGTGGAAGCATCCTCTCCACGTCCACTCTATCCAGGTTGCAGTATCCTGTAAGTTTTACTAAGATCCCCCTCCCCTCATCCTTCTAAACTCCCAAGAGTACAGACCCAGAGTCCTCAACCATTACTCATATCACCAGCTCTTCATTTCAGGGATCATTGTTGGGAACCTTCTCTGGACCCTTTCCAAGGCCAGCATATCTTCCTTAGATAGGGGGCCCAAAACTGCTCACAATACTCCAAATGGGGTCTGACAAGAGCCGTATACACCCCTGGTATTGTATTCTAGCCCTCTCGACATGAATGCTTACATTGCATTTGCCTTCCTAACTGCCGACTGAACTTGCACGTTAACCTTCAGAAAATTGTGAACAAGGACTCCCAAGTCCCTTTGTGCTTCTGATTTGAAAAATGAAAATGAATGAAAATCATTTATTGTCACAAGTAGGCTTCAAATGAAGTTACTGTGAAAAGCCCCTAGTCGCCACATTCCGGCGCCTGTTTGGGGAGGCTGGTCCAAAGCATTTCTCTATTTAGAAAATAGTCTATGCCTCCATTCCTCCTTCCAAGGAACCTCACACTTTTCCACATTCTATTTCATCTGCCACTTCTTTGCCCACTCTCCTAGCCTGTCCAAATCCTTCTGCAGCCCCCTTGCTTCCTCAATACTACCTGTCCCTCTACAGATCTTTGTATCATCTGCAAACTTAGCAACAGTGCCTTCAATTCCTTCTTCCAGATCATTAATGTATATTGTGAAAATTGTAGTCCCAGCACAGACCCCTGATGCACACCACTAGTCACCGGCTGCCATCCTGAAAAAGACCCCTTTACCCCCACTCTCTGCCTTCTGCCAGAGAGATCATGTCCACTGAGCCTCTTGATGGGCGGAAGCTGCACTGAGGCCCCGGGAGGAGCTCTTCAGTCACTGGGACGAGGCAGTTGATGACCTTTCCTGTGGCGGAACTGTCTCCTTTCTTGAAGATAGTCACAATTAAGACATTTTCCTTGCTTCCCACAAACAACAAGAAGAGCACGCCACAACTTTGAGCTCACCTACCATGACTTAACCCTTTAGATTAAACCTTTTTGGAAAATACTTAATATCAAATAATATCAATTACTCTGGGCCCTTTTTCCCTGCTCCTCGTTGTTGCAGAGTATAACCTGTACAAATGATAAACCACAAAATAGGACCGTAAAAAGTGTAAGAATATGAAAATAGTAAATACTCACCCAACCGTACACACGATACTCAAAAGATCACCTTGCTCCCTCCTCGCTGAACTCCCTCAGTCACCTACCTCCAAATTAAACACTCTTCTTGTTTTAGTGATAATAATCGAATTGTCGTCTTTTAATTGTCACAACAGAGCCTTCAGAGCAAAGTAAAATGGGCTTAAAAAATCCATACAGAGCATTGATTCGTTCAGACATCTTTTTTCAGTTGCATGATTGCTTTTCATTACTTATCAAGGTTATTGTTATCTGTACCCTCCTTTTAAACTCACAAATATTGTAATATCTTTGATTAAATGTTTTTTTTCCAAGCACTTCATATTTCAGTGCTGTAATATTTGAAAACAAACTGATTTATTTATGGACATTTGAACTAAGTAAAACGGAAAATCCTGTTATTAAAAATCAGCTGAGATGAGTGTTCCTAATGAAAATGTTTAATTCTCATGGACGATCAGCTTTGACATGGGTGGAGAGTTCCACAGCTCGGACTGTACCTCTCCGTTGAAGGAACACTAGTTTGAAATTGCAAAGTTCACTAAACACGCCATCATTGGTGACCGTGCCTTCAGTTGCCAAGGATATAAGCCCTGGAATTCCCTCACCAAACCTGCAATGTTTCTCTACCTTCCCTTGCTCATTTAGGATGCTCCTTAAAACCCACCCTTTGACTAACCCTTTTGGTCCTTTGTCCTTCTGTGGCCCGGTATCATATTGTGTTTTATAAAGCTGCTATAATGTGCTCTGAGACATGATATTACGTGAAAAGAGTTTAAACCGGACAGGTTGTTTATCCTGGAAGGAAAAATGTGCACAAAGTAAAATGTATCAATGGAAATGCATGTCAATTCAGTTCTCTCATAACAGATTATTTCCATCCTCGTACTGGTTCTTAACCAACAAGTCGTGATGCCTTGTGGGCCTGGCGAGTACGTGCACAATGGAGGGTGTTGCTCAATGTGTTCACCAGGTCAGTGATGGCCCCTATTTTAAACGATTATCATCACCACCACACAAACATGGTCATTTTCTTTCACTTTTGAAAGTGCTAATGTTATGGTTTTGTTCACATAAAATGCATCATTAATAAATGTTCCCTTATCAATGCCAGTTGCCTTAGGGCGGCACAGTGGTTAGCACTGTTCCTTCAAAATGTCAGGGACCCAGGTCCGATTCCCGGCTTGGGTCACTGTCTGTGCGGAGTCTGCATGTTCTCCCTGTCTCTGCGTGGGTTTCCTCCCGGGTGCTCCGGTTTCCACTCACAAGTCCCGAAAGATGTGCTGTTAGGTGAATTGGACATTCTGAATTCTCCCTCTGTGTACCCGGACAGGCACCGGAATGTGGCGACGAGGGGCTTTTCACATTAACTTCATTGCAGTGTTAATGTAAGCCTATTTGTGACAATAATAAAGATTATTATTATTATTGTGTGAGACATGTGGCTCCTGTTTCTCCTTCTTTTAATTGAGGTCTCAGTTTAATTTTTGTGTAAATCATTTCAGTTTCTCAGAAGTATTCAGATCACTAATTCTTTCAGTATTTAAAGTTTTCACTAACAATTTTATTTTTGAATATGTTTTCCAATGACAGAGTGGCACAGTGGTTAGCACTGCTGCCTCACAGTGGTTAGCACTGCTGCCTCACAGTGCTTGAAGACCCGGGTTCGATTCCGGCCCCGGGTCACTGTCCGTGGGGAGTTTGCAGAATCTCCCCCAGTCCACGTGGGTCTCGCTTCCAAAGATGTACCAGGTAGGTGGATTGGCCACTCTAAATTGCCCCTTAATTGAAAAAAATAATTGGGTATTCTAAATTTTTTTTTAAACTTGTATTTTCCAATGACACCTACCCAATAGTATTTGTACATAAACTTGTTTCTAATTTGACCAGAATGAACTTTGAAACATTCATTTTCAGGTTTACTTATTCAAATCATAAATAAGACTAGACTTTGAGAGGATGCTCACTGGGCTTTCATATCACAATGCTGCTGCTAATATTGACTGCTCCATGTTTTGCAATGAGCCATTCACCTTGCTGACAGCTGCCGCAAACGTTTTGTAGCCCTTTGAGCAGAGGGTTGCCCTAATTGGGTATCTCACCTAACACAGCAAGTGTTCTACAGGGCATCTGAGTCGGATAAAAAACGAGGACCTTCAATCCTTACTGAAACATACAAAGGGTTAAATTGGATAATCCCTGAAAAAGGGCACATGGACTGTGATACGCTATTCAGCCACACCCACTATTTGAAATACTTGCAAAATGTCAAACCTGGACTGCCTACGCCTTGTAATGCTTTCCGTTCAATGGCTACACAGCCCAGCAGGAGAGCCAATAGTGAAAATGAAATGAAATGATTGTCACAAGTAGGCTTCAATGAAGTTACTGTGAAAAGCCCTTAGTTGCCACATTCCAGCGCCTGTCCGGGGGGGCTGGTACGGGAGGGTTGGTATCTTGACAATACCTGTTAAAGTGGAAGGACCTTCTGCCTGCTGATCATGCTGAGATTATTCTCGATTTGGGTTGTGAAAGAAGCAATAATGGCTGGCAACTGGAGAGAGCGAAAACCGAGATTTTCAGAAGCTGTACTGGAGATCTTGGTGGAAGAGATGAACGAAAAAATAGACATTCTGTGCCTTCCAGGCACAAGCCAAGAAGACACTGACAAGAGGAAGTAGAAGACGTCAATGCCAGGAATCCAGTCCCAAGGACCTGGATGTAGCTCACACAAGTTATCACGGTTAGCAAGGACATCATCAAATGCCATTAGGTTGCACACTAATTCTACAGCAGAGGACTCTAATGACGACTGTATCGAAGCCAGGCTACAGATAAAGGCTAATGATGGGTGTACGCACCCCAAATGCTTGGTAGACGGTGAAACCTGCAGGAAAAACTTCATTCAGTGTTAATGGAGAAGTCCAGCCCAGCATCAACTTGACACAGGGCATTCCACAGAGCTTGGAGCGCACACTTTCCAAGATGGAATGGATATGAAATAGATCATGAATAAATGTTCCATAAACACTGTGCAACCAACAATTATGCTGTGTCTTTTGGCCGATATCTTGCTTTTCATCACAGCACAAGCTGCGGACTCTATGGTGCTGCAGTGGAAGCTGAGACTACTGTCAGCAATCCCAGCTTGCTGTCCTGGAAGAAACTGATTCGTGCGCATTAAAATTCAGGGGGCAGCGTGGTGGTGCAGTGGTTAGCACTACTACCTCACGGCACCGAGGGTCTGGATTTGATCCCGACCCTGGACACTGTCCCTGTAGAGTTTGCACATTCTCCCTGTATCTGCGTGGGTCACACCCCACAACACAAGATGTGAATGGTAGGTGGATGAGCCACGTGAAATTGCCCCATAATTGGGTACTCTAAATTTTTATTTTTTTTAAGTAATTCTGCACTAGCTAGACCACTGTCAATTATTGAGACTTTTAATGAGTATGGAAAAGCACCCAAAGCAAGTGGAATTGCAGCCGTAGTCTGAAGATGTATTAAACTGTAAATTTAATATTCAGCAGCCCTAACCTTTCTGGATTGTTTAGAGCTATCTAATGGGTAAACACCTAAACTTGTATTCCTTACATGTGTAATGTGTAAGATCCTTGATTACACTATAATCTTCCTGTGATTCCTGAACTTTTGTTATTGCTGTCTAAAAATAATAAAGGTTCTCCTCTCATTTCCAATTAATTTATTTTCTTAGTGCTTTGCAGCAAAATCCTTTTCTGACAGTTTTCTACAAGCGGTCTGATAATTTCATAACTGACTTTTTTTGCAGGCACTATAGTATACAGCCATTGCCAGGGAAATTTTGGTACAACATGTAAACCATGCACAGACGGTGAATTTGTCGAACACCCAAATGGCTTGGAAAAATGTCTTAAATGTAAAGCTTGTGATCAAGGTAAATATTACAACCACATTTATTTTACTGTGTTGTGGAGGCTGACTTGTTAAAGTACATTCAAGGCAGAGATAGGCAAAGTTTTGGGAGTCGAGGATTATGGGGAACAGGCTGGAAAGTGGAATTGAGGCCATAAGCTATGAATCTTATTGAATTGTAGAGCAGGCTCGGAGGGCAGTATGACCAACTCTTGTTCCTTTTGCTTCCCGTAACACTTCCCGTAACAGCCTCCCCGAACAGGCGCCGGAATGTGGCGACTAGGGGCTTTTCACAGTAACTTCATTTGAAGCCTACTTGTGACAATAAGCGTCATTTTTTTTTCTGTTGTCAGCAGTTTTGGAGATTGAGTGTTTTCTCAAACAGTGATAAAACAAGTGTTTAAAATGTAAGTCCGCATTTATGTTCCTCATCCCCCAGGATATCCGCCTCCCAAGACACCTGGCACTTGGTGCGGCCCTAGGATCTAGTCTCAAGCATGGCACTGCAGTACCTCTTCCAGACATAGCAGCACTGTTTCTGGAGGGGCTAAAGAACTGTCAGCCAAGTGCAGACAGAAGTCCCGCCTGCTGCCAATTAACGCTGAATTGAGTATGGAACGGCAATATATGTGACTGGGTCGAAGAGGACACGTTCCCTGCAGACTCTGAGGATGACGGGCACTGAACGCTCACTATCCTGAAAATTCAGGCCATTCTGTTTTACCAAAACATCTTGCTCAGGGTCTTCTTCAACTATTTGCTGTCCCTGCGCTTGGGGAAAACTCATTCATGTTGTGCTGCTTCAAGCGATCTTACACAGATCACATTTATTCCTTGGGAGTAGACAGTTCCGGAAGCATATACATATACAGCCCAGCAGTGCTGTCTGCCCCTGGTCAATCACATCAGTCTGCGTATTGACGCAGTGAACAAATATCCCCCCCCCCAACCCCACAGAATTTACCAAGCACCTTGTCGGTGAGCTACAGAACCACAATTTCTGACTATCAACGGTGAAATCGTGCAGATCAACTTCAAATCTGAAGAAGTTTCAAATAATCCGAATCTTGTTTTAGAGTTGGACATGAGCAGATTAAAAGTCAGTGACATTTGTAACATTTCCTATTCGACAAACATGTTTTTCTCTCCCCTCCTTTCCCAAGGATGTTGACCGTTGCTGGTATGTGGTTGCCCAGGTGCCATTAACTCTCCTGACCCTCCCCCAAATAGCCTTTGTCCAAAAAAGAGGCAATCTGATGAGAGGAAGGGGATGCTATGGCCATGCCAACCAAGTCCTCCACTTTTGTCATTTAATGGAGTAGAGGAATGGGGCTGGTTAGTTTGATTGGGTGGATAGCTGGTGTGTGGTTCAGAATAACGTCAACAATATGGGTTTGATTCCTATTCAGGCTAAGGTGGACCTGGGACCTGCTTGTTTACCCTGTCCCAAACAGCAGAAGGTAATGGCAACCCAGCACTGACAAAAAGGAGCTCAGAATGAAGCATCAATAACAATGAAGAGAGGACATCCTTTCAGTCAGAGCATAGATAAATGCTGTAGAGAAATGGGAGCAGTTGCTGAATCTTCTGTCCAAAGACATTGATACCAGTTCATCCTTCCAGTTACTTTGATTGAGATGAGCTAATGCAATATAATCC
Source organism: Scyliorhinus canicula (assembly GCF_902713615.1). NCBI lineage: Eukaryota > Metazoa > Chordata > Chondrichthyes > Carcharhiniformes > Scyliorhinidae > Scyliorhinus > Scyliorhinus canicula. The sequence continues at coordinate 140,287,126 of NC_052161.1, forward strand.
AGACCAGTTGTGGCATTTAATTACAGTATTGAATGAGGAATGAAAAGCAACTGCTTGTGTATTTAATGTGAAACATCAAATAATGGAAGTGCCCGGCGGCTTGGACAGCATCCTCAATGGAGAGAGGAAGGTAGGGTTAATGATTCAGGCTGTTAATCTTGGACATTGGCCTTGGTGGGGGGGCAGCACAGATATACCAGAATTATAATACAAAATAGTTAAATTGTGTGCCCAAGTTGCATAAATTTATCTTGTATTCCCTTGACCGTAATGTTTGAGTGCTGAACTAATCAAACTCTTTTACATATTAAAGGGATTTAATAAATAAGATACAGAGAAACTGAGATGGGGAAAATACAAAACCACTGCCTTCATTTTAAGATTATTGCTGAAAAATAGACATTTTTGTTGAAGCTTTTTGTCTTGCACTCATAAGGACAATTTGCAGGAATACCAAATGTAACTGGAACATCAATTTATACTGTATGAGAAGAGCGTGCTGGCTGGTTGGCAAGTAGACACTGTTTGGTAGAGGTGTTGCCTTGGAGAATGTGCCAGTTGATGGTGACAGTTATTAATCTTAAAATCAGATACTTCTATTCGTGACACTTGGATGGAGCTCGCATGTTAGGTGGCTCTTGTTAGAGTCTCTATTTCTTAGACTTTTATGCCCTTTCTCGGGGGTAGTTTTTGGATGAGTTGGTGTGGGAAGTCATGAGAAGGTTGGGGAATGCTGAAGACCCAGAATAAGTGTTCTGGAAATAAGGGGCCAGTGAGTCCTGCAGGGCTGGGTCGTTGGGTGGGGCCGCTCCACTCACGGTGGAATCTCTGACCGAGGTGGAGTTTGAAAAGCTGTTTGCCGAGCATTTGAGATGCTTCAGAGGGAGATGACGGCTTCACTTAGAGTGGGTGGAGGAGGCGATTGCCCCAGTAAAGGTGGCAGTGATAAAGATCGAGGTGTAAGAGCAAGGAGAGCAGTTAAACTGGGTGGAGGAGGCTGTCACAGCACAATGACCAGTTCATCTCGATGGGTGAGGATCTGCGGAGGGTGGTGGAGGTCAACAAAGGGCTCAGAGCCATGGTGGAGCACGTGGAGAACAGGTCGAGAAGGCAAAATTTGAGGATAGTGCCCGAAAAGGTGGAGTGCCCGAAGGCAACAAAGTACTTTGCAAAGTTGTTTGCGGAGTTGATGGGAGTGGGGAAAGAACCCTCCCGTTAAAAGTTGGACAGCACCTCAGTTGCTCAGGCTGAAGCCGAAGTAAATGAGCCACGAAGGATGGTCATAGTCTGCTTCCACAGCTACCATGTGAAGGAGAAGGTTTTGGGATAGGCAAAGCAGAAACAAGATGTGAAGTGAGAAGGTGTTGGTATAAACATGTACCAAGATCTGCCGGTGGAGTTGGTGACAAGGCGGGTGCCCTTTGGTTGGGTGAAGGCAGCAGATTGAGGTTCTGAGTGGTCTACCCAGTAAAGCTGAGAGTGGCTCAATTCGAGGGATTTTTATTTTGAGACGGTGGAGGCAGCGGAGGCGTTCATTGAGGCTGAAGGACTGGGACTGAGATAAAGAGTTGGGATTTGGACTTGGTTGGTGAGGATGGGATTGTCTTTCTGGGAGGTTTATTTATGTGTGTTCTTTATCCTTATGGGTGTGGTTCCTTTTTTGTTTCTTGGTTCGAGGGAGGTGGGATTTGTGCATGTGGGGCTAGGTTACTGAGCAGGGGGGTCTTTGGCAAGGTAGTGTGGTGGGGGGAGGGGCTGCAGTCGTTGAAGCCTGGATAATGGACCTGGGAGGTTTGAATGGTGGGGGGAGGAGATCGAGACTGGGTGAGGTGTTTTCAAGAGGAAGTTGATGGGGCATTCTTGGGAGTGGGGGAGGTGGTCGACAGTAACAAAAGGATGGGGTGAGTCTGGCCAGATTGGCAGGGCCTGGGAGGATAGATGGGGGGGGGGGAAATGGTGACGTGAAATGTAAGGAGTTAGGGGACCGGTGAATAGAATGAGAATTTTTGCACATTGTGAAGAGTTCACAAGTCAGTGTGGTGATGCTGCTCGAGACCCATTTGAGGATGAAGGATCAGGTGAGGCGTAGGAAGAGATGAGTGAGCCAGGTGTTTCATTTGGAGTTTTATAGTAAGGGGTGGGGGGGGGGTGAGATTTTGGTGGGCAAGCGGGTGAGATTACAGATGGAGAAGGTGGTGGTGGATCAGGGGGAGCAAGTACCTAATGGTTACGGATACGTCGGAGGGGAGGCTGGTGGCGCTGGTAAGCGTATATGCCCCCAATTGGGATGATGCGGGATTTGTGAAGACTACCTTGGGATCTGGATACCCATGAGTTGATTGGTGGGGGGGTGGATTGGAACATGGGTGGACAGGTCCAAGCTGCGCTTGCTAACTCCGCTAGGGAGGGCATGTGCAAAGGCGATGGCCGGGCCCATGGAGGGGGAATGGCGAAAATGGCAATCGGGAGGATGCAGGCAAGGATGGCTTCGGAGCCAGATGGGTTCCTGGTCGAATTTTATAAAATATCGAAGAATATGCTGGCGCCGTTGATGGTGGAAATGTTCAAGGACACGATGGACGGGGTGTCTTGCCACAAACGATAGGGCAGGCCTTGATTTCGTTGTTGCTTTCAAAGGATAAGGATCCGGTGGAGTGTGTGTCATACAGGCCCATATCTCTGCTGAATGTGGATGCCAAGACATTGGTGAAGGTGCTGCCGTTAAGGTTGGAGGGGTGCCTTCCGAAGGTGATTGTGGAGGATCAGATGGGGGTTGTAAAGGAAAGTCAGTTGTCCTCGAATGTGAGGAGACTGTTGAATGTGGTGGTTTCTCCGTCAGAGGGAAGGGAGACGGAGGTGGTGGTGGTGACTTTGGATGCGGAGAAGGCATTTGATCGGATGGAGTGGATTTATTTGATGAAGTAATTTGAGATTGAGCCAAAGTTTGTGGCGTGGTTGCAGCTAATATATAAGGAGCCGTTGATGAGCATGCGTGCAAATAATATGAATTCAGGGTACTTTGCATTACGTCGGGGGACGAGGCAGGCATGCCACATGTCATCCCCCCCCTGCTCCTGTTTGCATTTTCTCTACAGCCCTTGGTCATTGTGCGAAGGAGCTCGGGGTTGTGGAAGGGGATAATGAAGGGCGGTGGTGGAGCATAAGGTGTCCTTGTATGCAGATGATTTATGTTTTGGAGCCGAGCTCTTCGGTGGGGAGTGTAATGGGGTTGCTTCAGAGATTTGGAACTTTCCGGAGTAGAAATTGAATTTCGAGAAAAGTAAGTTGTTTTTTGTTATGGTCTCTTCTTTGGGAGCGGGAGTGGGGGGTGGGGCTGCCATTTTGGTTGGCAGCTTCTCACTTTAGGTAATTGGGGGTGTAGTTAGGCTGGGATTGGGCAGGTCTCCGGAAGTTCAATGTCAGTAGCTTGATGGGGAGGATGAAGGCTGACCTGCTGAGAGGGACAATCTCCCTCTGTCGTTGGTGGGCTGGATGCGGGCAGTAATGATGAACGTTTTGCCGGGATTCTTGTTCCTGTTTTAGTGCCTGCTGGTCGTTTTGCCCAAGACATTTTTCAGGCGGGTGGACAGGCTGATCTTGTATATTTGGGCGGAGAAGGTGGCCAGGATTAAGAAGGTGATACTGCAGAGGTGATGGCAGGTAGGGGTCTAGGCCTCCCATATTTGATGTATTACTATTGGGCAGTGAATGCAGAGAAGGTTCAGGGAGTGAACAGGGTGGGGACTTGGAGGGTGAGTATGGAGGCGGGCTCATATAGAGGGTTGGGGTTTCGGACGCTATTAACACCACTGCTCCCGATAGCCCCAGGGAAGTACTCGGTGAGTCCAGTGGTAGTGGCCATACTGAAGATCTGGAGGTAGTTTCGGAGGTAGGTGGCGTTAGGGGGGGAATGCCTATTAGGAGGAATCATGGGTTCAAGCCGGGGAGGATGGACGCAATGTTCCGGGTCTGGGAAGAGGGAGATTAAAGAAATTAAACATTGTTTCTGGGAGGGCGGTTTGCGAATTTGCAGGAGCTGAGCGAGGGGCTGACGCGGGGGAATGTTCAGGTGAGGGACTTTGCCAGGAAGGTTTTCCCGACCTTCCCTATCGCGCCTGCCTTCTCGTTGCTGCAGGCGGTGCTGTCAGCAGGGGGGGTTGTCTCAGCGATTTACGGGAGGATTTTGGAGGAGGATAGGGTGTCCAAGGAGGGTGAAGTGGGAGGAAGAGTTAGTGGGGGGGGGGGTTGGGGATGCTGGAGGACGGATTGTGGTGTGTGTGCTGCGGAGGGTAACCGCCTCAACCTTGTGTGCGAGGCTGGGGCTGATGCAGCTGAAGGTGGTGTACAGAGCACACCTTACAAAGTCTACGATGAGCCAGCTGTTTGAGGCGATGATCGCACCACAATGTACATATGTTTTGGCTGAAAAGATTTTGGGAGGATGGTTTTCAGCACCATTATGTGGGTCCTGCATGTGGATGTGGAGCCGGGTCCCCCAGAAGCCATATTCAGGGTGTTGGTGCGGCCGGAGCTGCAGTCGAGTGTGGGGGCAGATGTTTTGACCCTCACCACGCTGATTGCTCGTAGGTGGGTCCTGTTGGCGTGGAGGTCAGCTTCTCCACCCTGTGCATAGGCGAGGGGGGTGGAACCTGTTGCAGTTCTTGGCAAAAGTGAAATTTGCTCTGGGGAGGGAATGGTGAGCAGTGGGATCTACAATAGTTGGGATTTGTTTATTTTTCATTTTGGTGAGTTGGTTACCGTTGACTGCTGAGGGAGGAACGGGGTGGGGGATGGGTGGTAGAGAGGGTGGGGTCTTAATGTGTTTGGGGGAGGGGTGGTTTGGGTCTCTAAATTATGGATGAGTTGGAATTAGATAGAAGTTGGTAAAGGTAACAAAATGATACAAAGAGAAGGGTGAAAATGATGCGGAGGAACACGTGCCATAATTCAGTTGAAAAGGTTCAAGGTCTGGGTGGCCTATTTCTGTTTCTACCTTCCCAGGTTCCTACAGAGCTAAGTAGGATTTCCTGTAAAGTTGTTAATAACTTTGTAAGAAGCAGAGCTAACAAACAAAAGGAGCTAAATATGTCAACGGATGAGCCAAATGGAAATTTTCCCGTTCCTTTTTGTAATTTCCTATCGATCTGATTGTTGAAAAAGGACACAGGAATCCGAGGAAATCATTATAAATATAAACTTAAAAATAGCCACCTTTTCTTCACGGGATTGGACGATTAGCTGTTATACTCCACCCGGTTGATCCCACAAAAATCAATTCTCTAGATTCGAATGTTTATCAAAAAAAACCTCCATTTTGTTTTGTTTCATAGATCCATAGAACTCTTACAGTGCAGGAGACCATTCAGCCCATCGAGTCTGCACTGACCTTCTGAAAGCACCCTACCTATGTCCACTCCCCCGCTCTATCCACGTCACCCCACCTAACGTGCACACCTTTGGACACTAAGGGGCAATTTAGCATGGCCAATCCACCTCACCACCTTGTCTACTTTGTAAGGAAGTATAAAGTGAAACAGTTCATATTGATTCCACTTGTATCTCATTGTTGCTGTTTTTTATTTATAGAGCTGGGACTTAGAGTTAAACATGTATGTATCTATACACGTGATACGATATGTGGACCAAGAGAAGGATATTACTGCATAGACAAATACTGTCAGATGGCCAGAAAACACAAAACATGTCCTCTCGGTGAAGGAGTTAAAGAAAAAGGTATGGTTTAGATTTCCTTACAGTAGAGTAGTCCTGTTTGTGTGTATTTGTCTTTACTTTACTTTAATAAATTGTCTTTAAGTGTCCCATGACAACTGGGCTGCTTATTCTCACTGGAGTTTCACTCGTCTCCTCACCCCATTCCAAAAACAAGTTGGGATACCCTCGCAGATAACATCAACGTGCTTCTTGACACACAGGATAAAGCCTTGGGGGGGGAGGGGGGTGTAGTACAAGTCTGCTAAGTAAAGGGTTTACGTTGGACTGGGTGCAGTACCCTCCGCATTGTGATGTAAGAGAGCACACAACCCACACACAGGTCAGTGTAATGAACAGAGCACTTCGTAGAAGCCAGCATGGAGATAGCTCTTTGCTTAAACACTTTACGTAAGTATATAGTTGTCAGTAGTTTTTAAATATTCACTCTTAAGACTGAATACCATACAAAAACCAACTCAACTACACCCAACATCTTAAACAAAGCTTCCTCTTATATCGAAATTCCTCTTTATAAGCAGTGAAGTGTTTCCCAAACCCTTGATTTTGGTGTGACCCAATTTTCTACTAATAACCTCACAGCAAACCACGAATCATAGAAAAGCTACAGAACAGAAGGAGGCCATTCAGCCCATCTTGTCTGTACCAGCCCGAGGACACCCAGGTGACTTTTCTAATCCAACCTTGCTGCATCCGGCCCATAGACCTGTAGCTTACAGCACTTAAGGTGCAGACCCAGGTACCTTTTTAAAAAAGTGTTTAGGGTCTCTGCTTCCACCACCAACTCGGGCAGCGAATTCCAGACACCCACTAACCTCTGCGTAAAAAGGTTTTTATTCGTTTCTCCTCTACACCTTCAGCCACTTGTTTTGAATCTATATCCCCTGGATCTAGAATTCTCTGCCAAGGGAAACAATTCTATCCTGCCCATGCTATCTCTTCCCCTCATAATTTTGTACACCTCATTCAAGTCACCCCTCAGTCTTCTTTGTTCCAAGAGAAATAACCCCAACCTATCCAATTTCTCCCCGTAGCTACACTTTTCTGGCATGGGAACATTCTTGTAAACGTCCTCTGCACTCTCTCCAGAGCAATAACGTCCTTCCTGTAATGTGGTGACCAGAACTGCACACAATACTCCAGTTGTGGCATCACCAGTGTTTTATACAATTCCAACATTATATCCTTACTTTTATATTCTATTCCTCTGCCAATGAAGAAGAGCATTCATATGCCTTCTCTACTTGAAATGCTGCCCTTAGGGACCTGTGTACTTGTAAACCAAGATCTCTCATTTCATCTACCCCTCTTAATATATTCCCATTTATTGTGTATTCCCTATAATTGTTTGATCTCACAGTTCTGTGTTAAAAAGGCATCTGCCTCTTTACTGCCCACTCCACCAACCCAGAAATATCTTTTTGGAGATTATAACTATCCTCTACGCTACTCACCCAATCTCTGTGTTGTCTGCAAATTTCCCAATCATACCCCCACATTCACATCCAGGTTATTAATCTATAACACAAACAGTAAGGGTCCCAACACCTGAGCCCTGTGGAACACAACTTGAAATGAAATGAAAACGAAATGAAAACCTCTTATGTCACAAGTAGGCTTCAAATGAAGTTACTGTGAAAAGCCCCTAGTCGCCACATTCCGGCGCCTGTTCGGGGAGGCTGTTACGGGAATAAACTTATGTTCGCAAGGGCCTCCATCGACCATTACCCTTTGTTTCCTGCTACTAAACCAACTTTTTATCCCGTTTTCCACATTATCCTGCATCCCATGTGCTTTTACCTTTTTGACCAATCCGCTAGGTGTGGCCTTGTCAAATGCCTTGCTAAAATCTATGTACACCACATCCACTGCACTACCTTCATCAGCCATTCTTGTCACTTCCTCAAAGAATTCAACCAAATTTGTGCAGCAACACCTTCCTTTAACAAATCCATTTTGAATATCCCTGACCGATCCATACATTTCTATGTGACAGTTAATCCAATCTCTCAGGATTGATTCTACTAATTTGCCCACCACCGACGTAAGACTAACTGGCCTAGAAACAGTTTCTGCCTGGGTTTTGGGGGGGTGGCGGGAGTTGTAAACAACATGGCCAAAAACAACCTTTTCACTGCCTTAACTTTAAATGTCACAATAGTGGATGATTACAATGAGAAAATGCAATTCATCGCTGACGCTGCTCTTGGGCCAAGGCACTCCATTACTGTTGGTACCAATAAGTCACCAATTCCATACACTGTGCAGGTTTGTAACTTGTCCTCGAGACTATTGAATAAAACCATTTATTACTTTTGTGAGAGGCTCCTGCACCAAATCAGTTCCTTTGCTGTTGTTGGGTCAAAAAACCTCGGACTTAACAGCACCAAGTGTATCAAACCACAGGGACCGCAGCAATTTAAGACGGCAGCTCACCCCACCACCTTCTTGAGGGCTGTTGGAGGATGGGCCATAAATGCTGGCCTCGCCAGTAATGCCCACATTTTAGTGAATATGCATGTATATAAGGAGCAACAAGCAAATTAGGAACCTGCATTAGGCCGAAAGGAACTTGTACCCTTGAAAAAATGAAGAAAAAAAAACGGCAGCACGGTAGCATGGTGGTTAGCATAAATGCTTCACAGCTCCAAGGTCCCAGGTTCGATTCCCGGCTGGGTCATTGTCTGTGCGGAGTCTGCATGTCCTCCCCGTGTGTGCGTGGGTTTCCTCCGGGTGCTCCGGTTTCCTCCCACAGTTCAAAGATGTGCGGGTTAGGTGGATTGGCCATGCTAAATTGCCCGTAGTGTCCTAAAAAAAGTAGGGTTGGGGGGGGGGTTGTTGGGTTACGGGTATAGGGTGGATAAGTGGGTTTGAGTAGGGTGATCATTGCTCGGCACAACATCGAGGGCCGAAGGGCCGTTCTGTGCTGTACTGTTCTATGTTCTAATTGTTTGTCCGTCCCTTTTTAAATAATGGAGCTAGGTTTAGATTTCTCCTGTCCTTCGGTACCTCCCTTGTATCTGGTGAGGATTGGAAAATCATCCTCAGCATCTGCTATCTCTTCCCTGACCTCCTTCAGTAGCCTCGGAAACAATCCATCTGGCCCTGGCAACTTATCAACTTTAAGTATTCTAACACTTTGAGTACTTCCTTTCTCTTTTTGATTATCAAGTCCAGTATCTCACAGTGATCCTCCTGGATAATGATGTATACATCATCCATTTCCTTTGTAAAAATGGAGTCAAAATATTCATTTAAGCCCCTTCTCACAACCCCTGCATCTACATATAAATTCCCTTTTCATCTGATAGGTCCCAACTTTTCCTTAACTAACCCTTTACCATTACTATATCGGTAAAATATCTTTGGGTTTTCGTTAACTTTACTTGCTAATCGTTTTTCATGCACTCTTTTTAATTTCTTTATTTCAAATTGTACTTAATTCCTGCACTTCCTGCACTGTAAGGATCTGTCTTTATAAACCTGGTTTCCCTTGTGTATTCCCTCTATCTTTTTGTTATTCTTTGCTATTCTACCTTTTGGTGCCTGGATGGTTGCTGAGATTTATGCCTTTCAGTCGGGCTATGCTTTTAATTTTTAAACAATTACTGAAACTGCTTCCTCACCCTCCCCACCCCCACAAGCAGATGTGCTATTTGGTTTGGCCTCTGGAGACACCTTTTATCAGTGCTATTTGGTCCAACCCAGTGAACGATGTTCCAGAATGTTCTGCTGAACGGAGATAGGTTCCATTTTGTAGAGGGAAGCACACTTCTTTTTCTCTCTCTCTCTCAATTCCATGATTTAGATAGCATTCTACAACCTGCAGGTTCTGGGTGAAGAAAACATTAGGAGATTGCTGGCGACAAAGACCACTACGTCAGCAGCAAAGAACCATCTCATATTTATTTTCTTTAGTACCCAATTTTTTTTTTTCCAATTAAGGGGCAATTTAGCGTGTCCAAAACATCCTACCCTGCACATCTTCGGGTTGTGGGGGTGAAACCCATGCGCAGACGGGGAGAATGTGCAAACTCCATATGGACAGTGACCAAGGGCCGAGATTTGAACCCAGGTCCTCAATGCCATAGTCCCAATGCTAACCACTGCGCCACCGTGCTGCCCCATCTCCTATTTATTGATCCCTGTTATTTTTTAACCTCTCCCCCTCGATTCCACCGAGTGTTTGTCTTGTATATGTCTGAGTGGGATGGGGTTTTGGAATTCTGCAGACTGGTAGACCCTTGTTCTGTTATTTCTTCATATCTTTGGGTTACTGTCTGTGCTGAGGCTGCAAGTTCTCCCCGTGTCTGCGTGGGTTTCCTCCGGGTGCTCCAGTTTCCTCCCACAGTCCAAAGAAGTGCGGGTTAGGTGGATTGGCCATGCTAAATTGCCCATAGTGTCCAAAAAGGTTAAGTAGGGGTTACGGGGATAGGGTAGAGATGTGGACTTGAGTAGGGTGCTCTTTGTAAGGGTCTGTGCAGACTCGATGGGTGGAATGGCCTCCTGCACTGTAAATTGTATGATTCTATGATGATTTTCCTCTTATCAATAAACAGTTAATGTTTTTGCATATAAATATGGTGTCTACATCTCATTGGAGCAGTCTAGGGCCAAAATTTCAACAGGTTTATAAGAATTATTTTGTTAGCCCAGGTCAAAGGGGGCTGGAATTGACATTCCTTGGGTGTCATAACCGCCGAGGCTGTCAGCAGTGCTTAGTTCCTTGTGCCTATCATTAACTTTCTTTTTCTGTTTGATCTTCCCCTGTATTCCTCTGGACAACCAGCGGGTCTAGATTTGGCAGTACCACTCTTATCTTTGGAGGGGACATGTCCACTTTTGTACAGTTAGGATCTCACATTTTAGTGCTTTCTACTGGTTTTCCACTGATGTATCAAGAACACCAGACTGTGCTTGAGGTGCTGTTACCTACAGGGCTACAGAGGTGGAATTAGACAGAATAGTTATTTCTTGGAACATAAGAACTATGAGCAAGAGTAGGCAATTTAGCCTCTGGAGCATGCTTCACTGTTCAATACGATCATGGATCATCTCATCATGGCCTCAACTCCACCGTTCTGCCCATTCTCTAACCCTTCAACCCATTACTGATTATAAATCTGTCCAACTGCCTTAAATTTACTCATTGTCTCAGCATTCACTGCGCTCTGGGGTAGTAAATTCCACAGGTTCACATCCTTTTGGGAGAAGTTGTTTCTCCTCCTCTGTTTTAAATTTGCTACTCCTTAACCTGAGACTGACTTCTTGTTCTAGAATGCACAAGAGGAAGCAACTCCGTTATGGTGACCGACAGTGACTGTTCATCAACGACGTTTGTTCTTGATAGGATGAACTCCCAAGGGATAGTTTATTTGCACACACTCAAAATGCAAAATGAGGGCATGCACCCCACCCCACACACACCTTGCTCTTTCCATTCATAAAGAGAAAGGGTTTTATAATGTACCTACGGAGAGAAAATAAATATTGGATTCACGTGGGTTCCAGAGTTCAGAATCAGAGCCCACTGAGTAATTCCTTCATGCACGTTGGTGTCTGGTGATGTTGATGCACACAAGGACAAAGGCAAACTGTGATGAATCACTCTAGTCAGCAATGGTACAGCATTTCTAGCAGAGGCAGTGTTGATGGGGGTAGTTGTGCAACCTGGGCCAGAGCTCCTTTCCTGTGACGTTGCTAGTTCTATGCTGAACTGTAAACTGAGATGTTGCAGTTCAGCAAGGCAATATTACTGGTTCCACAAGCCAGAGGCCCATATCACATGACTTCCACCTCTCCACATTGTCTTTAACAAAGGACGTGCATCCCTCATCTGAGGCTGAGATTGTTAAATGACTCAACCAGTAGGAATTGAAAGGAAGGGGGCAGCACGGTGGCGCAGTAGATTAGCCCTGCTGCCTCATGGTGCCGAGGTCCCAGGTACGATCCTGGCTCTGGGTCATTGTCTGTGTGGGGTTTGCACATTCTCACCGTGTTTGTGTGGGTTTCACCCCCACAGCCCAAAGATATGCAGAGTAGGTGGATTGGCCACACTCGATTGCCCCTTAATTGGAAAAAATTAATTGGGTACTCTAAAAAAAAAATTTTATGAATTGAAAGGAAGATTGAGTAAACTGGAGGGCATGAAACAACAACAGGAAATGTAGTCCAGATTTTAAGGTCCCATTAGATGCAGACACCCGTCAGTGGATCCCCTGATTATGGAACCACTGGGCCCCTCTCAGGCTGCAGGGACCAGTACGGAGTAAATTTGAACAAATTACCCACAAGTTGCAGATTTGTGCATGCCGAGGAACGAAGGAGGTTGAGGGGCGACCTGGTAGAGGTCTACAAAATTATGAGGGGCATAGACAGAGTGGATAGTCAGAGACTTTTTCCCAGGGTAGAGGGTCAATTACTAGGGGGCACAGGTTTAAGGTGCGAGGGTCAAGGTTTAGAGGAGATGTACGAGGTAAGTTTTTTACACAGACGGTAGTGGGTGCCTGGAACTCGCTGCCGGAGGAGGTGGTGGAAGCAGGGGCGATAGCGACGTTTAAGGGGCATCTTGACAAATACATGTTTAGGATGGGAATAGAGGGAATGTAGTAGATTTTAGTTTAGACGGACAGCATGGTCGGCGCAGGCTTGGAGGCCCAAAGGGTCTGTTCCTGTGCTGTACTTTTCCTTGTTCTTTGTCATTCTTTTGTATTAAAGCTGATAATCACAGTCACAGGGCTTGTATTTCAAACTGCACCAAACAAGGCAACCTCAGATCCATTGATCTGAGATTAACATTGAATATTTATTTTTCAGGTACACATTTCAAAGACACTGTTTGTGAGGTGTGCCCTGAAGGAACATATTCCAACATTGATTCATCAACTGAAGCATGTGTGAAATGGACTGAGTAAGTGCCTCAGAAATAACCAAGAATGTTTAACTTGCAACATCAGTGTGAGGTTGGCTGGAATTTGCAAACATAACAGTAAGGAATTTAAGCTGGGAATGTGTGGGTGAACGGTTTTCACTTTGTGCAGGTTGGAGCAGGTGTTGGGTTGTTAAAGAAGCAAAAACTGCATCAAGTTGGGAATGCAACAGGAATCCAACAACTTCTGCATTTAACCAGAGCTATTTCAGAGGAACAGGCAATACCCCTTCGGGACAGTGTTTTAATAACATTAAAACCCCAATTGGCTGAAGATTTATTTGCCAATACTTGGGTTGTCAGGGCTGTGTGAAGCTTGACAGGATGAGCAAGATGAAAGCACAGCAGGATAAAAGGGGCTGTGCGAACCCAGGCTGGGAAGCATTTAAATCTTGAACCAAGACAGGTGTTTCTTTGCCTCAGTAAAAGGTTTTTACTGACAGGCATTGTTCAGTGTGTTTTCACAACTTTACAGCCAATTTCCAGCATTTCTGCTCCCTTGGACTTTTCTCATTTTTATCAGCAATTCCCAGCTGTCAGCCTTCACAACAAAATGGGAGCAGCTTGTACTGTTCTACCCTGGACCTGCTGATGAGTAACAAAAGGAGCAGCAAAGGGATCAGGATCAATAGCAGCTTGGGGGGAGGCAGTGGCTCAGTGGCATTGTTTCTGGGCTAGTAATCCAGAGACCTAATAGTCATGCTCTGGAGACCCGAGTTCACATCCCACCTTGGTAGTTGGTGCAATATCTGGAATTAAAAGTTTAAGGTGATCATGAAACATTGTTGTAAACAAACCATCTGGTTTACAAATGTCCTTTTGGGAAGGAAATCTATTGTCCTTAATGGGTCTGGCCTACATGTGACTCCAGGCCCATGGCTGGGCAATAAATGCTGACCAGTCAGCGACACCCATGAACGAATGAAAAAAAAGGAACTGTGGCCGCTGTCTCCTCGGCCTGCAGAATGGTCACAAGTGACAGAGACCCGCAACTTCCGAGCTCCAGGGCATTGTAATGAGGGGCATCCCAAAGATCTGGCCAGAAAGTCCTTCTGTGAGAATTCCATAGCAATCACCTGGGAAGGACAAGCATTTGTACTTTCAGATAGTCCCATCTAAATGGCAAACTTCAAATGGTTCCAACTGTCTTACAGTTATAGTTACATAGAACTGGAAGAATTAAAATCACTTATGGGTAACCATAGCTCTCGCTCTCTTGCTCTCTCTCTCACTCTCCTCTCTCTCTCTTTTTCTCTCTCTTTCTTTCTTTCTTTCTTTCTCTCTCTCTCTTTCGTTCTCTCTCTCTTTTCTCTCTCTCTCTCTCTCTCTCTCTCTCTCTCTCTCTCTCTCTCTCTCTCTCTCTCTCTCTCACTTCATTTCTTTCTCCCCCGCCTTCCCTCAGACAGTTCAACCTTCCAGAGATCTCCTGCACCCCTGACTGACCTCCCCCGGCCAACTGACCCTGGCCACCCGATCCACTCCCAATCCTGTCCAGTTACCTTGTGAACGTACCTTCTCCCTGGCCTCTGAAAGTGTCTGGACCTTTAGAAATGAAATGAAAATCGCTTATTGTCACAAGTAGGCTTCAAATGAAGTTACTGTGAAACGCCACTAGTCGCCACATTCTGGCGCCTGTTCGGGGAGGCTGGTACGGGAATTGAACCGTGCTGCTAGTCTACTTTGGTCTGCTTTCAAAGCCAGCGATTTAGCCTTGTTTTGACTGAGCCGCTTTAAAACGGCTCATGCTGGAAGAAAGGGAGCAAGACTTCCTTAGCTCAGACTCTCATTCCCTCCACACCAGGATTCGGGAACCTGCTGCATTGTACAGTTCTGAGTCAGGTGAGAAAGGAGCAGCTGGATTTCCAGTTAAATAAAGTGAGGAGCAAAGTGGCAGTCCAACTCTGACTCATGTAATTTATGGGAGAGAGTCCCAGTTTGCAGAGGTGGTACAGAGTTTACTGACAGAGGATCAACTTTCTGGATATAACTGAGGTCATTGCTGACTTTTGCAATCTCAAGAACAAGGCTTTCTTACCATTGGGACATGTGACTCTGCATTGCCAGTGGCAAGCAAGGCAACCACATGCCTGAATTTCCTTCACCCAACTCCTTCCAAGGGCTTGCTATCCACATTGGACCTCCCAGGTGTCCGATACCATGGTGGTGAGCACAGCTAGTTGTGTTCTCCGGGTTATTGATGAGGCCAGTCAGAACCAGAGAAATCTCAGATTTGCTGCGATGGACAAGTCCCGCATATCCAGGGAATCAGAGATTGCACCAAGTGACAATCAAAGTCACCGCCTCCAAACCTGAAAAAGTTCTCAATCAAAATGAATTCCACTCCATCAGCTAGCACGTAATCAGCAGAAGGTTTTTGTGCAAGATATCCAGGAAGCTGCCTTCAGTCTACATGAGTCAAGTTTATCATTGATCTTCCAAGCTCCAAGACAACTCGGATGATGGCTTTTTGGAGTTGGGACGTGATGCCCCACCATTGATGTTAAGGAATTATACATCAAAGTCTATCTGAGCACAGGAGTGATCATTGACCAAGTCATTTTGATGCTGTAGGTGCAATTCAAGTACATCAAACAGATGTGGAGCACCATTTATTATTCACCAACAAGGATGGGCTGAATGATAGCTGTGAACAGCATGGTGCAGTTGGCAGGGCTGGAGTTGCCGAGGGATAACGGTGATGACTGTGCTGCATCTTTGAAGGAAAAGGAGCAGCAACAGGAGGACAAGCCTCATGTGGCAAGGGTTCTGACAGCCACACAACTAATTGCCATCAATGCCCGGGGTCGCCTCACACACAATTCAGCTATCTCTGAGGCTGTGCAGCCATGTGACTCACCGTGATGACCACACTGGTCCCTCCATCCCAAAGCACTCCTGCGGTCATTAATTCTTCCACTTCACTGATACCCACTGCTGTCGTACCATTTAGCTCAACGCTGATGGTCAGTTAGCAAGCGTGCGATAATAATGGACAATGGAGACTTGAAATAAAGTTTATTGTGCTTAACAGTCACAATAGAGTAGACGCATTAATGGACATTTAAATACACAAGTAATCTTACCTGTGAAACTATAAATCCTTTACCGACTATATGCTGCTACCCCTGTGGCTTCAGCAGACCTGAAGGTGGAATATTCAATAACCCTGAACTGAGTTGCCATAGTCCCAGATGATCATTGGTTGCTTCACTGTTTGAGGGGGAGAGCTGACTGGTGAGATCCCCACACCTCAGGCAATGGGCAAGATTGAGAAGGCTGAGCCTTCATGAATAACTTCAGGCAATTGAACTAGCGCTGGTGGACTTGCTCTGCATCACAAACCATCTGTCCAGCCAGCTGAGCTAAATCTGCCCCCATCCACCATGTTGGCGACCACATTTTCCATGCATGTGGACATCACTTTGTCTAGACATGCGACTAATGTTGGAGATGGGTTCCTCCAATCTTTCTGCAGTGGTGCACATTGCCTCTGGAAATACTGACAAAACCTCATGTTTTCTACCACTGTTCCAGAATCGCCCTTTTGGTCGATGACCCTCAGAACCCAGCATCTTTGTCCAGCTGGGCAGAGTTTGGAGTATTTTCACCCTCCAATGGCGACTCTCTGCAGCTGTCATACCAACTCTTGTCATGCTTGGTGGACCTGTGCAAAAAAAGAAAAGGTTCAAATTCTTCATTGTGCTCACACTGAGCTGGATATTTTACGTCCCCACCAAGGGCTGGTTGGCAGGCAGATGCCTTTCCTGACATCTACCCGTACTCTCCGTAGATTTACCAGTGATACCTGTAACATGCCCACCAAAGGGCAAATTTAAGGCTGATAAATGACCAGTTAATAATGGCTTCTTCCCATCGTTGTTGGGATTTTATCCATGCCAAGTGTGTAGCCCAGCAGGTGTCACTGGTCAGGCAGCCCTCCAAGCCTGCACTGACCATGCTGCCCGTCTAACCTAAACTCTTCTACACTTAGTGTCCGTATCCCTCTATTCCCACCCTATTCATGTATTTGTGAAGATGCCCCTTAAACATCATCCGTTTCCTTTTGGACGGCTTCAGCTACAGCATGGCCACAGCTCCCAACACTCCGACTGGGAGGAGACAGCTTTCAGTCATGAGAGCAGGCAAATCTCCGAGGTGGGACTTCTTCCCCAAATGGGAGCAGAAGGCCGTCCTGAAAGCCATAAACGGCCTGAGACCCGTTAACTGATGCAGGGCAAGCCAGCCAAGTCGGGCAAATTTATCCTTGACTTTTATTCTGGATAAGGGCACTCCGTCCCGGCCCCATCAAATCCAGCTTCTTATTTCAGTTGTGGATGACAGCACTTGAACATGGGTGACACTTATGAGACATGTGGCAGTATGATGTTGTGTTCGGTTATCACAGAACCCCATCTCCACCTCCAATGGACAGATACACCACAACTCAGGTGATTTCCAGTGGGTGTTCCGCTGAAGAGTCAGGGTGGCCACCTCGGTTCTCTGCCCCTCCCTTTATTTCTTCCTTCTCTTCTACAAGGAGAAAAGCCGAGAGTTATGAGCTTGTGAAATAGAATTTGGTGAGAGAACGGAAAGACAAATCCATGGCGGGTGACTAGGGTTGTGAGTAAGATTTCACAATAAGGGTAAGCGTTAATATTGGCTGTTCAAATGGTAAATGTGTGGCAGTGTGTCAGGAAAGCGGAATGAGTGGAGCTGCGATTTGTTACTCCTGAGCATTGCTGTGCAGGAGAATGCTGGGGATGTCGCAGTGAAGGCAATGGCTCTTGAAGGTGAAATGTTACTCGCCTTTCCTATTCCGGATGAAGTTATGGAATCACTTTCAGCACTATATTCAGTATCATGGAACCATTCTCCTGCTGCTCACCCCCTGTGTGACTTCAACTCCTGCCTGTTTGTTGGCAGATGCTGGTCTCTTTCTCCTTTGTTAGCCCGTTTAGGTTCCCATTAAACACTGCTGCTCCATCTCCAACACTCCAATCTCTTTCCTCTCTGAACATCTTGAATGTGCCATTGGTGCCATTGGTTCCATTCAATCAGATATCCTCTCCTGTCAGTGTAGTCAAACAGCCCTTTTCAAATTTATAATGGACATTTTATTTGACTGTGACCATGATAAAGGAACATGATGGGAAGAAAGGCTTGGTTTTCAGTTTGGCTTCAGGTAAAGTGCAGGTTGAGGGAACAAGTTGGTGCTGCAAGCAGCCACTTTGGAGTGTCCCTAAACAAAGGGAGACCCCGGATTACAGGGGCCTGACCTCATGGTGAGACGGTGACCGTGGCCATTTTGGATGGCTCCTTAACAAGGAGAAAGATCCAGAGTCTTCGCCCATTTGAGAAGTTTGAAAGCCGACATAGTCTTCCTACAAGAGAGACACCTAAGGAAAAGGACCTATTGTGAGTAAGGAAGGGCTAGGTGGGACAGACTTATCGCTTATGTTACGGGACGAAGGCTAAGGGAGTAGCCATACTGATTAGTAAGAGGATGGTGTTTAAGGCGACAAAGATGGTCACGGACCCAGGGGGACGGTACGTCATGGTCAGCGGCGTCTTGGACGGGGCACCAGTAGTTCTGGTAAATGTGTACACACCCAACTGGGACAACACAGATTTCATAAAAAAGACCACGACGGAAATCCCCGACATCGACACCTACCGACTAATCATGGGAGGCAACTTCAACTGTGTACAGGACCCACTGACGGACCGATCGAGCCCCAGATCGGGGAAAAAGAAAGGCATGGCCAAGGAACTGGGCGCATTCATGGAGCAGATGGAGACAGTGGACCCGTGGCGGTTCCTGCATCCCGGTGGGAAGGAATTCTCGTTGTTCCAGCCGGTACACAAAGTATACACACGGATTAACTTCTTTGCAATGGGGAAATCGGTGCTTTCAGAAATAGTAAGAGCGGAATGCTCAACGATAGTCATCTCCAACCACGCTCCACATTACATGATGTGAGGTTGGAGATGGTCAGGGCCCAACATCCCATGTGGAGGTTGGACCTTTTGGCAGATAAGGTCATCTGCTAGAAAACATCACAGGCCATTGGCCAATGCACCACCAACAGCCAGAACGGGGAAGTCTCACCTTGCACACTCTGGAAGGCACTGAAGGCAGTATCAGGGGAGAGATTATAGCCAACCAGGCATGGGAAGAGAGGGCAGCTAGACAACAATTGATTGACTCCATCGACAGAAAATACTCTGAGGCCCCAACCGTAGAGCCTCTGGTGGAGAGGAAAAAGCTGCAAATGGGCTTTAACCTGCTATCCACCAGGAAAGCAGTGCACCAACTCTGGGAAGGCGCCGGGACCTGATGGGTTTCCGCGGACTTTTATTAAAAAATTCGCACCAGCCTTGGCTCCACATCTAAGGGACATGTTTGCAGATTCGCTAGTGAGGACATCCTGCCTCCAACACTAACACAGGCCACAATATCGCTGATACCCACAAAAGACAAAGATCCTATGGAATGCGGATCATATAGACCCATTTTGCTGCACAAATGTAGACGTGAAGATAATTGCGAGAATCCTGGCTAAGAGACTGGAGAACTGCATGCCAGAGGGAGTCGCAGAAGACCAGATGGGCTTTGTCAAATGTCAAGAGTAGGCAGTTAACTGCGAACATCAGGCGGCTGCTGAACTTAATAATGGCCCCATCTGGGGAGAGAACACCAGAGGTGATTAACTCCCTGGACGCAGAAAAGGCCTTCGACAGAGTTGAATGGAAGTACCTCATTGAGGTACTGGAGCGGTTTGGGCAAGGGACGGGGTTCACCTCATTGGTGAAACTCCTGTACAACGCCCCAAGGCGTGCATTCGGACCAACACCACCAACTCTGAATATTTTCAGTTGCACAGATGCACAAGGCAGGGATGCCCACTCATGTTTGCCCTGGCAATCAAACCCCTGGCGATCACTCTGCGAGATGCGAAAGCTTGGAAGGGCATTCAAAGAGGAGGCGGAGAGCACAGTTTCACACTATGCAGGTGCCCTGCTCCTCTACATCTCAGACCCACAGAACAGCCTGAGAGTAATCATGAAGCTCCGGGAAGAGTTTGGGGCCTTTTCGAGCAACAAATGCAGCCTGGACAAGAGCGCGTCATTCCTGGTGAACCCAAATAGGGGAGGGGCAGAGCTGAAGGCTCTACCATTCACACCAGCCCAAAGAAAATTCCGCTACCTGGGGATCCAGATCGCCCATGACTGGACACAGATCCACAAGTGGAATCTGACCAGTCTGGCAGAGGAAGTTTAAA
This sequence comes from Scyliorhinus canicula, assembly GCF_902713615.1. Classification (NCBI taxonomy): domain Eukaryota; kingdom Metazoa; phylum Chordata; class Chondrichthyes; order Carcharhiniformes; family Scyliorhinidae; genus Scyliorhinus; species Scyliorhinus canicula. The sequence goes on from NC_052161.1 coordinate 140,307,067, forward strand.
AAGGACCTACAGAAATGGGATGCATTCATTCTTTCCCTGGCAGGGAGGGTGTAGACGATCAAGATTAATGTACTGCCGAGGTTCTTCCTCCTGTTCCGATCTCCATACCGATCTTCATCCCCAAGGCCTTTTTCCAAGGGATAGTCGAAATGATCATTGAGTAGGGAGCAAAGAACCCAAGGATCCCCAAGGTGAAACTAAAAAGGAGGAAAAATATGGGCGGCCCGGCCCACTGGGCAGCCACAACCGAGAGGGTGAGGGATGGATATGAGAACCCAACATGGAATGGGTGTGGCTGGAGGAGTTCTCCTGCAAGGGTATGACCCAACAGGCCCTCACTACGGCAGCATACCCCCACCCCTCCCAAATACGTGTCCTGCCCAGCACTGGTAGCCATATTGAGTACTTGGAACCAAATTAGGCAGTGTTTCGGTTTAACCAAGATGTCCTCCATGGCCCCCATCTGCAGCAACCACAAATTCCCACCAGCCATGCTTGATACCACCTTCAGAAAATGGAGACAGGATGGGGGACGCTAGCAGTCAGGGACTTTTACACAAGGGACAAACTCGCGACCTTGGATGAACTGACGGAAGAACTGGAGCTACCGACAGAACACCTTCAAATTAAACACTTTCTCCACAAGGAGACAGCAAGGTACCCTCGGGCCCTGAAAGACACTTTACTGGAAGAGCTAATAAACACGGGGGAACTGAGGGGTCAACTTTGGACGATTGCTGGGAAGGCCAAGTTGCTGGATGGAGCCAGGCAAAAATGGAAGGACAAACTCGTGACAGAAGTAGGGTGGGGAATCTGGAGCGAAGTATTGAGTAGTGCCAACTCCACCTCCTCCTGTGCAAGGCTAAGCCTCACGCAGTTTAAACTGGTACACAGAGCACACCTGACCAGAGCCCGTATGAACAGGTTCTACTTCCCAGGGTGGAGGTTAAATGCGAACAGTGCCAGGGAGGCCCGGCCAACCACGCCCACATGTTCTGGATCTGCTCCAGACTTGTTGGGTTCTACACAGCCTTCTTCAATGCAATGTCCAAGGTTGTGGGGGTGAGGGTGGAGCCATGCCTGAGACTGGCAGCCTTCAGAGTATTGGACCAGCCAGAACTTCATATGGGGAAGAGGGTCGACGCCCTGGCTTTTGCTTCCTTAATCTCAAACCAGGGAATCCTGCTTGGCTGGCGATCAGCAGCGCCACGCCCAGCTGCAGACTGGCTGGCAGACCTGTGGGAATTTCTCCACCTGGTGAAGATCAAGTAGACCATCCGAGGGTAGGATGAGGGCTTCCACAAAGTGTGGGGGCAGTTCATCAGCCTGTTCCAAGACCTGTTCGAAGCCAACAGTGACTAAGAAGCGAGGGGGGGTCAGAAAGAGGAGAAAGTTGGGGGGAAAGAGTGGAGGGAACTGAGGAGAGCAGATAAGAACACACACGATGGAGAGGGGGGAGGGGCAAAAGGGAGGAAGGGGCAGGAAGACGAGCCCCCCCCCCTTCCTGAACTCACAAGAACAACAACTAAAGCCACATAAGAGAGAAGTGGAGCACAGTAGTATGGCATCCAGGGTGAAAGTTGGTGGCAGGAAAAACAACCAGACTGCTGCTGAAACTCAATCCTTTGCTACATCGAGACTTGACTAGTCCAAGCCTTTCTCTGGCCCGGCTCCCTGGCCATCCACCCTACTCAAAACCTGTGCTCCTCCGATTCTGCTGCCCATATCTCAAATTGCAACATGCGCCATTGACCCTTGCACATGCTGGCGCGATGGCCCTGCCAGAGCTCCCTCCCGCACATTAAAAACAAACTCGCACCAACCCCACTGCCCCCCTCTCACGCCTCCAAACCCTGGAAAGTTCCTGCAGCTCCTCGCACACCAACATACAGGTTGAAGATCAGGGCAAAGTATTTCTGTGTAAAAGATGTGGTCAAAAGCACAAATTAAGGCAGTGTCCAGTGTTTGGTAAGTTTTGCTCCAGGCGCAAAGGAAAAAATTATTTTGCTCAGAATTGTTACTCTTAAGTTCAACCCCAGATCAGTCAGCACAGTGGAAGACACAGTCTCCAGTGGTAAAACATCATTGTTTGTTGGAGCAATAACAGAGAAGAAGAATTTTTTGGAGACATCAAAAATTTCTCCAGCACTTTAAAAAATGCGAACTGATACTCCATTTAAAATAAATGCGGTTGATGAGGACAAATGGCTGCTACCACTTGAAGTGAACGGTACAGTGGTCCAATTGAAGTTAGTAAGAAGTCTTACAACACCAGGTTAAAGTCCAACAGGTTTGTTTCAAACACGAGCTTTCGGAGCACGGCTCCTTCTTCAGGTGAATGAGCCGTGCTCCGAAAGCTCGTGTTTGAAACAAACCTGTTGGACTTTAACCTGGTGTTGTAAGACTTCTTACTGTGCTCACCCCAGTCCAACGCCGGCATCTCCACATCATGGCAATTGAAGTTAGACACTGGTGCTAAAGCCATCAGCATGATTGATTTTTAAAATCTGAAAGTTCAGTCGATTAGAAGGATACCCAAAATATCTCTGAGATTATAATGGTTCAGCATTAAATGCTTGTGACCTGAGGGTGGTGGTGAAAAACAGTTTATTCCATCCCATTCTATATTGTATCTGAGGGCTTGAATTCGGTATTAGGTGATCAGTCATGTGAAGAATTAAGTCTGGTGCATTTAATATATAGCATCCACAGTGGATTGGATCAACGATTCTAAGAACATTATCAGCAAATTCAGCGATGTGTTCACAAGTTTTGGTATGCTACCATTCACCTACACAATATAACTCACAGAAGATGCAAAACCTCTGATACAGGCACCAAGAAGAGTACCTGCACCTCTTTGGGATCATCTCAAAAAGGAGCTAGACAGAATGACCAAAGTAATCAAAGATATAAAAACCTACCGACTGGGTAAATCCATGCTTTGTGTAAGGGCAGCACGGTAGCATTGTGGATAGCACAATTGCTTCACAGCTCCAGGGTTCCAGGTTCGATTCCGGCTTGGGTCACTGTCTGTGCCGAGTCTGCACATCCTCCCTGTGTGTGTGCGTGGGTTTCCTCCAGGTGCTCCGGTTTCCACCCACAGTCCAAAGATGTGCAGGTTAGGCGGACTGGCCATGATAAATTGCCCTTAGTGTTGGGTGGGGTGACTGGGTTATGGGGATAGGATGGAGGTGTGGACCTTGGGTCGGGTGCTCTTTCCAAGAGCCGGTGCAGACTCGATGGGCCGAATGGCCTCCTTCTGCACTGTAAATTCTATGGTCTAAAACGAATGGTGATATTCGCATATACATGAATCCTAAAGTTCTCAACGAGAATATCAAAAGAGAACATTACCAAATACCAAAGTGTGAGGAAATCACATCCAAGGTGTCTGGCATACAATTCTTTACGAAACTTGATGCATTTCAAGGTTTCTGGCAACTAAAACTAGAAGAACAAAGTACAAAATACTGCACTTTAATACGACATTCACAGTTGAGACAGATCATCATCCTTTGGTGAACATCATCAAGAGAAATGTCAACCCGATGTTTCCGCGCATTCAGAGGTTGACGATGAAGTTACAATGCTATGACATCAGCCTCATCTACACGCCAGGCAAATACTTGCTCTTAGTAGATGCATTATCGAGAGCGCCGATACAAAGTATTAGTAATGAAATTGCTGGAGACTTCCGGTGGCGGCGATGCTTGAGTGAGCCGCACATTCGGCGGGCTCTCACTCCGGCGGGGCTTTGGAGCTGATTCCCCACGAGCGGGACCACGGAGCGGCAAAAAGGCTGCCGCGAAAGGGCTGGAGAGCGGGCTGAAATCGATGGAACCTTGGGAGGCCAGCAGGTAGGGGAAGAAAGAGAGAAAGGGACAGAGGCAAGGAGCAGAGGAAACTGACCTGAAACTCAAGACGGCGGACCCACGGACCTTCCTTGCTCCAGGAGAAGAAAAACAGGTTTGGAGTCGCTGAAGCAGGACAATTTGGACCCACTTCAGATGCTCGAGGTAAAAGTTAAGGAGCTGGGAGAAGGAAGGTGGCAGCGAAAGTGCTGAGGAGCGGGCTGCGGCACATGGAACAGCGGGATTCCAGACGGCAGAAGAAAAAGGAGAAAAAGGGACAGAGACAAGGACGTGAAGAAAATTACCTGGGACCTAAGATGGCGGACACACGGACCCCAGACTCAGCAATCCAGCAGGCGCTGGATAACATGCTCCAGGTAATGAAGTCCAGTTTTGAAGCGCTAAAGCGGGCCAGCTTGGACCCAATCCAGAAAGCGGTGGATCAGCTGAACCAGAGGCTGGATGCGCAAGATGTTAAAGTTAAGGAGCTGGGAGAGGCAGTGGAGGAGCAGGCGGATGCGCAGACGGTTGCGGCGCTAGAAGTTGACGGCCTGAAAGAGCGGCAGAGAAGACTGCTGGACAGAGTGGAGGAGCTGGAGAATAGAGTCCGCAAGAACAACCTGAGGATGGTCGGCCTCCCGGAGGGGGCTGAGGGAGCTGATGCCGCAGCGTTTGTAGCAGACCTGCTGAAGCAGCTGATGGGGGCCGAAGCCTTTCCGCGACCGCCGGAGCTGGAGGGGGCACACAGAGTGCAGGCAAGGCCGGGGCGGCCGGGCGGACCCCCCCGCCCGATGGTGATTAGGTTCCACAGGTTCGTGGACAAGGAGTGGGTGCTGCGGTGGGCAAAGAGCACCAGGAGCAGCACTTGGAACAACAATGTTATCCGCATTTACCAGGACCTAAGCCAGGAGGTGGCTCGGCGGCGAGCAGCCTTTACGAATGTCAAGGAGGTGCTGTTCAAGAAGCACGTGAAGTTTGGTCTGCTGTTCCCGGCTCGCCTATGGGTCACGCACCAGGGTCAACACCACTACTTCTCCGAGCCTGAAGAAGCGATGGATTTGTGAGGGACCAGGGGCTGGTCCCGAAAGGAGGCCCCACGGACGTGAATTAGGGCCCGAGGATTACCGTGGGAAGGTACGCCGAATGTGCCTGGACTGCTGCTCAACGGTTTGCTGGGCCAAAGGGGCCAAGCGGAACATTTGGGACTCTTTCCTTTGTTCATGGACATTGGTTTGGGGGGGGGTTAACCTCCTTTTTTTTTTTCTCTCTCTTTTTTCTCATGGGGGTTTTTTTTTTGTTTTTTTGGGCTATTTCCTCTTTTTTCGGTTTTTTCCTGTTTGGATTTGTACTTTTTGTGCCGCTCGCGGAAAACACTGGAGCCGGCTTGCCCCAGTGTGTTGGAGAGGGGGATGGGGCGCCGGGGTGTGGGGAGGAGGACAGGGAAACAATGGGAATGAGACAGGAAGGCGCTGGAGTGTTGAGTCACTGGGCTAGCAGATTGGCTAGTCAAGGGAGTCAGGTGGCGGGGGAGGTCACAGCCAGTAGATGGCAGGGGTGGGTGGATCGGGGATGTGGTTAGGGGGGGTGGTTGTTCTGCTGACGTGGGAGGGACTTGAAATAGGCACTGGAAAGGAGGTCGAGGGTGGAGGCAGCCAAAGGACGGGCCAGGAATGGCGCGACGCACGGGCCGGCCCGAGAAAGGCTATGGCTGACCGGATTTGGGGGGGGGGGGGGGGGGTTGGGTTGTGCCTCCCGACCAGGCTGATCACCTGGAACGTCAAGGGATTGAATGGGCCGGTTAAGAGGACGCGCACTTGCGGGCTCTGAGGGCGGACGTAATTATGTTGCAGGAGACACATCTGAAAGTGTCTGACCAGACCAGGCTAAGGAAGGGCTGGATTAGCCAGGTCTTCCACTCGGACTTGGACTCGAAGTCCAGGGGGGTGGCAATCATGATCAACAAGCCCGTGCAATTTGAGGCAGAGGGCATATCCGGAGACGGGGTGGGGGGGCAGATACCTGATGGTACGGGGCAGATTGGAGGGGAGAAGAGTGGTGCTGGTGAATATATATGCCCCAAACTGGGATGACGTGGACTTCATTAAAAGAGTGCTGGGGAAGATCCCGGACCTGGATTCTCGCAGGCTAATAATGGGAGGGGACTTTAACATGGTCCTTGACCCGACTTTGGATCGGTCGTGTCCCAGAACGGGTAGACTCTCAGCAATGGCAAGGGAGCTGAAAGGGTTTATGGAGCAAATGGGGGCAGTGGACCCCTGGAGAGATAGACAGCCAAAAGGAAGGGGCTACTCGTTTTACTCGCACGTCCATAAAGTATATTCTAGGATAGATTTCTTTGTACTAAGCAGGGATTGTATAGGGGAGGTAAAGAACACGGAATATTCGGCAATTACTATCTCAGACCATGCCCCGCATTGGGTAGACCTGCAGATCGGGGGAGCGAGCTATCAACGCCCGCAATGGAGGCTAGACGTGGGATTGCTGTCAGAGGAGGGGATCTGTGAGAGGCTTCGGAGGTGTGTGCAAAATTACTTGCAGGTGAATGACACGGGGGAGGTCTCAGCGGCGACCCTGTGGGAGGCGCTAAAGGCAGTAGTGCGGGGGGAGCTGATTTCAATTGGGGCCTACAGAGCCATTGGTCAGGGAAATGGATCGGATAGATGAAGAGCACGCGGAGTCCCCGGGGGAGGTTTTACTCAGGGAGAGGCAGAGACTACAGGCGGAACTGGGGGCACTATCCACAAGTAGGGCCGTGGAACAGCTTAGGAAGGCGAGGGGAGTGGTGTACGAGCATGGGGAAAAGGCTAGCAGACTGTTAGCGCAGCAACTCAGGAGGAGGGAGGCGGCCAGGGAAATAGGTAGAGTGAGGGATGGGGGGTGTAAAGTGGAGGACCCGGCAGGATTGAATAAGGTATTCCGGGACTTCTATCGCAAGCTGTATACTTCGGAGCCGCCGGAAGAACCGGAGGGGATGAAAAGGTTTCTGGACGGGTTAACATTCCCAACAGTAGGTGGGGGGGGGGCGAGTGGATGAGCTGGGGGCCCCGATTAGAGTGGAGGAGGTATTGGGGGGCCTAAAGGCCATGCAGTCGGGGAAAGCCCCGGGGCCGGATGGATACCCAGTAGAGTTCTATAGGAAGTTCTCTGAGCTGGTGGGCCCGGTCTTGGCGAGGGTTTTCAATGAGGCAAGGGACAGAGGGACCCTCCTGCCGACAATGTCACAAGCCACTATATCACTGATATTGAAGTGGGGTAAAGACCCGGAGGCGTGCAGATCCTACAGGCCAATCTCCCTGATTAATGTAGACGCCAAGCTCCTGGCAAAGGTACTGGCGGTTAGAATGGAGGACTGCGTGCCGGAGGTGATTGGGGAGGACCAAACTGGGTTCGTGAAAGGTAGGCAGCTAGCGGCCAACCTGAGAAGATTACTTAATGTGATAATGATGCCCCCGGTGGGTAGGGAGGTGGAGGTAGTGGTGGCAATGGACACCGAGAAGGCCTTTGACCGGGTGGAGTGGGACAATCTATGGGAGGTGCTCAGACGGTTTGGGTTCGGGGAGGGATTGGTGGATTGGATCAAATTATTATATCAGGCCCCGAGGGCCAGCGTCAGTACTAACAGAGAAGTGTCGGAAGTACTTTAGGTTGTACCGAGGGACCAGACAGGGCTGCACGCTCTCCCCGCTGCTGTTTGCGCTGGCCATAGAGCCGCTGGCGATTGCGCTGAGAGCCGCAGAGGGATGGAAGGGGATGGTGAGTGGCGGGGTAGAACATAGGGTCTCTCTTTATGCAGACGACCTGCTCCTGTACGTGTCGGACCCAGTGGCCGGGATGGGAAGTATACTGGGAATGCTGAGGAAGTTCAGCCAGTTCTCAGGATATAAATTAAATATGGCCAAGAGTGAAATGTTTGTGGTCCAGGCAAGGGGCCAGGAGAACAGATTGAGAGGGCTACCGTTTAGGCTGGTTGAAGAAAATTTCCGGTATTTGGGAATCCAGGTGGCACGAGACTGGGGCAGGCTGTATAAGTTAAATTTGGCCAGGGTGGTGGAGCAAATGAAGGGAGAGTTTTGGAGATGGGATGCACTCCCGCTGTCACTGGCAGGGAGGGTGCAGACTGTAAAGATGACAATCCTCCCTAGATTTCTGTTTATTTTTCAGTGCCTCCCGATCTTTATCCCACAGTCCTTCTTCAAAAGAGTTAACAGGCTGATCATGAGCTTTGTCTGGGCGGGAAAATCCCCGCGGGTGAAGAAGGCGATGTTGGAGAGGAACCGCAGCGAGGGAGGGCTGGCTTTGCCAAGTCTGATTAATTATTACTGGGCGGCCAACATCGCTATGATAAGGAAGTGGATGGTGGGTACGGGGTCTATTTGGGAGCGGGTGGAGGCGGCTTCGTGCAGGGGCTCCAGCTTGGCAGCCCTGGTCACGGCTCCTCTACCGCTCTCGCCGGCCAAGTACACCACCAGCCCGGTAGTGGTGGTGACCCTGCGGATATGGGGCCAGTGGAGGAGGCATGTAGGGGAGATGGGGGCGTCTGTCTGGGCGCCAATCTGCGACAACCATCGGTTTGCCCCCGGGAGTATGGATGGGGGGTTCCGAGTATGGCGGTGGGCGGGAAGGGTGGGTGATATGTTCCTGGAAGGGAGCTTTGCGAGTTTGAGGAGCTTGGAGGAGAAATTTGGGTTGGTAAGGGGAAATGATTTTAGGTACCTACAGTTGCGGGACTTTGTTCGTAGACAGGTCCCATCTTTCCCACGCCTCCCGCCAATGGGGATCCTAGACAGAATAGTCTCTAGGAGGGAAGAAGGGGAGGGTAGAGTCTCGGGTATTTGTAAGGTGCTCATGAGGGAGGAAGAGTCCCAGACAGAGGAACTGAAACTTAAATGGGAGGAGGAGCTAGGCGGGGAAATGGAGGATGGGCTGTGGGCAGAGGCCCTGAGTAGGGTAAATTCGACCGCGACATGTGCTAGGCTCGGGCTGATTCAATTTAAGGTCGTTCACCGGGCCTATATGACGGTGGCTCGGATGAACAAATTCTTCGGGATAGAGGACAAATGCGCTAGATGCGCGGGAGGACCAGCGAACCACGTTCACATGTTTTGGGCATGCCCTGAGCTGAGGGGGTACTGGGAGGGATTTGCGGGGGTCATGTCCCGGGTGCTAAAAACAAGGGTGGTGATGGGTCCAGAGGTGGCAATTTTTGGGGTTTCAGAAGACCCGGGGGTCCAGGGGAGAAAGAGGCCAATGTTTTGGCCTTTGCTTCCCTGATAGCCTGGCGTCGAATACTATTTGCGTGGAGTGACTCAAAGCCCCCGAAGACTGAGTGGTGGCTTGCGGACATGTCGAGTTTCCTGGGTATGGAAAAAATTAAGTTCGCTTTGAGGGGATCTGTGCAGGGGTTCACCCGGAGGTGGCAACCATTTATTGACTTCTTTGCGGGAGAATGAGCGTCAGTGGGGGTGGAGGGGAGGGGAGGGGGCGGGTAGAGTAGAGTAGGACGGAAAATATGGCGGGTAGTACCGGTGGGAGAGGAGCGGGCTTGTGCAGTATGTTACGATGAAGTATTGAAAGTACGTGGATGTTTGCACATTTTTGCCTTTTTTGCTTTCTTTCTGTTGATGTCTGTAACTGTTTGTAAAGCCAAAAACTATCTCAATAAAATTGTTTATTAAAAAAAAAGAAATTGCTGAAGATGAACGGAGAGCTTGTGACTCTGTTTACTGGCCAGTTCTAAACCAGGATATTGATAGGATGGTCAGTTGTTGTGAGACATGCCAGACGCTTCGTTGCAAACAAACAAGAGAACCTGCGCAAATATCTGATTTACCTACAGCACCATGGCGGAAAGTAGCTATCGATCTCTTTCATCTACAAGGGAAAGATTATTTAATGATCATAGACTATCTTTCAAACTATCTCAAAATGGCCCTACTGTCAAGCATATCGGCAAGCAGTGTAATACCAAGTCCATTTTTGCTTGACACGGAATTTTGCAAGTCATTGTGAATGACAACGGTCCTTGTTTTAGCTGTAAAGAGTGACAACACTTTGCAGTCACATATGATGTCAATCACATCACGTCGAGTCTGTTGTACCTTTAAGCTAATGGAAAGCCGGAAAAGGTGTACATATCATTAAGCAATTGTTGAAGAAAGCAATGGACAGCCAATCTGATCCATATCTCACACTATTGAGTTACAGAGCGTCACCATTGCCACATGGTAGATCGCAAGAAGAGTTACTCATGACTAGAATGTTGCGTACTACACTTCCATACTTAGCAAAGAAGGAGAAGAATGCAGTGGTACTGTAGGAAATGCTAAACATTAAAGCAAAACAAAAGCAGTGATAGTGTCTAGAACTTCGCCACCTCTGAGTAGTGATAACATTGTGAGAGTAGAAGATTCAGACAATTGGTCAAGAAAAGCTATTGTACTTGAAGAAGTAGCACCTCGTTCCTACAATGTACAGACAGGAAGGGTTGGATATAAGAAGAAATCACCACGCGCTCTTGAAACCAGAGAGAACTTGAACAACAGTATGGTGGATGACGAATCTACGTAAGAATCAACGCAAGCTGCAGTGTCAGATAGTGCCGCCATTCCTGAGCATGGCAACGTCATGGAGAACATTCAACCTACAAGTTCCCAACAGCAAGGTCAAACTGAGAAGATCCGAGTTAGAAAAAAACCTGATCAACTCAATTTGTAGATTTGGACCATTTGTACATACTATGCTTTATATACATAAATATATGCATATATTTGTTAAACCAATTTTAAAAATTAGAAATAAATAATACTGTTAGACTCACAGGCTCATGATATCACATATAAATATACTGATGATCATGTATTAATATATTCCTTCAAAGGAAAGGGGATGTAGTGATATCATGGTTGTGTTGTAATTCACTGACTGATCACTAGGAGTCTCAATGTAGAGAAGTGAATGTTAGAGTCAGGTGACCCCTCAGACTGGCTGGAGGAAGCTGAAGAGAGAGGTTGCTTGTGCATGATCTAATTGTTATTCATCTTTTTTTGTATATAGTTTACCCACAGTTAATGTTAATAAATTGTTTATAGCTTTAGCTACAAATGTTGTTGTAATATAAATCAGGCCATCCTACAAAAACGTTACACTCCAGTTTCCTCCCAAAAGACGTGCTTGTTAGGTGAATTAGACATTCTGAATTCTCCCTCTGTGTACCCGAACAGGCGCCGGAGTGTGGCAACCAGGGGATTTTCACAACTTCATTGCAGTGTTAATGTAAGCCTACTTGTAACACTAATAAAGATTATTATTATTGTGCCAAGCCGTGAGGTTACAGATCTTGGTTGAGTACAATTCTGCTGCTGGTAACCAACAACACCTCATGGATGCCCAATTCTGAACTGTTAAATCTGTTCTAAGTCTTTCCCATTGATCATGATTAGTGAGGGTGTGGTTAAGTAGGCATTTTACTCTTGATGGTTTTCTTGTCACCCGATGAAGGCTTCTCTGGCAGAAATTCCCTTCAGACCTGGCCAGCTCGGTCAATAATGTTGTGACTGAGCGACTCTTGGTGATGGGCATTGAAGTCCCACAGTCAGAGTACATTCAGTGACCTTAGAATCATACAGTTCAGAAGAGGCCCTTCAGCCCATCAAGACTGCACCGACAAAAACAACTCAAACTATACTAATCCCACTTCTCGGCACTTGGCACTTTCATTGCTGCTTCCAGGCAACGTTCAACATTGATGTGGTATTTGTCCCCTTTACGGGGTGACCTGCCAAGAGTCACATGGCCTGGGTAATCAATCGGGACCAGGGTGAAGCGCTGGTTTCTATATCAGTTTGATCCAGGACACTGACTCAGAGCCATGAGGCTGTAGTTATATATGGCCGAAAGACGTGCTTGTTAGGTGAATTGGACATTCTGAATTCTCCCTCAGTGTAGCCGAACAAACGCCAGAGTGGCAACTAGGGGATTTTCACAGTAACTTCATTGCAGTGTTCATAGAATCATGGAATAATAGAATTTACAGTGTAGAAGGAGGCCATTCAGCCCATTGAGTCGTCACCAGCCCTTGGAAAGAGCACCCTACTTAAGCCCACGCCTCCATCCTATCCCCATAACCCAGTAACCCCACCTAACCTTTTTTTTTGGACACTAAGGGCAATGTAGCATGGCCAATCCACCTAACCTGCACATCTTTGGACTGTGGGAGGAAACTGGAGCACCCGGAGGAAACCCATGCAGACACGGGGAGAACGTGCAGACTCCGCACAGACAGTGACCCAAGCCGGGAATCGAACCTGTGATCCTGGAGCTATGAAGCAACTGTGCTAACCACTATGCTACCGTGCTGCCTCTACTTATAACAATAATAAAGATTATTATTATATGTAAATAAATGTTGCAGTTGTTATTTACCTAACTGGTGAATGGGAAATATTACAATGGAGGAGCTCTTAATACACCAGCTGAGGAACGTTATCACGAGCAGGCATTTCTGATGTATTTTAAACTTTAGAATAAGAAAATATCAGGAATTCACAAATGATAGTTCAGTAGAGGTTGCAGTTTTGGAAAGTATTGGAAGAAATCTTGGTGAGTTGTTTATGGTGGTGATGGAAGGAGTGTGTGGTGGTGGAGGGAGTGTGTGTTTGTGGGGGTGATGGAGGGAGTGTGTGTTTGTGGGGGTGATGGAGGGAGTGTGTGTTTGTGGTGATGGAGGGGGTCTGTGGCGGGAGTGTGTATTTGTGGGGGGTGGTGGAGGGAGTGTGTATTTGTGGTGATGGAGGGTGTGTGTTTGTGGGGGTGGTGGAGGGAGTGTGTGTTTGTGGGGGTGATGGAGGGAGTGTGTGTTTGTGGGGGTGGTGGAGGGAGTGTGTGTTTGTGGGGGTGGTGGAGGGAGTGTGTATTTGTGGTGATGGAGGGGGTCTGGTGGAGGGAGTGTGTGTTGTGGGGGGTGGTGGAGGGAGTGTGTATTTGTGGGGGTGGTGGAGGGAGTGTGTATTTGTGGTGGTGGAGGGAGTGTGTGTTAGTGGGGGTGGTGGAGGGAGTGTGTGTTTGTGGGGGTGGTGGAGGGAGTGTGTGTTTGTGGGGGTGGTGGAGGGAGTGTGTATTTGTGGTGATGGAGGGGGTCTGGTGGAGGGAGTGTGTGTTTGTGGGGGTGGTGGAGGGAGTGTGTATTTGTGGTGGTGGAGGGAGTGTGTGTTAGTGGGGGTGGTGGAGGGAGTGTGTTTGTGGGGGTGGTGGAGGGAGCGTGTGTTTGTGGGGGTGGTGGAGGGAGTGTGTATTTGTGGGGGTGGTGGAGGGAGTGTGTATTTGTGGTGATGGAGGGGGTCTGGTGGAGGGAGTGTGTGTTTGTGGTGATGGAGGGAGTGTGTGTTTGTGGGGGTGGAGGGGGTCTGGTGGAGGGAGTGTGTGTTTGTGGTGGTGGAGGGAGTGTGTGTTTGTGGGGGTGGTGGAGGGAGTGTGTATTTGTGGGGGTGGTGGAGGGAGTGTGTATTTGTGGGGGTGGTGGAGGGAGTGTGTATTTGTGGTGATGGAGGGGGTCTGGTGGAGGGAGTGTGTGTTTGTGGGGGTGGAGCGAGTGCCACTTAAGGAAGCTGCTTTGTCCTGGATGGTGTCCATCTCAAATGTTCTTGGAGCTGCGCTCATCCAGGCCAGTGGAGAGTTTTCCATCACACTCCTGACTTGTCGATGGTTGACAGGCTTTGGGGAGTCACGAGGGAAGTTACTCACTTCAAAATTGCCAGCTTCTGACCTGCTTTCTTAGCCACCATATCAGTATGGTTGGCGCAGTTCAGTTTCTGGTCAATGGCAACCCACAGGAAGTTGATTGTGGGGATCAGCAATGGTAATGCTGTTGAATGTCAAGGGGAGATGGTTAGATTCTCTTTTATTAAGTTGGCAATGAATGGAAGTTTTCAGTGAAAATGTTACTTGCCACTTATCAACCCAAGTGGAATTAAAATACTTTTAGCCATGCCTCATTCAAAGTAACAAAACTTATACAGCGGGTGTAAATGTTGGTGTAAAGTTCCAGGCAAGCGACCACGAGAAGTGATGACTAAGAAAAACGAATTTCACCTACTTAACATAGAACAGTACAGCACAGAACAGGCCCTTCGGCCCTCGATGTTGTGCCGAGCAATGATCACCCTACTTAAACCCACGTAACCCGTATACCCGTAACCCAACAATCCCCCCATTAACCTTACACTACGGGCAATTTATCATGGCCAATCCACCTAACCCGCACATCTTTGGACTGTGGGAGGAAACCGGAGCACCCGGAGGAAACCCACGCACACACGGGGAGGACATGCAGACTCCACACAGACAGTGACCCAGCCGGGAATCGAACCTGGGACCCTGGAGCTGTGAAGCATTGATGCTAACCACCATGCTACCGTGAGGCCCCTAAATACTTAAATACAACTCCTCCTCCCCGAAGGGTCTCCCGTGGGCCGGGTATTTATGTCCATGAGGCCCGTCATTGAGGGTGTTCATATTCAGGTGAGGCCACAGGGACTCTGATGTTGCTGATCTCGTGGCCTCCATCCTCTAATAACCGTCAGCATATTGAAACTTCCCACAGCTACAAGGGGCAAAATACAATACAATATAACACTGAGCCACATGAGGAGATATTGTGTCACATGAACAAAAGTTTGGTCAGAGGGGTAGAGTTTCAGGAGCACCTTAAAGGAGGAAGTGAGGCAGAGAGACGGAGAGTATTTTGGGAGGCAGTGGTGTAGGAATATTGCGAGTAATCCAGAGACCCACAGTCATTCTTTGGGATCCAGGTTCGAATCCCACCACGGCAGATGGTGATATTGGAATTCAATAAAAATATGAAATTAAAAGTCTAACAATGACCATGAAACTATTGTCAATTGTTGGGAAAACCCACCTGGTTCACTCATGACCTTCAGGGAAGGAAATCTGCCGTCCTTAGGGGGGGGGGGGGGGCACTGTACTGTCTTGGTTTTGTTGTGGTATTGTCACTTGGCTAGTCCATATTTTTCTTACATTTTCCCCAGTTGTAAGGAACACAAACAAAATCAGCTCAATCCAGGAACTTCGAGTACTGATGCTGTCTGTCAAGCACAGACTAATCCGGTCGTTATACCTGTGGCAGTTGTCGGGGGTGGTGGTGGTCGCAGCTGCAGCTTCTGTAGTGGGGGCGATTGTTTATCTTTGGAAGAGAAGGAAGGGACTTCACGGTGAGTAATTCACCTGATTTACTGTGTGCATCTTCCTTTTCCAATATGATCTTCCATGTTCTTTCAGTTAAGTTGGAAATAATCTTCCTTTTTTTCCTGACCGTATACACTGCTGTCAAACCTATGTGGAAATTTAGCAGTAGGAGGTCACGACAGGGAATCATGGGATCAGTAACTGACGGAGGAGGGGTCTGGAGGGAATCCTGGGAATTGGGGTAAGTGCCGATGGGAGTTGAAGTTGGCACAGCGATTGGGGAGTCCAGGCCTGGGAGAGGTTAGTGGGCTGCTTGCAAAGCCTGGTGGGATGGATGCCGTCCCTCCTGGCCCACATGGAATCCGAATGAGATATTTCTTTGATACTTTGCTGTAGTCAGTGTGGGCATTCCCTCGACTTCTCATTTGTCACATCGCAGTCTATTGGCATCTTCAGACTGAGGGCGCGATTCTCCCAAAGGGAACAAAGTCCCTGAGCGAGCGTGTTCCCGCGTGTTTACCCACACTCAGTGCCGAGAAACACATGGCTATTCATCGCGAGTCATGTTGTATAAGGGGCCTGAACGGGAAACGCGTGACTCAGGCTGCACAAAACCCCGTTTTGTACGGGAGCTATGCTCGCCGGAATTTTCCATTGTCGCGAGAGATTGCAACACCATTTTTAAATGGTGTCTCGATCCCTGTACCCCCAAAACAATCCCCAGCTCGAACGCACTATGGGAGGGTCCCCTGCAACCCCGGCCCGATCACACACGCAAAAAATGCCAGCATGGCACCTTGGCAGTGACAGGCTGGCACCCAGGTAGCATTGCCACGGTGCCAGGCTGGCACTTTCAGGGTACCCAGGGGTACCAACAGTGCCAGGACACCACTTTGCCCAAAGGACATGCAGCTGGGGGTCTCCAATCCCCTGGGAGACCTCCACGAGTACCGACCAGTGCTGAGTGGCACTCGCCCGACGGCTCTTAAGGCGAAGGGGTTGAATCCCAAAGCCTCAGGTACCTCAGGAATCTGCACATTAAAGTGAGGCTTGCTGTTTCGTTCTAATATGCAGGTTTGCCAAAACATGATCCTGCCCATTGTGTGTGGGATTCACGTTGAACCTCGCGAGGTGTGGCGAGCTGGGTACATTCCGGGAGCAGGGTCTACTGGCTTTCAACAGCCATGCTGCATTGCGGCGAGCTGCTTTTCAGGTGCAGTGTGTTCGGAGGATCACGCCCCGAGAATTTGAATTTAATGTTCTGGTTGGCACCTCAGTGAGGGTCTAGGCTGACCTGTGGCAATGGTAAGTTGGTGCAGGAGGTACGATGCAGCCTCAGGGCGCGAAGTCACCTCGGCTTAATTTTAACCATTGCCACACATGCTGAGAAAGGGTGATGGTGCTGAAATTGAGGCCAATGTGACATTTACTGACACGAACACCTGCTATTTTCATGTTAAGAGAAACTTGCATTGGCGGATGAGGAAGTGGGTGAGTGACGCCATTCAGGGGTATGTGGAGCAGAACGACGCGGAGAGGTCACGGCCGCCACGCTGTGGGAGGCACTCAAGGCGGTGTTTCGGGGGGAGGTTATCTCGATTCAGGCACATAGGGAGAGGGTGGATGGTACAGAGATGGCAAGGCTGGTGGAAGAGATTTTGAGAGTGCCCAGGAGATGCTCGGAGGCCCCAGAAACAGGGTTGTTCAGGGAGAGGCAGAGGCTCCAGTTAGAGATTGGTGTCCACGGGGAAGGCAGTAGGGCAGTTGCGGAGGGCCAGGGGGGCAGTATACGAGTATGGGGAGAAGGCGAGTAGGATGGAAGGCCCACCAGCTTAGAGGCGGCGAGGGAGATTAGTAGAGTGGTTCCCGACCCGGTCGGGGTGAATGGGGTGTTTGGGGAATTTTACAGGCAATTTTATGAATCGGAGCCCCCGGCCGAGGTGGGGGGGAATGTGGTAGTTCCTGGATGGGTTGGAGGTTCCCAGGGTGGACGAGGAGTTGGCCCAAGGATTGGGAGCCCCTATTGGGCTGAGGGAGGTGATGGGGAGTTTGGGGGCGATGCAGGGAGGTGATGGAGAGTTTGGGGGCAATGCAGGGAGGTGATGGGGAGTTTGGGGGCAATGCAGGGAGGTGATGGAGAGTTTGGGGGCAATGCAGGGAGGGGATGGAGAGTTTGGGGGGCAATGCAGGGAGGTGATGGAGAGTTTGGGGGCGATGCAGGGAGGGGATGGAGAGTTTGGGGGCGATGCAGGGAGGGGATGGAGAGTTTGGGGGCAATGCAGGGAGGGGATGGAGAGTTTGGGGGCAATGCAGGGAGGTGATGGAGAGTTTGGGGGCGATGCAGGGAGGGGATGGAGAGTTTGGGGGCGATGCAGGGAGGTGATGGAGAGTTTGGGAGGTGATGGAGAGTTTGGGGGCAATGCAGGGAGGTGATGGAGAGTTTGGGGGCGATGCAGGGAGGGGATGGAGAGTTTGGGAGGTGATGGAGAGTTTGGGGGCGATGCAGGGAGGTGATGGAGAGTTTGGGAGGTGATGGAGAGTTTGGGGGCAATGCAGGGAGGGGATGGAGAGTTTGGGGGCGATGCAGGGAGGTGATGGAGAGTTTGGGGGCGATGCAGGGAGGTGATGGAGAGTTTGGGGGCGATGCAGGGAGGTGATGGAGAGTTTGGGGGCAATGCAGGGAGGGGATGGAGAGTTTGGGGGCGATGCAGGGAGGTGATGGAGAGTTTGGGGGCAATGCAGGGAGGGGATGGAGAGTTTGGGGGCGATGCAGGGAGGTGATGGAGAGTTTGGGGGCAATGCAGGGAGGGGATGGAGAGTTTGGGAGGTGATGGAGAGTTTGGGGGCAATGCAGGGAGGTGATGGAGAGTTTGGGGGCGATGCAGGGAGGTGATGGAGAGTTTGGGAGGTGATGGAGAGTTTGGGGGCGATGCAGGGAGGTGATGGAGAGTTTGGGGGCGATGCAGGGAGGTGATGGAGAGTTTGGGGGCAATGCAGGGAGGTGATGGAGAATTTGGGGGCAATGCAGGGAGGTGATGGAGAGTTTGGGGCGATGCAGGCAGGGAAGGCTCCAGGCCCGGATGGGTTCCTGGTGGAGTTTTATAAAATGTTTGGGGGGGACCTGGGGCTGTTGCTGGTGAGGATGTACATTGAGGCTAAGGAGAGTGGGGAACTCCCTCCTACACTATCGCAGGCTTCTACCTCCCTGATTCTGAAAATAGATAAAGATCCGGATCAGTGTGGATCATACCGTCTGATATCGTTGTTAAATGTGGACGCTAAGTTGTTAGCGAAGGTGTTGGCTTCACGAATTGAGGACTGCGTCCCAGGGGTGATAGGTGAGGACCAAACAGGGTTTGTGAAAGGGAGACAGTTGTTGGGAAATGTGAGGAGGTTGCTGAACGTGATTGTGATGCCCCCGGAGGGGCAGGAATTGGAGGTGGCAGTGGGCGATGGACACGGAAAATGCTTTTGACCGGGTGGAGTGGGTGTATCTGTGGGAGGTGCTGGGCTGGTTGGTGTTCGGGGCAGGGGTTTGTGGACTGGGTCCGGTTGCTGTATCAGGCACCAGTCGTTAGTGTGCGGCTGAACCGGGCGAGTTTGTGATATTTCGAGTTGCACTGTGGGACAAGGAAAGGGAGCCCGCTCTCCCCATTGCTTTTGCCTTTGCTCTACAGTCATTGGCTATGGTGTTCAGAGTGTCGAGAGATTGGAAAGGGATTGTCGAGCACAGGGTTTCGCTGTACGCAGACGACCTGTTGTTATATATTTCATACCCATTGGGGGGTCATTGACACCATTATGGGGTTTTGGAGGACCTCGGTCGGTTCTCCAGGGTACATCTGAACGTGGCAACGGGCGAACTGTTCCCGATTGAGATCAGGGGGCAAGAGAGGAGGTTGGGGGAGCTGCCGTTTAAGGTGGTAGGGGCGAGTTTCAGATACTTGGGCATCCAGGTGACGTGGGGTTGGGCACAGCTACACAAGTTAAATTTGGCTTGGCCGGTCAGGCAGTTGAAGGGGGATTTTAAGAGGTGGATGCGCTGCCACTGTTGTTGGGTGCAAACAGTGAAGATGTCTGTGCTTCCAAGGTTCCTTTTCATATTTCAGAACCTTCCGATCTTTGTCCCAAAGTCATTCTTTGAAAAGGTTAATGCGCTGGCGGGGTGGAGTCTGGGACGTGGGAGAATTCTCTCCGGAGGGTGAATGCGTCCTTGACATGTGCGCAGCTCAGTCTTATTCAGTTTAAATTAGTCCTCAGTTGGGCGCATGATGGTGGCGAGGATGAGTAGGTCCTTTGAGGGAGTAGGGGACAAATGTGGGCGGTGCACAGGGAGGCCACGAACCATGTCCACCTGTTTGGGCATGTCCGAAGCTGAAGGGGTTCAGGCAGGGGATCGCGAGGTATTGGGGCTGAAAGTGGCTCTGGGTCCATGGGTAGCGATATTTGGGATGTTGAAAGACCCAGGACTCCAGAGGGCGAGAGAGGCCGATGTTTTGGCCTTTGCCTCCCTGATAGACCGGAGATGGATTTTGCTCAGGTGGGGGGATTCAGAGCCACTGAAATCGGAAGTGTGGGTGAGCAACCTGGCGGAATTCCTGAGGCTGGAGACGGTCAAGTTTGTCTTGAGGGAGTCGGTCGATGGAATCGCTCGGAGGTGGAAGCCATTCATTGGCTTGCGGTGTCAGCAGAGGGAGAGAGGGGGGGGTTCAAATGGAGAAGGCAGAGCGGGAGGAGGGGGTAGGGCAAGGGGGCGGAGTGGGTGTTGGTTATTTATTATGTTGTTCAATTTCACTTCTGCTCTTATTTGTTTGTTAATTGTTTGTTTATACAAATGCCTGAATAAAATATTTTTTTTTAAAAGAAAAACTTGCAAAATAGAACAATAGAATAAATCCAGTGAACATATCTTATTGCTTCTGTTTCACTCTATTTTCTTTTATTGACAGAAAATCAACAAAATGATACAAAGGTAAATATAGATGATTTAATTTACGTAGTCATTGCCGAAAATCATATTATCTGCAAACCTAAAATCTAAATATTCCAGCAACATGTTGCAATATAATTCTAAAGTTAGCATCATATAAAAAATGTTTCCTGTAAAACTGTCCCAAGATATTGATTCTCCGAGACACTGAAGTAGCGAGAGACGGCACAGGAGAGGAGAAAGCAAATCAAACTGGAGACAGATTGGGTGGGGGATGTATCTGAGTTCAGGGTCAATACAATCTGCAACAGTTTCACACCCTGGACTGAGAGGAAATGGGAGATGGAATCAAAGATTGAGGTGTGTAAATGCTTCTGGGATTGAAGATCAGCTTTTGCTGATACTGCATTCCAATTCTCTTCCCATACCTCGTGGTGCAATAAGGAAGACTTTTGTCTGTTTCCATAGCTACTAATTCCCGGAAAAGATCGCCAGGACTTGTAGCTTGAGGAGTGCCGCTCCACACCGAGCGTGGCTGACCAGGAGTGTCTCTCTCATTCTTACCGCCAGCCATTGGAATGTGTGGAAGGATTTACAGGTTGACTCTGAATTTGTTTACCCGGGTTATGAATGCACCTTCCTTGGCAGTTAAGTCCTGGGAACGGAATTCAACTCAGAGCTTCCAACCCTGGGCGCAATTCTCCCAACGGGAGACAAAGTGCCGACGCCGGAGTGAAAACCGGAGTGTTTCACTCCGGCGTCGGGGGCCACTCCTCGCCCCCTATTCTCTCCTCTCTCTCCCCCCCCCCCCGGGGGCTAGGAGCGGGGGGGCGGCCATCTTGCGCCCCGGGCCTTGACGCCTGCGTCAAAGCGGCACCGCCTGAATGACGCGGCCGGCGGCGCCTAAATGACGTCACCCGCGCAGGTTGGTCGGCGCCAACCCACGCATGCGTGGTTGCCGTCCTCCACTCCGCCGCCCCACAAGACATGGGGGATTGATCTTGCGGGGCGGCGGAGGGAAAACAGTCCGTCTTTCAGAGACGCCGGCCCGACGATCGGTGGGCACCGATCGCGGGCTAGACCCCTCCTGAGCACCCCCTTGGTGCTCGAT
This sequence comes from Scyliorhinus canicula, assembly GCF_902713615.1. NCBI lineage: Eukaryota > Metazoa > Chordata > Chondrichthyes > Carcharhiniformes > Scyliorhinidae > Scyliorhinus > Scyliorhinus canicula. The sequence continues at coordinate 140,328,182 of NC_052161.1, forward strand.
CCTCCCTCCGCCCCCCACACGCCCCACACGCAGCGGTTGCACGCTGTTCACGCCGGCAGCGACCAGGTGTGCTTAGCACCTGTGTGAACCGGTCGGATTAGGCAGGCTGCTTGACCCATCCGGGCCGGAGAATCACCGCTCGACCGGAGCGGTGATTCTCCGAGCGGCGTGTCACGTTTTGCGGGGGATGGGAGAATCGCGTGCGGGTGCCAGGGCGGCGTGGCGTGAATCGCCCGGCACTCCCGCGATTCTCCCACCCGGCGTGGGGGTCGGAGAATCGCGCCCCCTATCCGCTGTGTCACCAGACCTCATTTTGCTGATGTAAAGCTGGAGAAAGTTTTGATTAATTCAGATCTAGTGTCTGATAAATGATGACTGTCAACCAATTGCAGTCGATGGAAAAGGTAATGAGATAGAAATTGGCTGGGCAGCAGGGTGGTGCAGTGGCTAGCACTGCTGCCTCACGACGCTGAGGTCCCCGGTTCGATCCCGGCTCTGGGTCACTGTCCGTGTGGAGTTTGCACATTCTCCCTGTGTTTGCTTGGGTTTCGGCCCCACAATCCAATAATATGCAGGGTAGGTGGATTGGCCATGCTAAATTGCCTCTTAATTGGAAAACAAAAAGAATTGGGCACTCTAAATTTGTTTTAGAAAAGATAGTATGCCTTCAGCATACATGTACTAACTGACTTTGTGCTTCAGGGTAGCACCATCAAGGGGTAGGATTTAAACAATAAGAAAAGAAGCTCAGGCTAATGTTCACGGGACACAGATTCAAATCCCATCAAATGGTGGAATTTAAATTCCATTAATCAGTAATATCTGGAATATAAAGCTAGTCTGAGTAATGGTGACAATGAAACTATCATCGATTGTCAGCAAATTCTATCTTGTTCACTAAGAGGGCTGCCTGTGACTCCAGCCCACAGCAATGTGGTTGACAATGGCCCTGTGAAATGGTCTATAGCAGGCCATTCAGTTCAAAGGCAAGTGAACATGGCTGTCCTCGTCAGCAACGCCCCCACTCAAAGAGGGAAAGTGAATGGTGAGGGGGGTGGAAATGGAGCCTAGCTCTGGAACCAACATGTGGGTCTGCGAGGAGGGTGAAGGGTCCCGTGGAAGGTGGTTGAGAGGATCATTTGTTCTGGAGGAGAAAATTTGGAATAGTTTCTGGCTTTAGAGATAAGGGGACTGGGCTGATGGAGACCAGGGGCGGGATTCTCCTGACCAACCTCGCCGGGTCGGAGAATCGCCCGGTGGCCGTCGTCATCCCGCCCCTGCCGTGTCTGAATTCTCCGCCACCAGAGATTCGGCGGGGGCGGGAATCGCGCCCCGATGGGCCGAAGTCCCGCCGCTGTCAAGCCTCTCCTGCCGGCGGGAATCAAAACACCTATCTGACAGGCGGGATTGGCGGCACAGGCAGGCGCCGGGGGGGGGGGGGGGGCGCCGGGCGATCTGACCCCGGGGGGGTGCCCCTACGGTGCCCCCTGGGGCCACTCTTTTCCTTCCGCCTTCGCCATGGCCTTCACCATGGCGGAGGCGGAAGAGTCCCCCCCCCCCCCCCGGCGCATGCGCCGGGATGTCGTCAGCAGCCGCTGACGCTCCGGCGCATGCGTGGACTTACGCTGGCCGGCGAAGTCCTTTTGGCCCCGGCAGGCATGGCGACAAAGGCCACTCCGGCGCGGGCCTAGCCCCTCAATGTGAGGGCTTGGCCCCGAAAGGTGCGGAGACCTCCGTACCTTTGGGCGGCCCGACGCCGGAGTGGTTCACGCCACTCCAACACGCTGGGACCCCCCGCCGAGTCGGGGAGAATCCCGGTCCAGATGAACATTTGTTATGAACATTTCAGGTTTAGGGAATGATGTGAGCAGAGGGATTACCAGCTCTGAGTATATGGAGGGAAAAGAGGATGAAGTGTCAGAGAGAGCATTCTCCCAGCTGGAAACTTCAGAATTCCCAGAGTTATGTGAGGTGTCTCCTTAATTAAGAATGACAATTAAAGCAGAGCATAAACCAGACAATTGATGCATTATTACATTCTCAATGGCTGGAATTCTCCGCTCGTTGCGATTCAGTTTTCTTAGCGGCAGCTCCTCCCCCCCGCCAGCGGGTTTTGTGGCGATGGACGGTTACAGTGTGGAAATCCCATTGACAGTCAGCGGGAAGCTAGACTCCTGCTGCCAGCGAATGGCGGCGCGACAGAGAAACACACGGCTGGCGGAGCAGAGAATCCTGCCGAATATCTAATAAACTCAGACAAATTAATCATTGCTTTCACACACTTGACAGTTTAATAACTTATTTTTTGCTTGCTAGAGACAGAATCCTCCACACGACCCACATGGAAGCATGAATCAAGAAATGGGAAATTGTCCTCTATTGGAAACCACAAAAAACAACCAAAGAGGTATGGTACATCTCTCTGCAACATTTGTGTTGTATCTATATTTCCCTCCGGTTATTCCCATTTTTGTCCTGTTTTCTGCTAATCTTTCCAATAGATGGGGAATTTTGTTGGGTTACAGATCCACCAACATCAGCAACATCCCTTTGCCTTGTCCAAATATCCTGGGCGCAATTCACCAATCGTGGGCCAGAGCCCTTTCGAGCCCCCCCCCCCCAAAAACAGGCTGCCCCCCCCCATCATTCCCGCACTGTTCCGCCGGCAGCAACCAGGTGTGGACGGCGCCGGCGGGAACCTGTCGTATTGGGCAGGCCGCTCGGCCCATCTGGGCCATAGAATCGCCGCCCACCCGTTACAAACAGCGAGCGGCGATTCTCCCAGCGGCCAGCCGTGATTCTCTCTGCGCTGGTTTGGGGGGGCTGGGAGAACCGCGTGCCGGGGCAGCGTGGCGGGACTCGCTCGGCGCCCTGGCGATTCTCCCACCCGGTGTGGGGAGGGGGGGAAATTCCGACCCCTTTATTTCACATGCAATCTAGTGTTTGTTGGCGGGCTGTTCCACTGGTCAAGGGCAGTGATAACACAGTGGGGAAGCTCAAATTCCACTTCCTCTGCACACATTTCTCCAGGGTTAATGCAGTGATGAGAGGGGTAGAATCCGATGCTGTCCCCACTACACCCCTAGCCCCATCAGTGAGTGGCACCGGGCCTGTGGTGTGTGCAGCCTCCATCCTCACCACCCATCCCTGTCAACAGGGGTACCGCAGGATGCCACAACCCACATCAGTGACATGCTCTGTGGCTCCTGCCCTGTCTCCCGCAGTGGGTTTCCTCGCTGTGTGGGTTGTGTGTTATCCTGCCAGCAGGGTGGCCCTGGCAGTGCGGTTGAGATGGTGACTTTGTGCCACCAATCACCTCCAGGCTTAGAGGTTTGTGTGTGGGCAGGCCCTGCAGATAGGGATGAGTGAGGGAAATGTGGGTCTGCTGGTTGCTGAACTGCAGTGTGATGTGGGTCCTGGGTGTGACACACTGACCAGGGGCAGGATGGATGGCAGCTGGGGTGCGGTGGGCAGGCAGGGCTTGGAAAACAACTGGGGTCCTGCGGAGTGGGGCAGCTGATACTGTCACTGGTGAGGGCCTCTGCCCTGAGAGGGTGCAATGTGCCAGGGAGGATGCCAAAGGCCATGGTGCATGTGTCCTTTGTTTGGGGTGAGCTCTGCTATTCCCCTGCACGGGGGCTGAGCTTCTGATGAGTGAACTGAGGAGTGGCAGCACCTGGTGGGCCACTGATTAAACTTCGCCATGCTCATCCCGGTGATGATACAACTGGGGTCTGAGGGATTCCAGAGGGGTGGCTGGGTGGGCTCCCTGATGGCCAGAGGCTCTCTGAACATTTATAGGACACAGTGAGCGGTCAGCAGAGTGAGCAGCCAGGGGCCTGTAAATAGTACCAAAAGAGTGGGTTTAAAACACAGACTGCAGCAATGGGGGTCTGAGCCAGGCCACCCTGATCCCCAGGAGGACACCCTGAATCCACCGGCATGTCACCAGGTTGCTCCCTGCTGGTCCCCACAACTCCGGCAACCATCCCCAAGCAAGCCTGACAGTTTTGGAGAGTTTTTTAAAGTTTCCTTCCCTTCACGCTCTCGTTCTTTCAACAGCCACGGTGCCCAGGCCCCGTTTGTAAATACCTGCACTAATTCGCACCTGTGTGACTTTGGCTAGTACAGGGCGGAGCATCACAGAAGGCGGAGCACACTGTGCCCAACGTGCTAATGATATTGAAACCCATGCAAAATACAGTTTGGCATGGACCATTGGCATGGACCCACTGGCATGGACCCACTGGCATGGACCCACTGGCATGGACCCACTGGCATGTGGCAATAAACTCCGATTTCGCCACCAGGGAGGGGCCAGAGGATGGCGCCAGAATAAGCGCCGGGCGCCAAACTCGATTTTTGCATTACGTGCGATTTTCCGCAAAGCATGAATCGTGATTCCAACGTCACAAAACAAAGAATCCAGCCCAGGGCCTTGTCAATCTTTAGTTCTAATAATTTTCTCAGTACACTTTACACGGTAATTAGAAGCTTTAAGCTCCTCCCTCCCTTTCACCACTGATTTATAATTATGGGATGTTATTTGTGTTCTCTGCAATGAAGATAGGCGCAAATATCTGCTCAATACATCCACCATTTCCTTATTTCCCATTATCTTCCCCACTGTCACCAGACTCCTAAATGACCCTCTTATTGACTGACCTCATTAACACTACACCCTGTAAGTTTCACCTGATGCCAATGCTTATGTAGTTACATTGTATATCTTGTGTTGCCCTATTATGTATTCTCATGTATTTTCTTGAATTCTGTTTAATTCCCTTTTCTTCCATGTACTGAATGATCTGTTGAGCTGCTTGCAGAAAAATACCTTTCACTGTACTTCGGTACACGTGACAATAAACAAATCCAATCCATCCAATCCAATTATTAATTCCCCAGCCTCACTCTCGATGGGACCAACAATCATTATAGTTACTCTTTTCTTTTAAATGCCTGTAACCACTCTTACCATCTGTTTGCCTTATTTCTAGCCAGCTTTCTCTCGTATGCTCATTTCTGCCTCAATGTCTTTTGCTGTTTTTACATTCTGCCCAATCTTCTGATCTGCCACGAATCTTCTCGTATTTCTTTCCATTTTAAACTTTGTTTAACTTTCTTTGTTAGGCACCATTAATGCATCATTTCCCTAGAATCTTTCCTCCTCACTGGAATGTATCTTGCTCAGTGTTATAAAACATCTCCTTAAATGTCTGCTACTGCATCTCTACTAACCTATTCCTTAATCTAATTTTCCCAGTGGGGGAATTGGCCAGTTCTAGCCTCATATCCTTATAATGTCCTTGTCTTAGACCCACTCTTCTCAATCATGTTCTGATCACTTAGGGGCTATTTTACCATGTGGGAATCTGTTTCATTGCACAATACGAGATCTAGAACAGCCTGTTGTCTGGTGCTAGAACGTGCTGTTCTAAGAAACTGTCCCAAAAACATTCTATGAACTCATTCGCCCGACAGCCTTTGCCAATCTGATTCAACCAATCGATATGTAGATTGGAATCACCCATGATTATCTCTGTGTATTTTTCAGAAGCCCCTCTTCTTCCCTGCATACCCACATTCTACAGTGTAGTTACTTTTAGGGACACCAATTAACTACTCCCACAAACAACTTCTAACCATTGCATAGGGGCTGGTTTAGCTCAGTGAGCTAGACAGCTGGTTTGTAACGCAGAACAAGGCCAGCAGCGCGGGTTCAATTCCCGTACCAGCCTCCCCGAACAGGTGCTGGAATGTGGCGACTAGAGGCTTTTCGCAGTAAGTTGATTGCAGTGTTAATGTAAGTCTACTTGTGGCAATAAAAATATTATTATTTTATTGCTGTTTCCTATCGCTACCCATAACTGGTTCTACATCTTGATCTTTGGAACCAAAGTCATCTTTCACTATTTCATTCACTAATGTCACCCTTAATGCTCAGAGTTGCTTCATCACCATTTTTCCTATGTCACCAGAATGTCAAGTACGCTTGTATATCCCAGGGTTCCCTGTCTTGGAATCTTGCAGTCACTTCTCTGTAATGACTATCATAATAATTATTTATTTCTACTTTAGCTGATGATTGATCTCCTTTGTTTTTTATACATTTTAGATTAGCCAATTATTTTTCCCAATTAAGGGGCAATTTAGCATGGCCAATCCACCTACTCTGCACATTTTTGGGTTGTGGGGGCGAAACCCACGCAGACACGGGGAGAATGTGCAAACTGCACACAGGACAGTGACCCAGAGCCACGATCGAACCTGGGTCTTCAGCGCCGTGAGGCGGTTGTGCTAACCACTAGGCCACCGTGCTGGCCCTCATCTCCTTTGTTAACAAATGCCATGCATGTTAGGATGCAGAGCCTTTATTTCTATCTTTTTTATTATTTTTGCAAACCTCTGGCCTTATCTGCTGGCACAGCCTTAAGTTTGAGCACTCTGCCCTTTCCTGCCACACTCTGATTGTCATTACCCTTATTATTACTGTGCTCACTTACCCACATCCCTTTAATTTATCAGATCTTCCCTTACTTCATCGCCCTCACTATTTAGTTGATGGCCCTCTCTGCGGACTCCACCAGATCACTGGGCCCAGCAGATAATTAGATATTAACCAGGGTTTATTTTCAGATTCTGTTGACTCTGAAACACAAACTCATTAATCAAGAATTGCAAGTGTTAAACATCAAGAATAACCAAACTGCCATAATTCCAGGTGCATGCATGGATTGTCACATGACCATTGACTCCATTGTATTAAAGGAGTTTCCCATTGCTTCATAGTCTGCCCAGCCACATGCAAATTCAGTCCTTCATTATTCTCCTGTTCTGTGTGTATTGATCTTTAGACGCTTCGGGTGTAGTTCGCACAAGTGTCATTTTGGGCAAGTTTGGCTGGGTGTTTCCAGAGCTGTATTCACCCACACTTAACCATTTTTGGGGCTTGAGGAGTTTCTCACTGGTCAAGCCCACAGTTTTCTGCAGTGGGGAACTTGCTTGCCACACCAGGTCCTCAGAGATTGAGGCGCCATTTTGAAAAATGTGCCCCGATTTTAAGTGAGCTGGAGGGTCCTCCAACACCCCTCACCCTTAAATAATGGACCCTCCCGTAGACATTGGCATCACCCCCATGCCCCCCAAGTGAGCACACCCTGCTATGGATTGCTGGGGGCCCCACATTTAGGGGCCACCACTTTCAGCAACCCCCCCCCTTCACCCACCTGCCCATCATACCTCCCCCTTCACCCTCTATCAAGGCCCAACCTAGCAACCTGGAGTGGCCATCAGGCCTGGCCTCTGCTTGTGGGACCGGTCCTAATCAGCACCTGGATGGGGCCTCCTGGTGACTCCTGTGAGCCAGGAGAATGTTGTCTCAACCTGGCTGTGCGTATTTATACTAATTTAAATATCATTAGTGATCCAGATTGCACCGGGCACTGCAGGTCAGGTACCTTCGCATGCCCCCCAGTGCAAAGCCCATTTTGGGCCTCTCCCATGATGCTCCTGGTGCAATGGGATTGGCGGCAGGCACACCGCGGTGGGAAATTGCAGCCTTCATTTTGTGTGTGTCAACATTTCATAAAGATTAACAGTAATTCTAAAGTGACATTTCTGAGTTTTTCTTTTTTTAGGTGAAACGACTGATTCAGGAACAGGAAATTCACCTGAAAACACTTCACGGACTAACCAAGACAAAAGAGGTTTCAGAAATGATATGAGCACTTATATGCCCTCTGGTCTGGCTGTTTAGCATTTGACATATCAAATCCAATAGATTTGAATAGTCAGTACAGGGAGACGAGGATTATCAAGAGGAATGAACCAGGAAGCAGAGTGAAACTTCAACAATGGATCGATCTCAACAGACACTCGTTGACAATATCAACATCAATCACATTGTAAAAGATACAAGCTGCACTTTGGAACCACAGAACAGTCGCATTTTGGAATTACAGAGGCAGCAGTTTCTCTTGCACATTTATATGCTGGAGGTTGTTGTAATCATTCAAGAAGTCTTACAACACCAGGTTAAAGTCCAACAGGTTTGTTTCAAACACGAGCTTTCGGAGCACGGCTCCTTCTTCAGGTGAATGGAAAGGCTTGTTCCAGAAATGTTTATAGACACAGTCAGAGATGCCCCGGAATGCGAGCACCTGCAGGCAATCAAATCATCAAAGATGCAGAGAGAGAGGTAACTCCAGGTTAAAGAGGTGTGAATTGTCCCAGGCCAGTTCAGTCGGTAGGCCTCTGCAAGTCCAGGCTTGTTGGTGGGGGCCGAATGTAATGTGACATGAATCCCAGATCCCGGTTGAGTCCGCATTCATGCGTGCGGAACTTAGCTATAAGTTTTTGCTCAGCAATTTTGCGTTGTTGCGTCTCCTGAAGGCCTCCTTGTAGAATGCTGACCCGGAGATCAGAGGCTGAATGTCCTTGACTGCTGAAGTGTTCCCCAACTGGAAGGGAACAGTCCTGCCTGTTGATAGTCGCACGATGCCCGTTTATTCGTTGTCGCAGTGTCTGCATGGTCTCGCCAATGTACCATGCTTCAGGACATCCTTTCCTGCAGCGTATGAGATAGACTACATTGGTCGAGTCGCACGAGTATGCGCCGCGTACCTGGTGGGTGGTGTTTCCACGTGTAATGGTGGTGTCCATGTCGATGATCTGGCATGTCTTGCAGAGATTACCCTGGCAGGGTTTTGTGGTGTTGTGTTGCTGTTCTTTGGCTGGGTAATTTGCTGCAAACAATGGTTTGTTTGAGGTTGCGCGGTTGTTTGAAGGCCAGTAGTGGGGGTGTGGGGATGACCTTGGCAAGATGTCCATCCTCGCTGATGATGTGTTGGAGGCTGCGAAGAAGATGTCGTAGTTTCTCCGCCCCAGGAAAGTACTGGACGAAGGGTACTCTGTCAGTGGTGTCCCGTGTTTGTCTTCTGAGGAGGTCGGTGCGGTTTTTTGCTGTGGCGCGGTGGAACTGTCGATCAATGAGTCGAGCGCCATATCCCGTTCGTACGAGGGCATCTTTCAGCATCTGTAGGTGTCTGTTGCGCTCCTCCTTGTCTGAGCAGATCCTGTGTATACGGAGGT